>NC_069784.1:2787500-3096666 GCF_027406575.1 Nycticebus coucang | reverse complement strand
CAAACGGTTTTTAGTAACATCAAATCCCAGAACAAAGCTCAAAAGTATTTGAAGGAATGCAAATAAACCAGCACCCAAGGAGGTAAAAAGTAAAATTCTGACATCCAATCAAAAACCACCAAGCATTCAAAGAAGCAGAATCATGTAATCCATCAATGAAGAGAAAAATCAATTGACAATGACCAGAACTGAAACACTTGTTATAATCACACAAAAAGTACATCAAAACACTTACTATAACTGCGTATATGTTTACAAAGTAGAGACATGAAAGATATTTTTTAAAACCCCAGTCAAAATTTTAGAAATAAAAATGACAGTGTTTGGTATACAAAATATACTAGATGGGTTTAACAGAAAAAAAATTTAACAGGCCGGGCACAGTGGCTCATACCTATAATCCTAGCACTCTGGGAGACTGAGGACGATGGATAGCTTGAGCTCATGGGTTCAAGACTAGCCTTAGAAAAAAAGTGAGACCTTCATCTCTATTAAAAATTTAAAAACTGAGGCAAGAGGATTGCTTGAGCCCAAGCATTGGAGATTGCTGTGAGTTACGACACCATGGCACTCTACCCAGAGTGACAGCTTGAGGCTCTGTCTCAAAAAAAAAAAAAAAAAAGACGATTAATATAAAAGAAAACAAAGGAAGAGGAAAAAGGAAACAAAATACAGAAGGAATAAACAGAAAATAAATGAGATAATATACACAGCTTTAACCATATCAGCATTCACATTAAATATAAATGGTCTACACATTCCAATTGAAAGACACTACTGTCAGATTGGATTAAACAAGAAAGATCAAACTATATTCTGCCTACTTTAAACATAAAGACACAAATAGGTTGCAAATAAGAGGATGGTTGTTTGAGAGGATCAATGAAATTGTTAAACTTGTAACTAGAATGATTAATAGAAAAGGAAGAAGGTGGCCAGGCGTGGTGGCTCACGCCTGTAGTCCCAGTGCTGCGGGAGGCCGAGGAGGGTGGATTGCCTGAGCTCAGAGGCTCGAGACCAGTATGAGCAACAGTGAGCCAGAGTAAGACCCCGTCTCTACTAACATCAAAAACAGCCGGACATTGTGGTGGGCATCTGTAATCCCAGCTACTGGGGAGGCAACGGGAAAGAGAATCGCCAGAGGAAGAACATTAAAAAAAGAAGAAGAAAGAAAATGAACAAAAAAAGAATACTTCAAACAAAGAAGAATGAACAAGCAAGCTGAAATTTAAAAAAAAATTTTTTTAAATAAATTTTTATAAAAATAAAAAAAAAAGGAAGAAGGTAAAAATTACCCTACCAGTAAGGAAAGATGTAATGTATATATAACTACAGATTCTACAAATATTAAAAGGATAGTATAGAATGATTACTAACAGCTTCATACCAGTAGTTATTAAAACTTAGGTGAAATGGATATATCATTTGAAAGAAAAAAAAACTATCAAATCTTAAAGAAACATTAACATACAAAGTCCTTTAAAGAAATAGAAATTACAGTTAAAAATGAAAGGTTAAAAACCTTTCATTCAAAAAAAAAAAAAAACACATGCAAGGCAAACTGGCTTCACCTGTTATTTCTGCCAAACATTCAAGGAAGACATAATAGTGATTCTACACAAACTCCTCCAGAAAAATTTAGAGAAGATAGTTTCTAAGTCATTCTTTGAAGCCAGCATTACCTTGACATTAATACTAGACAGAAGCATTTCAATAAAAAACTATAGACCATAAATATATAAATAGAAAAAACAGAAGCAAAAACTCTTAAAAATTTGGTAGATAGAACCAAAAGTTATTAAAATGATAATACATATTTCTGGTTTATCTAGAAATGCAAATCTGGTTTAATATTCCAGATCAATTCAATTCACCATTTTAACAAACTAAAGAATACCCACATGATTATCTTAAAGGATATAGAAAAAGCATTTGAGATAATCTAACATTTATTCCTGATTTATAACCCTCAACCAGTAGGAGATTTCCTCAACCTGATAAAGGGTATCTATGAAAAACCTACAGCCAACATCCTACTGAGCAGTAAAAGATTCAATGCTGCTTGGGAAAAAGACAAAGATGTTCTCTCTTACGACTTCTAGTCAATGTTGTACTGGAGTTCTAGCCAGTGCAATAAGATAAGAAAACACAAAGAATAAAACATACCCAGACAGGAGAGGGAAAAGCAAAACTGTCTTTGTTTGTAGACAGCATGATTACTTATGAAAAAATATGATAGGAACCTATTTACAAAAGCTAATAAATGAGTTTAGAAATATTGAGGATGTAAGATCAATCTACAAAAATTAAATTTATCTCTTAAAAAAACAGCGGCCTAAATATTTACTAACTACTTAGTAAGTAATATAGCGACAAATTAAACAAGGGTGCTGCCCCCAAGGGACTCTCTAAATGAGAAAACAAACACAAAAATAGATAATAGGTGACTCTGGTAAGACAAGGAATAGAGGTAAGTGTGAATATTCAGTCAATTATATTAACAATTTTCTCCTGGTAGGAGAAAGATCTACCAAGCAATCTACTAATTCCATGAACTGGGTCAGCACCACCAGATTCTTCATGCTGTTGGCATAGCTCTTTGTCTGATACCTAGGTAAGAGAGTAAGTGGTTTTCATCTACACTTTTGTCTAATAAGCCATTCTCTGGCCCAAAGAGTGGGGCAAGGAATCTCTGTTCAACGTCCCATTCTATTTGCATTTGCCCCAGTTAGCAGGATCTGAGAACTTACAAGCAAGACCACATGCCTTCAATAGCTGAGCCACTGTAATCCAACAGGGCTGACCTGGAATCCTCTTTTGTGCTTTTCTTGGTGTGTGTAAATCAAGAGCCGATTAAATAAAATCAGAGGATAATCAAGATTTTAAGTAAAATATTTCAAATTCCTTGTTTATAAATAACATTTTCACTCTTGCTGCTCTGTCCATTAAGGCTGTTCTTCCAGTAGCTTCTGCCGTCTTGGTTCAACAAGTTTTGAGTTTTGTACTGATGTCCTGAGCACAATGGTGCCTAAATATTGTCGCAAGCCTGTTGTCAGGCTCTGCCTTTTTAAGGTATCAGAGGTTAAAGCATATCATACCAGGCCAGGTGTGGTGGCTCAGGCCTGTAATCCCAGCACTCTGACAACACGGAGGCAGGTGGATTGCTTACGCTCAGGAGTTCAAGACCAGCCTGAGCAAAAAAAGCAAGACCCTGTCTCTAAAAACTGGCCAGGTGTTGTGGCAGGTACCTATAGTCCCAGCTACTGCAGAGGCTAAGGCAGGAGGATCCCTTGAGCCCAAGAGTTTGAGGTTGCTATAAGCTATGATGCCACAGCACTCTACCAAGGGTGATAAAGTAAGACTCTGTATCATAAAAAGAAAGAAAGAAAAGAAAAGGGTGGTGCCTGTGGCTCAAGGAGTAGGGTGCCAGCCCCATATACTGGGGGTGGCAGGTTCAAACCCGGCCCCAGCCAAAAACTGCAAAAAAAAAGACTATCATACCCAAGCCAGTAACTACAAGCAATTTTAATGATTATTACTCATACAAGGGTGCAGAAAGCAAGGCGGCTTCCCTACATGAGGGGCAGAACCCACCAGCAAGAAGCACTTGTGCCCCATTCTCAAGCTGTGTGTCTGGATCTTCTTCCATGGTGGATATAAGATCTGGCCTCTGGTTCTCTATAGTCCAGTGTCATCTCTTGCTATTTCCCCACATTACGTTCACCTCTAGGCATGCCCAAGCTCTCTTCTACCTGCCCTTTGGCTGGCCAACTTTAACTCCACATTCTTCCCATCTTAGCTTAGATGCTTTCCCTTCTGTCCAGGTCTTTCTAATAGCAGAGGTGTCCTTTCTGGCTGACACTACAGGGTCCTATACTACCATCACTTTACAGAGATATGACTCTTGGTCACAAACAATGAAACCTACTCTTGCTAATTAAAGCAGAACATAACTATTTTGCATATTAGGTAGCTAAAAGAATCTCTGAGATACCTAAAGGATGGAGTTTGAGGACTGGTACTAATGTTTCAGGCTCCACTGGAGAATGGTTCTGACTCCCTTGGATGGGCAAAGATACCACTGGTGCTGGGCTCTATTTCCTGCCACTAAAATGTCCATCTCTGCTTCTGACAGACGGACCCCCCCCAACCCCCACGCCTGTGCCCTCACTGCGGGGACAGTAAATGCCTGTTGTCTATCTTGGAGAATGGTCCAATTAGCTGTTCAACAGTTTTGTTGAAGAAGAGCTCTAAGGTAAGCAATCAAAACCACTTATTAAGTATCAATAATACATTTTAAGGCCAGGCACGGTGGCTCACGGCTGTAATCCTAGCACTCTGGGAGGCCGAGGTAGGCGGATGGCCTGAGCTCAAGAGTTCCAGACCAGCCTAAGCTAGAGCAAGATATTAGTAGCTGTAGTCCCAGCTACTCAGAAGGCTGAGGCAAGATCACTTGAGCCCAAGGGCTTGAGGTTGCTGTGAGCTATGACACCACAGCACTCTACCTGGGGCAATAAAGTGAGACTTTGTTTCAGAAAATAATAATAATGATACATTTTTTAAACAAAAAATAATTTTAAAACATTTATTCAATTTAAAATTGTTAATGAGTTTCTCAAAAAACGTTAAAGTCATTGGCTGTTATAGTAAATATCTGGTCTGTTTTCCAGGGACTCCTTTGGGCCAGACCATGCCTGTTGCTGTCAAGCAACTAGGGTTTAATAAAAGAACGAAAATACAACAAATTAGTGTTTCAGCTCTCTGAGCGCTGGACACGTACCAGTGGACAGGAAGATGAGGCACAGAGTGCCAGCATTAGGGACAAGGACCACAGCCATGATTAAATTTTACTGAATAATTTGTAAATTTCCTATTACTCTTGCAGAGTGATATGACCTGTGAAGGCAGGGCCATAACCAACTTTGTCTGGTTTTGAAGGGGACGTCATAGGTATTTTGGGGAATAAGTAAATGAAGAAAAGAATCAGTAAGTAACCAAGGGTGAGGAGGAAGCTGCACCACAGTGGTGGAGGAGGAGAGGCGGGTGCGGGCAGCAGTGCCAGGCTCCTGCGGGGCGGCTGGGATCTGGAATCAGCTGGGGCCTGACGCTGGCCTCTCCCACACGACTGCTTGCTTTCTAATCTGCTGCAGATGCTCTTCGGGAAGGATTGAGTTCTCTGGCAAACAGCCAAAAAACTGTTATAGGAACAGCAAGTCCCAGGAATGCACGGGCATCAGGAGGATGTGGGCAGTGAAAGCCACTTCTGTTCCCCGCTCACAGCTGAAGGGCTGGGGAAGGGCCCCCGAAGCCACCTCCCTCAGGGGAGATTTAGAAGGTACATAAAGGCCCCTGGCCCAGGATGTGCCTCTTCACTCTGCAGTTGGTGCCAGAACTCTCCATCTTTCACGAAAGAAAATGTCTATGCAGTAAGTGTCTGTAGGAGACAAAAAGAATGCCTTAGTGGGTTCGTGTGCATGGGGGCTCCTACAGAGAGGACTGATGACTTGGGTAGGGAAGATTCTGAGATTTTGTGGGGGAATTTTTCCCTATTTATGTAATGAAGCAAGTGTCTGGACTTCAAGCCTAAATTATGGTGGGGTTTGTGTGACTGAGACTGCGGCTGGGGAAGAGTCACGACCAAGAGCTCTGAGGCGGACTTGGGCTCCAGCTCTTGCCTGGTATTTCCCAGCTGACGTGGGCAGATGGCCTAACTTCTTTAAGTCTGGGTTTAGGATGCTATCACAATCCAACTTACCCCATTGTGCTCTTGTGAGATTTAAATGATCTAATACCAAGCAAAGTTCGTTTCACAGTGTGCAGCACATGGTTCAGGTCTTTAAAAAAGGTAATTATTGTGATTTGGAGTCTGGTCAGAGATTCCACTCTCAGACATTATGACATGGAGCCGAAGCCAGGTGAGAAACCAGCAGCAGAGAAGCTGATGTCCGGGTCTGACCAGCTGGTGAAAGTGCCCTGGCTCCTGGGAAGGGAGATGCGCAGTACAGTGAACAGCGCAGGGTGAGGCACCTGACCGAACCCAAGAATGGTCCCCACGCTCAGGGAACTGAGCCTCTTCACCAGGCAAAAGAAATCCAAGAGCAGAGAGCTGAGAGAGCCAAGGGGGGATGCGAGGAGAGGAGCCGTCCAGGACCAGGGCTCAGGAAGCCAGGTGACAGCAGTGGGAGCAGAGAGCTGAGAGAGCCAAGGGGGGGAATGCGAGGAGAGGAGCTGTCCAGAGCCAGGTGACAGCAGTGGGAGCAGAGAGCTGAGAGAGCCAAGGGGGGGAATGCGAGGAGAGGAACCGTCCAGAGCCAGGTGACAGCAGTGGGAGGAGAGAGCTGAGAGAGCCAGAGGGGGATGCGAGGAGAGGAGCCGTCCAAGACCAGGGCTCAGGAAGCCAGGTGACAGCAGTGGGAGCAGCTGATTTGTCGTGGGATCAATCCACTGAGACCACTGGCATTAAAAGAGGTCATTTCCCCTGGCCTGGGAGAAGTGCTGCCAGGGCTCTCAGACAAGGTGGGCCCACAGTGGGGAGGCCTCAGACAGGTGGGCTGACAGAGGTGAGCCCCCCGCACGAGATGGACCCACAGGGATAAGTGCCCCCAGATCAGGTGGGCTGGCAGAGGTGAGCCCCCCGGACGAGATGGGCCCACAGTGTGGTGAGCCCCCAAGACCGGGTGGGCTGGCAGAGGTGAGCCAAGGTGGGCCCACAGTGGTAAGCCCCAGACTGGGTGGGCCAGCAGAGGTGAGCCCCAGGATGAGGTGGGCCCACAGTGGTGAGCCCTCCAGACGTGGGCCCCCCCTACCCCGTGTGGGCCGGTGGTGCTGAGCCCACATGGTGCCGAGAGGCCTGGTCTCCTGGAGCCTCCGTCCCTGCCACTCTGAACACACAAGCTCTTCCCTGTCCTGTGCTGTTTCAGAGTCGAGCACCCTGCTGCTGGTTACAAGAAACTGTTCGAAACCGTGGAGGAGCTGTCCTCGCCACTGACAGCTCACGTCACAGGTTGGTCTGGCCTTCTCGAAGCCGCCCTCTGCTCTGCCGGGCCCGTCCTCTCTCTCTTCTTGTCTCCTGGCAGCTCTCTTGGGGTACAGGGTGGGGATCAGGTGGCTTCCTCTCACGGGCCTTCACCTCATTTCTCTACTGTAGAAACGGGCCACTTAACCGGGGTTCCCTGAGCATGGGGACTATACCTGGTCACTGTCATCAGTGCCTGGCACAGAGTAAATGTTCTATTATGTAAATGACTGTCCCCCAGTGTCTGAACAAATGGAGGCCCCATAACAAGCACCTGTCAACACCCCATTACAGGGAGGTGGACCTTGTGCTGTCTGTACCGTGAGAGCTGGGGCAGAGTGGGCAAGTGTTAGTTCTGGAGCCAGGAAGAGGCAGGTGCTAATCACGGCTCAGCCATCTCAGTGTCTGAGGATCCCGTATGGCATTTAACCTTCTAAGCCTCAGTTCCCTTAAATACCAGAAATCCAAATCTACCTCATGCAGATGTTTGAAGATGAAATGAGGCGCTGTCCATAGGATGACTTGCCCACCATGCAGCACACGGTGACGGACAGATGACAGTTACTGTAGCTGCAGAAAACACCCCATTGGCTTAGAGAGAATATTGGCAGAGTAGGCAAACGCTGCCAACACCACACTTCTCAAAGGACGATAGGGCACAAACCTAACCTAACTTGGAGGCCTTAACGACTGACTACTTCAGGTACCCTCGCTTTGCAGATGAGGAAACTGAGGCGCAAAGGTGGCAGGTGGCAAACCTCAAGCCAGACTAAGTCCTGACACCCCGCCCCGTGCACTTGCTGCTACAGCAGACTGACCTCTCCCAGCCAGTGGCTCACCTCCTCAGGGGAAGATAGCTCTACACTGCAAAAAGCCAGCGTTCCTGTTGTTTCATTTAAATAATTTATTCTACAGACTTATCTTTTTAAAATATTTTGCCCTGCTTCTAATCCATCTCTCTACCCCTCACTCTACCAGGAAATTAGAAAATCTTCTTAAACCTGGATTGGCTCTGGGGAAAACTATTAGCTGCAGAATCCCACTCCCCTCAAGAGGCTTCTCTCCCCCCTCATCCAGCCTCATCCACGTTCTGGGGCTTTGCCACATTTCCCACCAGGTAGTCTCCCAGTGAAAGAGAAGTCAAGTCAGCAGATGTTTTCTAAGCACTGTCCCACACGAGAGCTGGGCTGAACATCTCTGCCAGCTATATAAGGAAGAGGCTGCCCAACTGGGCTACTGACAAAGCCCACCTTCCCAGAGAGAACCCAGCCCAAGAGCAGGGTGAGAAGCAGTGTCCCCTCTCCCTTCACTGTAGGCAGGATCCCCCTGTGGCTCGCCGGCAGCCTCCTACGATGCGGGCCAGGGCTCTTTGAAGTTGGATCCGAGCCATTTTACCACCTGTTTGATGGGCAGGCCCTCCTGCACAAGTTCGACTTCAAAGAAGGACACGTCACGTACCACAGAAGGTAAAGGGCCCTGAGGTCCAGCTCCCCGTCCAGGAGTAAGGCCCAGATCAGCTCCTCCCAGAGCCTCTGAACCCCCTGCACCCAGGAAGAGACCCTCATACCCACTTGCTTCTCAGAATCCATGGGGCTTAGTACATCTGCACAGACCCCCAGGGACGCTACCATGAGATAAAGGACAAGCTAAGAACTAGAGCTTTGGGGTCCACCAGGCCTGGCTTTAAGTCCTGCAGTCAACAGATACTCCTTGAATGTCTGGGTGGGTGACCTCATTCTTTATAATCCGTAACAATAGAATCTACTTCATGGGTTCATCACGTGGATTGCAGGAGAGTACAGCGCCCAGCACAGGGGAAGCCCTCAACAATGGCAGCTACCGCGCCCACTAGGATTAGTAGTAAGTCACTGGCTATGCTGACTTCTTTCCATGTTTTAGAATCAGAAAGGCCACAAGGAAGGAGAGGGAGGTGCTGCCAAGTAGGAAAGGACCAAGTTTTTCCCAGTGATACCAGAAAGAGAAGTCTTCTCAAAACAAGAGATTATTGCTAAGCGCTTGAAGACCTGAACGTCTCCCAGGAAGCCCCCTTAGCACCACAGTGAATACACAGCCTCTGCTTTAACAATCAGTCCTATAAGTGGCTTTGTTGATCCCCATAGATTTCAGACTATGGGAAAGTGAACAGGTTAACCTGGGCTGGAATAGAAGGGAAACAGATCATGTCACCAGAAACGCAGCTACCACAGCACAGGCTAGAGTTCAGAAAAAGCCTTCACATGCCTTCCATAGACCTAGGCACTTCATCCTCTTTGTAAAAGTACAAAATCAGATTTTATTTTATTTATTTATTTTGAGATAGAGTCTCACTATGTCACCCTTGGTAGAGTGCTATGGCGTCACAGCTCACAGCAACCTCAAACTCTTGGGCTCAAGTGATTCTCTTGCCTCAGTCTCCCAAGTAGCCGGGAGTATGGGTGCCTGCCACAATGCCCGGCTATTTTTTGTTGCAGTTATCATTGTTGTTTAGCAGGCCCGGGCCGGGTTCAAACCTGCTACCCTCTGTGTATGTAGCCAGCACCCTAACCACTGAGCTACAGGCGCCAAGTCACAAAATCAGATTTTAATTAGCTGTCCACTCAAGAAATCCTGCCCACCATATGCCATTTAATCGTGGACACAGTTCAGCAGACCTGCCTGGGCAGGAAATTAAATTCAAAAACACCTGCTTTTTAAAGTAGCAAAATCAATTTTAAAATGGAAGAAAAACATAAAAGGGACAGAGAGGGATGGGAAGGCATGTAATTCAGCATGCCGTGTTCTGTGTTTCCCCAGTCAGTGCCGTTACAGGCACAGGGAGCGGCCGTGTGAACTACCCAGGCCTGCAGAGTGCCACGTGGAAAGGTCATGGTGTCCGGCGCGGCCGGCCTGGGCTCTAATTCAGCTTGGCCAGATATGCCAGTCACTTAGCTTCTCTGGACCTCAGCCGCCTCATCTCTGAGGCTTAGAAGATATAAATTTAAGCTCATGGTACATTGTCTCTTTTTCCTGTGGTCACCCCAAGAAAGTGAGCTGACAATATTCTTTATTCCTGGTGCTGGGAATTCGTGCTTCTGACTTGGTGAGGCCACAGAGAGTGACCGTTCTAAGTTCCATGTGGCTCGAAGTGACCACCCCTGTCCATGGCCCTCCCCTGTGTCTCAACGTCCTGCAGGTTCATTCGCACCGATGCCTACGTCCGGGCAATGACCGAGAAAAGGATTGTTATCACGGAATTTGGCACCTGCGCCTTCCCGGATCCCTGCAGGAATATATTTTCCAGGTGGGTGAGACCGAGCTGCATATTCCCCTAGACGTTTTGCGTTAGCCCCTTTTTCACTCGTGACTTGAAAGTTGCTGGACTGAAACACTTAGTCCCTTCTGCAGGTTTTTTTCTTACTTCCGAGGAGTGGAGGTTACTGACAATGCCCTTGTTAACATCTACCCAGTGGGGGAAGATTACTACGCCTGCACGGAGACCAACTTCATCACAAGGATTAATCCGGAGACCCTGGAGACGATTAAGCAGGTGAGACACAGAGCTCAGGAGACGCCACTCTGGAGCTTAGAAATTAGAACTCAGGATCAAATGAATGTGAACGGTGCAATCTGGTGGAGAGAACAGGAGAGCCAGCAAATCCCCAATTTTTCACGGACTACTAGCTATGTGACATAGGGCAAAACTGGTTTCTTCATCTGTGAAGTTTTGAACATGTCGATCGATTCAAAGAAAACCATAGAAAATGCCCAACTTATTCACCGTGACACAAATTCTTACTGAGGGCTTTCCAAGTTCCAGAATGCGTGCTAGATGCAAGGAGTGGGTCATGGCTAAGACATTCATGCTTTTCCAGGCCAGCATGGACATCATTCATACTGGGTGCTCAACACATTATAGCTGTTGATATTAAAAACCATGCTATTCACGGTTCCATGTGTAGTAGCTCAGACAATCACTAAGTCTTACACACGCTTTCCCCAGCTCTTTGTGGTTTGTGATGTGTGTGTTGCCTGTGCAGGGTGCGTGTCGATCATGTAGAGAAGGACGGGGGCTGTCGTCCGAAACCATTCCCTGGACTCTGCGGGGGATGCTGTATTGCAATTGCAGGCTCTCTAATTAAAAATGTAGAAGCTGGAGTTTGACCCCAGTATAGACCTTCCCAGTATAGACCTTCTTAGAGATCATATTCCATTGGAACTAGTATGATAGATACCCTGGCTTCACAGAAAAAAATGTAGTTTTAGAAATTTGAGATTTTCTTTTTGGCAGTTTTTGGCTGGGGCTGGGCTTGAACCCGCCACTTCCAGCATATGGGGCTGGCGCCCTACTCCTTTGAGCCACAGGCACCACCCAAAATTTGAGATTTTCTTTTGCTTGCTCCAACTGAAACAGCCTCTGCCTCCAGCCTGACTCCCTTAAATACTGTTTCCTTAGTATGGGAGACACAAATCTAAACATGTTCTGCTTCTAGGGAGCCCCACGAAGGCGTTTGTGGCTGGGTGGTCCTCACGCCCCCTCAGCCCACCCACCGCTGCCCCCACACAGCAGGCTGCAGGTCACAGAACTCTGTGTCCTAACGTTAGGACTCTCAGCTCACGAAACAATGTCCTCCCACCACCTGGCCAACTTCTACCCACCTCTCCCGAGTGAGGGAAAGGCAGTCTGGGCCCACGGCCTTTCTCTGCAGATACTGTTTTGTGCTCACCTGACTTCATGCAGCTCATTGGTCTAACGTGGAGCTGCCCAGCAGAACTTTCCACAGAGATGGTAGATTCTCCGCTGCTCTGTCCTAGTGCTGTAGAGAACTTGAAATATGACTGACGTGACTGAGAACTGAATGTGACCTAGTGCCTACTATTTTGAACAGTACAGGTCCAAACGAAAGTTCTTGAAAGCAAGAACCTTCTCATTTCCCAGGCCTGGCCCAGCACCTGTCACACACCAGCAGCTCAGGCTGCCTACTGAACGAACAAATGAATGAAGAAATGAATGTGTTGCCTATCATTTAAGTAACGGTTCTAAAAACACCTATGCCTTCAAAATATTCTTATTAAATAAAAAGAATGTTGGCTGGTTAAATATAATCTCCATTCGTTATTCATCCAATAATTGCAAAGGTTTCAAGCAGAAATCTGGTGTTGATTTGCCAGCACCTGCCTCTGTGTTCTCGAATGGGACACCTGGTCTCTCTGGGAACACAGTTTCTCCTGTACACTGAGAGGTTTATGCTAGATTTGTGGATATGAATTTCTGATGAGACTCCAGATTGAATTAAATGTCTGAACCCTCTCCTCAGAAGTGTTTACATTTAATTCCAAGAGAGTCACGGTTCTCCTCAAGTCTATTTAGGTTAAGACTTTCTGTGCTGGATGAATCTGAGGTCAGTCTCAGTGACAAACTCACACAGTACACCTGCAGGCCCTGGCTCTGGTATCTCGGTTGCACCATATGAAATTGTCATTTTTGTAAACTGAGAATTATTGAATACCAGCAATTTTATATAGTTCAATCAAATACAATGAGAGAAGTATGAAGAAGTCACGGGTTTCAGGTTAATCCTGTGTGAGGTCCACCGGCACATGTAGAAAGGAAACATGCGGCGTACATCAAGTGAAGGGCAGGGTCACAGCTGCAGACACACGGGCGTCCGCGTGGGCGTCCCAGGAGAACTCTGCACTACAGGTGGGAGCTGAGGGTGGAAAGACTGCAGGATCCAGAGAGATGGAGAGAAAGACAAAATGCCATTAGAGTGAGAGTGCCGGCAGCAGCAGGGGGTGGACTTGGGGGCAAAGGTGCGAGGGCTCTTCTTTGTCTCTGATGGGTGACGCTCACTTTCCTTCTGTAGGTCGATCTTTGCAACTACGTCTCTGTCAATGGAGCCACTGCTCACCCCCACATCGAAAGCGATGGAACTGTTTACAACATCGGTAACTGCTTTGGGAAAAATTTTTCGATTGCCTACAATATTGTAAAGATCCCTCCACTACAGGCAGGTAAGTTTGCGGATCTTCCCTCTATATTGTGAGAGAGTTACTAGAAATACACAATGCTGTATCAGAATATCAAGATAGCATTATTTGCAGAGTTAAATTACTTGCAGACTTTAGAACAATTGTCTTTACTCCTGCCCTATCAGGGGACTACTGCCCAGGGGCACCACAGCAGGAGATGACAACTTGAAAATACAGAAAGCAGGTGGAGCGTGGTGGCTCCTGCCTATAATCCTACCATTCTGGGAGGCTCAGGAGTTGAAGACCTGCCTGAGCAAGAGCAAGACCTGCCTCTACTAAAAATAGAAAAAAACCTAGCCTGGTGTGGTTGCACCTATTTGTAGTCCCAGCTACTCAGGAGGCTGATGCAAAAGGATTGCTTGAGCCCAGGAGTTTGAAGTTGCTGTGAGCTATGACTCCATGACTCTCTACCCAGGGCAACAGAGTGCGACTCTTGTCCAAAAAAGGAAGAAAGAAGGGAGGGAGGAGCAGAGGAAAGAAGGAAGAAAGGATAGAAGGAAGGGAGGGAAGGAGGGAGGGAAGGAGGGAGGAAGGGAGGGAAGGAGGGAGACACAGAAAACAAGTGTCCAAGATCTGTTGTACAATGTTTTGAAATGTTATCTATATATGGATTTGATCCCGTATAACTTAGATTCAAATCTAGCAAACACTTTTTGAGCACTTATTCATGTGCCAGGCAAAATCAAATTAAATAAACATGTGTCTGTTCATCACAGCATGTGTCTATACATAGAAGAGTTACTAAGTATTTTGTGTTTAACTTCTAAAATAATCAAATCAATTAACTCATTAAAACTATAGAAAAAGAATTAAAGAAGAGGAGAGAGGACTCCAGAATTCTCCATTCACCCTCCTTTCATTGTCAGTTCATGGATAAACATCCTGATGATAGAACTATGTGACTTTATATGGACTTTTCTGTAGAATTACTTACTACAGTTCTCAAAGTGCAGCTCCTGAATGAACAGAATCTCCTGGAAAACTGTTAAAAATACAACTCTTGCCAGGCGCGGTGGCTCACGCCTGTGATCCCAGCACTGTGGGAGGCTGAGGAGGGAGAATCGCTTGAGCTCAGGAGTTCGAGACTCGCCTGAGCGACAGTGAGACCCCGACTCGTGAAAAAAATGGAAAAACCCAGCCGGGTGCCGCGGCGAGCACCTGTAATCCCAGCGGCTTCCGGAGGCTGAGGCAGCGGGGTGCCCGCAGCCCCCGAGTCTGAGGTTGTGGTGAGCTACCACGCCCACTGCACTCTGCTCAGGGGCATAGGGTGGGACCCTGTCTCAACAAAAAAAAAAAAAAAAAAAAAGAAATACAACTCTTGAGCCCAACTTCAAGCAGATTAAATAAAGAAATCTGGGAGTGCAGCCTGGAATCAGCATTTTAAGAAGCCCGTTATGTGATCCGGATGTACATTAAGTTCTGAAGACCATTTAGCAAATAAATTAAAATGTAATGTAGATTACTGTACAGGGTTATTGAAAAAAAACACCCATGCTATACATTTTGGGCATCCTAAGATATTGCAAAAGACATTTTGGCCATACTAAAGTTTTACCTTATTATCAGGACTTAAAACCCCCATCTAGTCGCTACGAGATGTGACTCCCCTACTCCCGCCTCCCACAGCCCTACCTGAGCACACTTCTCCAAACCTGCTGCTATTTGGTTGTCCTGGGTGATTGCCGCCTCACGTGAAATTTCACTAAGCAACGCCAATGACAGAGAAAATGAAAATAAGCTCTGAAAAAGAAAAATCAGGATCTGAACATGTATTTCTTTGCTTGTATAAGCTGTTCTAAATGCTTTGTGTTTAAAACAAAAAAGAGGCTGTTCAGACACCTTTTAAAACCACTTTATTTCAGACAAGGAAGATCCCATAAGCAAGTCTGAGGTTGTTGTCCAGTTTCCCTGCAGTGACCGGTTCAAGCCATCCTATGTCCACAGGTAACTTGAAGGCCTGCTATAGATCTGCAGGAAAACTCAGGTTTAAAGATTTGCTTTGCCTACCTTTGATACCCATCCTGATCACAACTAAATTTAAACATAATTAACTTCACGTGGGCACTGTGGATTCATGCAGCCAGGCTCACCTCCCGGATGCAGACTTCTTTGCCTCTAGAGCATCAGCCCCTTCCATTCATAAGCACATTTGTGTTCCTAAACAGTTTCGGTCTGACCCCCAACTACATCGTTTTTGTGGAGACACCAGTCAAAATCAACCTGTTCAAGTTCCTTTCCTCCTGGAGTCTTTGGGGAGCCAACTACATGGATTGTTTCGAGTCCAATGAAAGGATGGGTGTAAGTCTTAATCTATTTGTCAAGTTGTGATTCTGAAAGAAAATGAGATTCATAATGGACACTTTTTTCCATCTCAAAGGCATCAAAGTATCTTACTCACTTTTCAAGGTTTGGCTTCATGTTGCTGACAAAAAAAGGAGGAAGTACATCAATAATAAATACCGGGCGTCTCCCTTCAACCTCTTCCATCACATCAACACCTACGAAGACAGTGGGTTTCTGATTGTGGATCTCTGTTGTTGGAAAGGGTAAGAGCGCACAGGGCAAATGGTACATCTCCTGTTGTTCCTGGAAGTTAGGAGGTGTGTACAGAGAGGCTGCTCTCGATGTCTGATCCGAATCACATCTAAGACTGCAAGAGAAGGCCGGCGCGGTGGCTCAGGCTGTTCCCAGCACTCCTGGAGGCCAAGGCAGGTGGATTGCCTGAGCTCAGGAGTTCAAGGCCAGCCCGAGCAAGAGTGAGACTCCATCTCTAAAAACCGCCAGGCGTTGTGGCAGGTGCCTGTAGTCCCAGCTACTCAGGAGGTTGAGGCAAGAGAATCACTTGAGCCCAAGAGTTTGAGGTTGCTGTGAGCAGGGACACCATGGCACTCTACCAAGAGTGACAAAGTGAGACTCTGTCTCAAAAAATAAATAAGTATATTTATAATAATATATAAATAAATTTATTTATTATTTTAGACATATATGTGCATAAAGTGCAAGAGGTATGTGAGAGTCAAAAATGTAATTGAAAAGGCAACAGGAAGTTTAGGTAGTCTGAACGTCCAAGCCGTGATTAAGGGTTGAAAACCAATTGGGTCTGCAGACCAGACCTGAAAATAAAAAGACCTCAGGAACAAACTTAAACTTTACAAAATCTCTGAGGAATCTTGAACCCCAGCTACTCCAGGATTGGGAGAAGAAGGTATGCTTTCATTCAGACTAGCCAAGTCCCTAAAAAGAAAGAAAAATAGCCCCTAAAGACATAAACAGAGTAGTGACCCAGGAGCAGGCAGCTGTGGTCACATAAACATGTCCATGAGGTAGGTTTCTTTTTTTCACCCTGTGTGGGCAGAAGGAAACGGCTTTACTATACACGTACCTGGGTCGTTAGCAGTTTCTGGGTTGTGGAATAAAAACAGGCAGGCTCTTAGGCTTCTACAAGGCATGAATCATCCCTCGAAAATGACTTGTAATTACCTGTGCTCATGTTCGACTTCTTATTTTGCAGATTTGAATTTGTTTATAATTACTTATATTTAGCCAATTTACGTGGGAACTGGGAAGAGGTGAAAAAAAGTGCCAGAAAGGCTCCCCAGCCTGAAGTGAGGAGATATGTCCTTCCCCTGAGCATGGACAAGGTAACCGCCTCCCACGCGGCCCTCAGCTGCAACCAAGCGTCTCACCTCTGAGGAGCCCACACTAAAGCCCTGCAGCTTCAGAGCTGGAAGGAACTTTAAAAATAAACTCGTTAAGCTCCCCTCACTTTGCAAATGAGGAAACCAAAGCTCAGAAGGGTGCTGTGGCTCCACAAAAGCGGGAGGTGGCCTCAGCAGAACCAGGCCGAGAACCCAGTCCCAACATTCTACATTTGCTAATTACAAAATCCTCTCAGAAACAGACTTCCTCTGTGAAGCATGCAGCCCCACCAAGTCCTGGGTCCTTTGTCAATCATATAAATACCTTAAATAATTTCAAATTCTGGAGAGATGAAGCGTCAAAAGGACCCTTGTGGGGAAACCAGCCCATTATTTTGGCTTTTGATTAATCTTCTAAAAATATCACTAGAGTTTAAAAATCATGAATAGCATTAGTCAATCATCTCTTTATTTCTACATTTTCTTCCCTGGACTCAGTGACTGTCTGTTTAGAATGAGCAGAGTGACATCTAGAATTTGTAGTGTGATGGAAATGCCAGTCAAAATCAAGAAAAATCATTTTCGTGTAGACACCTGAGCGCACACTCTTTCATGTCGCGCTCCCCAGTCACACAAAAGGTGCTGAGGGGGCCACATGGACTGTCAAACACAATACCCAGGCCTCTATCTGCTGCTGTAGAAAATTAGCCCAACCCAGAACCAGATACCACAGTTCTTAAGCAAGTTCGTGAGCTCTAGGATGAGAAACAGGGAGGAGGTTGAGATTAGGCAAAAGGTGAAATGATTATGATTAGCAAGCTTAACATGGAGACGTGGAGTGGTTGCTGGAGCTACTTGGTTGGGCACATAGGGAGGTGAGTTTGGGGAGAGGGGCTGCAGAGATGGGCTGGAGTGACACCATCAGGGGCTCATAAGCCTGTGGGCATCCCATAAGGATAGGGAGCCGCTGCGGTAATGTGAGTGCGCGGGGTGGTCTGTGAGATTTGTTCCAGAAAGGTCCCTGGGAGCATCATAGAAGGCAGCCCAGGAGGTGGAGAGCCTCAAGGCGAGAAGCCTGTGAGAGGATTAATGCAGTGGAGTGAATACAAGAGGATGTACCTGAATAAAGAACATGGCAACTGAGCGACAGAAGACAGGACACAGGGCTGAGAAATCTGTAGGCAGCAGGATGGGCAGTTGGTGTCTAACTGTGTGACAGGTGAGGGACAGGAAGGAGCTCAGGACCTTCCTCAGGTCTGCCCTCTGCAGGTGAGTGCGTGATGGTACAATCTGCTGAGTCCAAAGCACAGAGGAGTTGCTGGTTTGTAGGAGTGAGATTTCTGTCATACATGGTAAGTCGAAAGTAGTCACCGGTCAGCTCATCAAAATATTCAACAGGCAGCTGGTGGACAGGGGTCTGGAGCTCAGAAGAGAGATCAGTTGGGGGCCCCAGACGCTCTGCTTTCCCCCTGGGAAGCGTATCTCTGGCACATATGTGGGTGCCCGTAAATAAATACTTAGCCAGTGAATGAGTCAGTTGATTCTGGTAAACTCTTGTGTTGCTGAAAACAGTAAAATCACAATTGTCTTTAAATGAAGGACATAAATGAGGATCATTTAACTTTAAAATCCACATTCCAAAACAAAGAAAAAGGAAGGATTTTTCTAAATGGAAAAAGTCACTGAAGACTGTGGAATTTCACCCACTTGTAGAATGGGGAAATTCAGTAATGATCAAAAGTGTCTAACATCACCTAATCCCCACCCTGTCTTTCTTGAAGTCGTTGCTGAGTCACCCCCGCAGCAGGCATCCCAGTAGCGGTTTCAGTGGCTATGCGGGAGGGACACACTTCCAGTCCTTGTGGAACCCGTGAGCTAGTGTGGTAGGGGAGGAAGAGGAAAGGGGAATGATAATGTGGGTCAGGAGGAACAGGAGGCCTTCTCTGAGGGAGGGTGACCAGCAGTCCGAGGATGGAGTCCCCTCACACTTGTTTGGGGACTGGAACTGTGTTCATGGAACACCGCTGTTTGTAGTGAGCACTATTTGGGCAGGTGGAGATGAACTTGAAGCAAAAAAGTTGAGGACAGAGGGCGGCGCCTGTGGCTCAAGGAGTAGGGCGCCTGTCCCATATGCCGGAGGTGGCGGGTTCAAACCCAGCCCCGGCCAAAAACCACAAAAAAAAAAAAACAAAAAAAAAGTTGAGGACAGAAAGAACAGCTTAAGGAAAACCAGAGAAGTGGGGAACAGATTGTCAGAGAGAGTTGGCTGATATACGACTGTCTGGATCAGAGGCGCAGGTTGAATCTCCATTTTACAAAAGCTCATAAAAGGTACCGTCTACTTACTCCCCACCGCCCATCCCTTCCCTATCCTGAAACTTTTCTGCTATTTAGTCATAATTCATAATCTCAGAAAAATTCCTCTCTTCAGACGTTCCCTCCACCTTCTGTCTTCGATCAAATGTAGCTTTTTCTGAGAACACTGGTCTTCTCCAGCAGCAATCTCGAGTGGAAACACTTTACCCTCTGCACAGCCCTCTGCCCCCCGGGGAGGTCGTTCCTCTCTGCTCAGACCACTGTTCCCTCCATCAGCCCTGAAAATACCTCAAGTTTTCTCCTTTTGGCCAACCCTCTAGCCGAGCAGTGTGTGTACAGGCGCCCTCCTCACTGTCATCAGCCACTGAACTCCACTTACTCTCCCTCCTGGCCCCACATCACACTCCTTCCATTTCTACTCTTCCCCGTCTCTCAGTTTCTGGTGATTTCACCACATACAGCAAAGGGGATTCTTCCAACAGCCTACCCTCTCAGCTCCTCTTCCACCGACCTTCAGCCACGCCCTCTCCGCTCATACCCTTGACCTTCACATAGCCTGTGACTCTGCTCCTCCCATGATCTTGCAGCATCCTTGCCGCTGCCGTTCCCTCCAGGAACTTTCACTCTCACTCTCTCTGGCTCCCTTGAGGACTTACCTTCCCTCCTCCCTCACTTTAAATTTTGTGGCCAACAACTGTAACCACCCTCTCACTCTCACTCTCCTTAGATTCTCATTTTTCTTGCCTCTTTCTGACTTTATCAAATTCATTTGTCAAAACCACACCCTCGTGAAATTCAGCTCTCTACCCACACCATGCTGATGCCTCCAAGGCTGACTTTAGGTGTTGAAAACACAGAATTGTGCTAATTGGGCCGATTTTAAATGCATGACCACAAACCTGACTCCACTCCCTCTCCCACTTTGCTGGTTAAATATCCCACACCCTTCTCTCCTCAAACTTTTAACACCTCCCACCTCCCGCCCCCACACTCATATGCAGCTGGTGACTAGGGTTCCTGTTTCTCTGAAACAAATGAAAGAAATCAGGAAAGAATCAGAGGCTCCTGCTACCACATCTACCCACCCACGGGTGTCTGTACATGTACTCAAGTCTCCATCTTCCTATCCAGACCTAATCTCTTCATCCTCCCTTACCCACCCGAGGACATCCCTTGGCAATTCTCCCCTAGACCTGGATCACCATTTCCCTACCCTTGTCAAGGGACCACTCACATCATGCTCTTACAAAATCCCTCTCTTAACTTCTTTTGTCCTAAACAGTTCCTCCCCTTCTTGTTGTGGTTGGAGGGCATCAAAACCCAGGCCTTGATCCCCCATTTCCCCGTGGCATACTCATCCCTATTTATTTATTTTAGAGATGGGGTCTTGCTATGTGGCCCAGGCTTGCCTCTAATTCCTGGATTCAGGTGATCCTACAGCCTCAGCCTCCTGAGTAGCTGGGACCACAGGTGTGTGCCACCAGGTCAGGCAACTAACACCTCTTTAAAGATTCACGCTTTAAAGCAGCTACACTGACATTTTTTTTTTTCTCTCTTTTTTTTTTTTATTGTTGGGGATTCATTCAGGGTACAATAAGCCAGGTTACACTGATTGCAATTGTTAGGTAAAGTCCCTCTTGCAATCATGTCTTGCCCCCATAAAGTGTGACACACACTAAGATGCCACCCCCCTCCCTCCATCCCTCTTTCTGCTTCTCCCCCCATAAACTTAATTGTCATTAATTGTCCTCATATCAAGATTGAGTACATAGGATTCATGCTTCTCCATTCTTGTGATGCTTTACTAAGAATAATGTCTTCCACTTCCATCCAGGTTAATACGAAGGATGTAAAGTCTCCATTTTTTTTAATGGCTGAATAGTATTCCATGGTATACATATACCACAGCTTGTTAATCCATTCCTAGGTTGGTGGGCATTTAGGCTCTTTCCACATTTTGGCGATTGTAAATTGAGCTGCAATAAACAGTCTAGTACAAGTGTCCTTATGATAAAAGGATTTTTTTCCTTCTGGGTAGATGCCCAGTAATGGGATTGCAGCATCGAATGGGAGGTCTAGGTTGAGTGCTTTGAGGTTTCTCCATACTTCCTTCCAGAAGGGTTGTACTAGTTTGCAGTCCCACCAGCAGTGTAAAAGCGTTCCCTTCTCTCCACATCCACGCCAGCATCTGCAGTTTTGAGATTTTGTGATGTGGGCCATTCTCACTGGGGTTAAATGATATCTCAGGGATGTTTTGATTTGCATTTCTCTAATATATAGAGATGATGAACATTTTTTCATGTGTTTGTTAGCCATTCGTCTGTCGTCTTTAGAGAAAGTTCTATTCATGTCTCTTGCCCATTGATATAAGGGATTGTTGGCTTTTTTCATGTGGATTAATTTGAGTTCTCTATAGATCCTGGTTATCAAGCTTTTGTCTGATTGAAAATATGCAAATATCCTTTCCCATTGTGTGGGTTGTCTCTTTGCTTTGGTTATTGTCTCCTTGGCTGTACAGAAGCTTGTCAGTTTAATGAAGTCCCATTTGTTTATTTTTGTTGTTGTTGCAATTGCCATGGCAGTCTTCTTCATGAAGTCTTCCCCCAGGCCAATATCTTCCAGTGTTTTTCCTATGCTTTCTTTGAGGATTTTTATTGTTTCATGCCTTAAATTTAAGTCCTTTATCCATCTTGAGTCAATTTTTGTGAGTGGGGAAAGGTGTGGGTCCAGTTTCAGTCTTTTACATGTAGACATCCAGTTCTCCCAACACCATTTATTGAATAGGGAGTCTTTCCCACAAGGTAAGTTCTTGTTTGGTTTATCGAAGATTAGGTGGTTGTAAGATGTTAGTTTCATTTCTTGGTGTTCAATTCGATTCCAAGTGTCTATGTCTCTGTTTTTGTGCCAGTACCATGTTGTCTTGAGCACTATGGCTTTGTAGTACAGACTAAAATCTGGTATGCTGATGCCCCCAGCTTTATTTTTGTTACTAAGAACTGCCTTAGCTATACGGGGTTTTTTCCGGTTCCATACAAAACGCAGAATTATTTTCTCCAAATCTTGAAAGTACGATGTAGGTACTTCGATAGGAATGGCATTGAATAGGTAGATAGCTTTGGGAAGTATAGACATTTTAACAATGTTGATTCTTCCCATCCATGAGCATGGTATGTTCTTCCATTTGTTAATATCCTCTGCTATTTCCTTTCTGAGGAGTTCATAGTTTTCTTTATAGAGGTCCTTCACCTCCTTCGTTAGGTATATTCCTAGGTATTTCATTTTCTTTGAAACTATGGTGAAGGGAGTTGTGTCCTTAATTAGCTTCTCATCTTGACTGTTATTGGTGTATACAAAGGCTACTGACTTGTGGACATTGATTTTATATCCTGAAACATTACTGTATTTTTTGATGACTTCTAGGAGTCTTGTGGTTGAGTCTTTGGGGTTCTCTAAGTATAAGATCATGTCGTCAGCAAAGAGGGAGAGTTTGACCTTCTCTGCTCCCATTTGGATTCCCTTTATTTCCTTGTCTTGCCTAATTGTATTGGCTAGAACTTCCAGCACTATGTTGAATAGTAAAGGTGACAGAGGACAACCTTGTCTGGTTCCAGTTCTAAGAGAAAAAGCTTTCAGTTTTACTCCATTCAGTAAAATATTGGCTGTGGGTTTGTCATAGATAGCTTCAATCAGTTTTAGAAATGTGCCACCTCTGCCTATACTCTTCAGTGTTCTAATTAGAAAAGGATGCTGGATTTTATCAAATGCTTTTTCTGCATCTATTGAGAGGATCATGTGATCTTTATTTTTGCCTCTGTTAATATGGTGGATAACGTTTATGGACTTGCGTATGTTAAACCAGCCTTGCATCCCTGGGATGAAGCCTAATTGATCATGATGAATGACTTTTTTGATGATAAGCTGTAATCTATTGGCTAGGATTTTGTTGAGAATTTTTCCAACTATATTCATGAGTGAGATTGGTCTGAAATTCTCCTTTTTGTTTGGGTCTTTTCCTGGTTTTGGTATCAGGGTGATGTTTGCTTCATAGAATGTGTTGGGGAAGATTCCTTCTTCCTCAGTTTTTTGGAATAATTTCTGCAGTACAGGAATAAGCTCTTCCTTGAAGGTTTGATAGAATTCTGGAGTGAAGCCATCTGGACCAGGGCATTTTTTAGTTGGAAGCTTTTTTATTGTTTCTTTGATCTCAGTGCTTGAAATTGGTCTGTTCAGGAGGTCTATTTCTTCCTGGCTAAGTCTAGGGAGAGGGTGTGATTCCAAATATTGATCCATTTCCTTCACATTGTCAAATTTCTGGGCATAGAGTTTCTGGTAGTATTCAGAGATGATCTCTTGTATCTCTGTGGGATCAGTTGTTATTTCCCCTTTACCGTTTCTGATTGAGGTTACTAGAGATTTTACTTTTCTATTTCTCGTTAGTCTGGCCAATGGTTTATCTATTTTATTTATTTTTTCAAAAAACCAACTCCTTGTTTCATTAATTTTCTGAATGATTCTTTTGTTTTCAATTTCATTGATCTCTGATTTGATTTTGGATATTTCGTTTCTTCTACTGAGTTTAGGCTTAGATTGTTCTTCTTTTTCCAATTCCATAAGATCTCTTGTGAGATTGTTGATGTGCTCTCTTTCTGTTTTTCGAATGTAGGCATCTAAAGCGATGAATTTTCCTCTCAAAACTGCTTTTGCAGTATCCCACAGGTTTTGGTAGCTTGTGTCTTCATTGTTGTTATGCTCAAGGAAGTTAAGGATTTCCTGTTTTATTTCTTCCTGCACCCATCTGTTATTCAACAGAAGATTGTTTAATTTCCATGCCTTTGGGTGGGGTTGAGCATTTTTGTTAGAGTTGAGTTCCACCTTTAGTGCCTTATGGTCTGGAAAGATACAAGGTAAAATTTCAATTCTTTTGATTCTGTTGATATTTGTTTTGTGTCCCAGGATATGATCAATTTTGGAGAATGTTCCATGGGGTGATGAGAAGAATGTATATTCTTTGTCTTTGGGGTGGAGTGTTCTATATGCGTCTATCAAGCATAGTTGTTCTAGGGTCTCATTTAAATCTCTTATATCTTTGTTTAATTTCTGTTTAGAGGATCTGTCCAGCTCTGTAAGAGGTGTGTTAAAGTCCCCTGTTGGTATTATCAGATATCATATTGCTCAGACTGAGTAAGGTCTGCTTCAAGAATCTGGGAGCATTTAAATTGGGTGCATAAATATTTAGAATTGAAATGTCTTCTTGTTGTAGTTTTCCCTTGACCAATATAAAGTGACCATCTTTGTCTTTTTTGACTTTAGTTGCTTTAAATCCACATGTATCTGAAAATAAGATTGCAACTCCTCTTTTCTTCTGAATTCCATTTGCCTGAAAAATTGTCTTCCAACCCTTGACTCGTAGCTTTAATTTGTCTTTTGAAGCCAGGTGTGTTTCTTGCAGACAGCAAATGGATGGCTTGTGTTTTTTAATCCAGTCAGCCAATCTATGTCTCTTCAGTGGGGAATTCAAGCCATTAACATTTATGGAGATAATTGATAAGTGTGGTAGTATTCTATTCGTCTTATTTGGTGAGAGCCCATTGCTTAGTTTTATCTTTTGCATCAGTGTGGAGGTTAGGTTCTGTCCTTTGATTTCTGAGTTCTTACTTTGCTGCTGATCCATTGTGGTGGTCAGTGTGCAGAATAGGTTGAAGTATTTCCTGTAGAGCTGGTCTTGTTGTGGCGAATTTCCTCAATGTTTGTATATCCGTAAATGATTTGATTTCTCCATCAATTTTGAAGCTTAGCTTAGCAGGATACAGAATTCTGGGCTGAAAATTGTTCTGTTTAAGTGGATTAAAGGTAGATGACCATTGTCTTCTTGCTTGGAAAGTTTCATTAGAGAAGTCTGCGGTCACTCTGATGGATTTGCCCCTGTAGGTCAACTGGCGCTTACTCCTGGCAGCTTGCAGAATCTTTTCTTTTGTCTTGACTTTGGACAGGTTCATCACAATGTGTCTTGGAGAAGCTCGGTTAGAGTTGAGGCGACCTGGGGTCCGATATCCCTCTGAAAGCAGTGTGTCAGAATCTTTGGTGATGTTTGGGAAATTTTCTTTTATAATATTCTCTAGTATGGCTTCCATTCCTCTGGGGCATTCTTCTTCCCCTTCTGGAATTCCTATAACTCGTATGTTGGAACGCTTCATAAAGTCCCATAATTCTGACAGTGAACGTTCTGCTTTCTCTCTCTTCATTTCTGCCTCTTTTACTATCTGAGTTATCTCAAAAACTTTGTCTTCTATCTCTGAAATTCTTTCTTCTGCATGGTCTAACCTGTTGCTGATACTTTTCATTGCATCTTTACGTTCCCTGATTGACTGTTTCATTTCCTTCAGCTCTGCTATATCCTTTTTATATTCTTCATATCGTTCATCTCTGATTTGATTCTGTTTTTGGATTTCCTTTTGGTTATTTTCCACTTTATTAGCAGTTTCCTTCATTGTTTCCATCATTTCTTTCATTGTTTTCAACATGTGTATTCTAAATTCCCTTTCTGTCATTCCTAACATTTCTGTATAGGTGGAATCCTCTGCAGTAGCTACCTCATGGTCCCTTGGCGGGGTTGTTCTGGACTGGTTCTTCATGTTGCCTGGAGTTTTCTGCTGATTCTTCCTCATGAGTGATTTCTTTTATCTGTTTCCTTGCCCTAATTTTCCTTTCACTTCCTCTTGCTCTTTAAGTTCTTGTGCCTGTGGAAGTTGTGGGCGGGTTTAGACGGATTGAACACACGCGACCACTTGCCGGTTTTCCACTGTTTTAGTCCTCCTCTTGGGGTCCAGAAGTCTCTCGCTGACTCCCTGTATCCTCATAGGAGTGATGCTAGGCAGTTCCCACCAGCCAGAGATGCCTGGAGTCCTATCTTCCCAGACTCACGGTGCCCAGATGCAAGGAAGCTGTTACTCGGCTGCCATCTTGCTCCACCTCCCTACACTGACATTTTTAACTTTCCCTTAAGCTCTTACACTAGACTGCCAATTCCAATCTGCATTTGAATATTCAGTAAACATCTCAGGCAAAATAAGAGCTGATCTCATCAGCTTTCCCAACAAAATTCCTGCTCCACCTGCCACAGTCCTCCCCATGTTGGTTGGTACACAGCCTCTAATGGCTCAGACCGATCACCGTGGGGTCCTGCTGAACACCCCTCCTTCCGTGCCTCTCCCCAGCCCATGCCCCATGCATCAGAAGACCTCCCTGACTCTGCCTTCCACTTCTCACCGACTTCAGTGCTATGGGCCTGTCTGAGCCACTGCTTTCTTTTGACTACACCACTACAAGATGAGCAGGCTTTCCTGAGCCCACTCTTGCATCCCCCCTAGTCCAAGGGTTGTCTCAAGGCAGCAGCCAGGGGAATTTGCTTAAAAATAAATCACAGCTTAGCACTCCTGGGCTCAGCCCCCTGCGGTATTTTCCCGCAGCTCATCCACGTAGAAGCCCACCAGCTCCCAATGACCCAGGGTCTGTCCCTGCTGTCTCAGCCCCCGCCTGCTCTTCCCTGCAGCTCAGTCGGCTGCCGCCACACTTTGAACTTCTCAAACCCGTCTGGCCTCCTCCTTCCTTGAGCCTTTGCACGGTTTGTCTTCTGGCCTTGAATCGTCTTCCCCAGACATCCACGCTATTTCTCTCACCTCCTAAGTTTTGTCTCAAAGGCAGCCTTTTCAAAGATGCCCACCTGCCCACCTATCCAAATGTTAACCTGCCCACTTCCAGTCCCCCCTCCAGGCTGCTTCTCCTCCACACGTGTATGGCGTGTCCTGCAATTTACCCATTAGTTATATTTATGGCCTATCTCCTCAAACTGGAATGTACCCTGAGGAGGACAGGGACTTTCCCCAAGTGCCTAGAATAGAGTCTAGAACAAATCCCATGGTCAAGTGTTCAAGGAAAGTACTAAGTGGATGTGGGCTCGGAAAGAGAGCAAGGTATTTGTTGTTTCCACAAAACAATCGGGAAAATCGCTTATGTGTGGCAAGAGATCTTACCAAAAATCTGCTCCAGCGGTTTGATACTATTTTTTTCTTTTTGACAACATAATTGTATGGCTTTTTTTTTTCCAAATAAAATAAAAATTCATCCTAACTAAAAGAGATAAACACTCTTATATCTCACAGTCAACTGAAGTCTGTTGTTCTTGTTGTTCCAACAACAACAACAACAACAAAAATTTATTCTTTTTATTTTTTGCCAAGGCCCCTCCTCAGAATCTTAAATTTTTCTCAAGGGGGGCATTATTTTACAGATGAGAAAACTGATTGAGGGCCTGAGAGGTTCTGCAACTGTCCCAGCGACACTGTCCTGGTGACACACAGCCAGCGAGTGACACAGGCTGGGCAGCCTGCCCAGCCACCTTCCCTGGACTCCATCAGCTATGTCCCGGCCCTGATCCTTCCTGAGTGTTGATCTAAGCAAGAGCTGCAGAGGGGACGCGTGGGAAGTCTGCATTTATGGGGCCTTGAAATGCCTTCCTGCTCACAGGTGTCTGTCATTTTCTTTCTTAGGCTGACACAGGCAAGAATTTAGTCACGCTCCCCCACACTACAGCCACTGCAGTCCTGTGCAGTGATGACACCATCTGGCTGGAGCCCGAGGTTCTCTTCTCAGGGCCTCGCCAAGGTCAGATCTAGAGACAGCCTCATGCGGGAGGGGAGAAATGTTCCACTGGGGATTGACAGAGTCTCCCTAAGGGCCTGCTCTGTTTTGCAGCTTTTGAGTTTCCTCAGATCAATTACCAGAAGTATGGAGGGAGACCTTACACATACGCGTACGGACTCGGCTTGAATCACTTTGTTCCAGACAGGGTAATTAATCCATCTAACTAATATGAGAACAGAGCCTGAGTCTTACGCTAGTCTCGGAAAGCACGTTAACCAATCAATTGGTTGACAGCCGTTTTTTCTTTCTTACGGGCAGCTCTGTAAATTGAACGTCAGAACAAAAGAAACTTGGGTGTGGCAAGAGCCCGATTCCTACCCATCGGAGCCCATCTTTGTGTCACACCCAGATGCCTTGGAAGAGGATGACGGTAATGAGTGCGATGCCTGTGTCTGAACCACCTCTGTTTACTGGAGCTCTGGGCCCAGTTCATTACGAGAAGAGTTCGGTTGATTGTTCCTCAATGTTCAGAAGTGATCTGTAATACTACAAATAGGACAGCAGGAAAGAAATTGAACTTCCTTCATCTTTTAGCCAGGCCTGGTTGGTTACTAGTGGAAAAAAGATGTTCAAGCACCTCTGCTGTCCCAATGAAGCATCAGTGTCTGCTCCAGGCCAGGGAGAAGCATGAATTCTAGGTTTTTGCCTTTCCCAGCCAAGATATATTTCTGAGAAAGAACAGCAGGTGCAGCCGGTGTCACATTTTTATGGTTCAGATCAGCACAGACTCATTCATTCAGTAGCATTTAGTGAGCACCTACTGTATTCCAGTCATTGTCACGGGGTATTGGGACATATTAATGAGCAAGTCAGGTCTGGTCATTGCCTTCTGGAAGCTTCCAGTCCAGGGGACAGGAATATTTTGAAAGACCTCTTCAGGGGATTTCACAGCCAGGTGGGAGAAGAGTCAGAACAAGATTCAAGTCTATGGTTTTCTTGTCTTACCTCCTGTGTCATCTCAATGACATTTAATCTATGGCCCGGGCTCTTCTAAATTGAGTAGCACCTTGCTTTCTTCTGATTGACAGGTGTGATTCTGAGTGTGGTGGTGAGCCCTGGTCCGGGGCAGAAGCCTGCCTACCTCCTGGTCCTGAATGCCAAGGACTTGAGTGAAGTCGCCCGGGCTGAAGTGGAGATCAACATCCCTGTCACCTTTCACGGACTGTTCAAAAAATCCTGAGCATATTCTTCTAACAAGATGAGTTTTTGGTGACACACCGAAAACACAGGGTTCAGGTCTACAATCAAATTCTGTTCAATTTCAGCCTGGCCTTAACTTCCAGACGGGCACCATTTGTCCGTGTTTTACAGACAGCACTGAGTTCAGCAAGCAATTCCTTAAAAAAAGTCCATCCTCGGATGCTCACACTTCCTCTGGAGACTCTGTATGTGCTTAGCAATCAAATAGGAAAGGAATGTGGACGTACAAACAACTTTTATTTCTATTATAAAAATCACTTCAGGTACCTATCTGCTCCAATTATTTTTTTAACATTTAAAAACCAAAGTCCTTCTTCTTGATCGATGTGGTGATGTCACGCTCTCCTGGGCCCCTAAGCCATGCGCGCCAGGCGAGGGACGAAAAAATAAAATAAAATAAAATAAAAACCAAAGTCCTCTACACCTAATTTTATGTGGCTTTGCTGAGTCCAGGCAGTGTCATGTCAGAAGGCCTAATTTCTAAATGTCAACTGAACTTTTTCTCAAACCAGGGACTATTTTCTAAGAGTAATCATCATATTTTGCATATACATATGTAACGACTCAATGATTTTTCAAGTCTGTGAACTTTAACCTGTGTGTTGAATATAGACCATTACTATTATGGCCGATTTCACAATGCGAAAACCAATGTCCAATCAACTGAGCTTCTCAACCAAATAACGTCTCGGAGATCATATTAAAAGCTTAGGTAACATAAAAGCAAATACATGGAGTAGTGACTGTATTTTTTTAAAAAATCACAAAATACTTACAATATCTATTTAAAATCAAACCACGGGACAATGTTGGGGGGTATACCTTTTGCCTCATTTGTTTAATTATATTTAAGTGCTGTGCTATCATCTGAGACAGAAAAAATATTAAATTATTAACATTCAGACATGAATACATTTTAAGCACTTTGTTTTTAAATTACTTTCTTCTATGCTACAGATTACAAAAAGAAGAAATTGATAAAAAATTGCATTATTTGTCTTAATCCTAGCATCTATTTTATGCATAAGAGCATTACCTATCATCACATTTAAAGTGACCAGCGCCATGTTTGACCAGGGAAAAACAGCTTGAAGGAGCAGACTGACCAGGGTCCTGGATGCATCTTTTTGATTTCTTTGTCTAAAGTACAAACTCATTTTTAAATTACAAATACTCATTAAAACGTACTTTTCAAAGAAAATCCAAAAATACAGAAAAGTGAAAGCTATAAATCAAAATGACACAGAGCTCATCTAAATTCAGCTACTCTTAAGTTTTGGGAACTTGGTATTGAAGGACAAGAAGATTTGAATCAATAGAAATATTTACCATAAAAAATAGAAATACTTACCATGTCCCATGGCAGGAACACTCATCAATAGGTTTATCATCCTTAAATCACTCTAAAAATTTAACAACCTTCAAATTAAAATGCTAAACATTTTTTTAATTAGACAAATTGATTTGAAAGTTCATATAAAAAAATAAATTAGCATGCCAGGGAAACTTTGTAGAAGCAAAGCAATTAGGACTCGCTGTTCTAGATATTAAAATAAGTACACAGTTTCCATAATTAGACAGTGTGGTGCTGGCACGAATCCGCAGGTAACCCGGTGCAGCGGAATATAATTCTAGAATTAGCATAAATATATACAGCACTTTCTAAAAATTTTAACCCAGCAGAGAAAATTTGAACTATTCAAAAACAGTATTACGACAAATAGATATCATTTGTCAAAAACAAAAGCTGGATCCGCACCACTAGCTGTCCACCAGGACATGCTTTAAATATATTAATTATTTACATGTACAAAAATCATAAAAGTACTCAAAGAAAAAATGAGAAGTTCTTTATAACTTACAGTGGGGAAGGACTTTCTAATTATAACTTATAAAAATACATGATAAATTTAGCTCTTAAAAAATACTCTGCATGTCTAAAAAAATCACCATTAATGAAATCACAGAAATATATTCGTAACTCATACCAGAGACGGAGAGATAAAATATAAACCCTTCTGGGAATTGATTATCAAATGACCACCACCCAGTAGAAAAATGGATGAAGAGAAACTCACAGGCAACCGTACACAAATGACTCTCAAACGTATTTTTTAACAATGGTCAACCTCACCCATACTAAGCAAAATAAAAATTAAAAGCATACCAAAAGCACCGTTTCTCACCTACCAGATTCAGTGTGCTACACACTCTCCTAGTGTCCCACAGAGGGCGAACCAGCACTCTCAGACAGGGCTGATGAGGACACTAAGCCTCGGCCTGGGAGGGCAGCTCAGCGGTAGCTACGACACTCCACTGTGTAAAAGCACGATGCATCTTACAGTCAGTAACATCACACAGTTAGAATAGATAGTACATTTTTTTTGCAGTTTTTCACCAGGGCTGGGTTTGAACCCACCACCTCCGGCATATGGGGCCAGTGCCCTACTCCTTTGATCCACAGGCGCCACCCTACATAGTTCATTTTTTTAATCAAAGAGAGAGAAATATGCTTCTTGAGATGACATCTTAGATTTAATGACATACGGTATCAAAATTATAAATGCATATGCTCATTAACTGAGCAACTCTATTCCAGAAATTTATCCTTCAGATATATTTGCATATCTGTAAAATGATACATAGAGACAGAGAGAGATAATCATAATAATACTACTTGAAGTTTTTTTAATATGCCCAGAGAAATTGATTTTTAATAGTATGAATTTCCATTCATTTCTTTTATGCATCATGTTAAATTTCATCAGAAAAGAGAACACACTATTTGAAATTTTTTAAAAATCAAAAATAACAAATATCCGTTAATATGAAGCTGGTGAAATAAACTGTAATGTATACATACAGGAGAATGCTGTGTAACTATGAAAACGTGGGATAGAAAATGGAAAAGTAAATTACAGAAAAATAAAGAGACAGAGAAGCTTTTTTTTTTTTTCGAGACCAAGTCTCACCATGTCACCCTCAGTAGAGTGCTGTGGCATCACAGCTCACAGCAACCTCAAACCCTTGGGCTTAAGTGATTCTCTTGTCTCAGCCTCCCAAGTAGTTGGGACTACAGGCACCCTCACAACAGCTGGATATTTTTTGGTTGTAGCTGTCGTTGTTTGGCAGACCCGGGCTGGGTTCGAACCCACCAGCTCAGCTGTATGTGGCTCAGGCGTATGTGCTACGGGCGCCGAGCCCAGAGAAGCTTTTAAAGTTAAGAAACAGTGAAGAATGACAACCATATGTATATTGTGTGCTTATGGGTAAGGGAACTAGAAGGATACATACTAACGACTCTTATTAATTGGGAATCGGGCAGATGGAAGATGGACAGGAAGGATATTTATATTTTTCATCGTGTAACTTTACCCATTTTTTAATTTTGTCTTTTTGAAGTGAATGCATTATTATGCATTTAAAACTAAAAATAAAATCCTTCATATCAGTTACAAAAGCTACATGCTAAAGTTCACAGGTCAGAACTGAAATAAACATGTGGCCCCAGGTCAAAAAAAATAGAAGTAGCCACATTATCTATATTAATCCGTGTGGTCCACGGATTCATGGCTTCTCCAAAGATCTCCACATCCTAATCCCCCAAACCTTGTGAAGAGGCAAATTATATGGCAAAAGAGATTTGCCAAAGTGACTTAAGAGCTTAAAATAGGGAGATTGTCCTGGATGATCTGGGACAACGTAATCACGGGACCATGGGCCCAAAGTAATCGCAGGATCTTAACAAGAGGAAGGCAAGAGGGTCAGAATCAGAAAAAAAGGTGACGTAGAGAGAGAAGGGAAGACGATGTGATGGGGACATGAGCAGGGAAAAGCAGGTGGCCTCGAGATCAGCGATTTTCAACCCGTGTGCCGTGAGAAGATCTCAGGTGTGCGTGAAAATGTCTAAAGATCACTAATTAAATTATTTTTGAAAGACATTCAAAGCGCAGTAAGTATATTCTTTTTTCTTACTCTTTTTTTTTTTTGGATCAACATAATTTAAGTGTAATAAGGAAGTTCAACAACAAGTTCAAGTGTCCCGTGAGGTGAAAAAGGTTGAAAAACACTGCTCTAGATGCTGGAAACATCAGAGAACGGTTTCTCCCTGGAGCCTTCAGAAGGAATGCGGCATCCCCAACACCCTAACTTTGCCCCAATGAGACCTTCAGAACTGTTAAGACAATACATTTGTATTGTTTTAAAGCACTACATTTGTGATAATGTAACCGAAAAATAAAAGCTCATATACTGTGCCGCTTTTATTAAATTTTAAAAAGGAATTGAGATTAAATGTCCTGCCTGTGGTAACAAACTTGTCCTTGAGAGAGACATGCTAGCTGCACACCTCACACCATCTGACTTCAGAATACAATGCACAGGGACAGGAGCCAGGGCAGCACGCTGACACAGAAATGCACACAGAGAAATTGGCACAGAAATGCACACGGAGATGATGGAGCAGAGGAGAGGACTCTGAAGTCAACACACACACTCACAGTCAACCCATTGTCAGCAAAAGTGCCAAGAACACACACTGGATAAAGAATAGTCTCGCCAGTAAACAGTGCTGGAAAAACAGGATACCCACCCGCAGATGGATGAAACCACATCTATCTCTTCATATTCAAAAATTGACTCAAAACAGATCGAAGATTCAAAAGTAAGACTCAAAATTATAACACTACTAAAAGAAAGCATTAGAGAAATGCTTCATGACATTGGTCTGGGCACAAATTTTTGGGGTAAGAATTCAGATTGTGTCGACATAAAATGTTTCTGTAAACAAACAACCAGAGTTAAGAGACAAGCAGAGGGGAGGAAATATTTGCAAACTATGTGTCCGACAAGGGGTCAATATCCAGAATATGCATAGACTGCAAACAACTCAATAGCAAAATAATCATGATAATACAATTTAAAATGAGCATGAGCAAAAGACCTGCATGGACATTTCTGAAAAGAAAGCATAAGATGAAAACCTGCTCAACATCATTAATCGTCGGGGAAATGCAGATCAAACCACAGTGAGATACCACCTCATCCCAATTAGAATGGCTGTTATCAAAAAGACAAAAAATAACAAACGTTGCCATGGATGCGGAAGAACAGGAACCCTTACACACTGTTGGTGGGAATATAAATTAGTACAGCCACAGTGGAAAACAGTGTGGAGGCTCCTCGAGAAATTAAAAATAGAACTATCATGATCCAGAAATCCCACTACAGGGTATATATCCAAAGAAAATGAAAGCAGGATGTCCAAGAGGTATCTGTCCTCCCATATTTATTGTAGTAATATTCCTAAAAGCCTAGCTATGGAGTCAACCTGAGTGGTCATCAATGGATAATTCAATAAAGAAAATGTGATACACACACACACAAACACACAGAGACACAGACACACACACACAGAGACACACACACAGACACACACAGACACACACACACACACACACAGAGACACAGACAATGGAATACTATTCCAGCATAAAAAAGAATAACGCCCTGTCATTTGCAGCAACATGGATGAACCTAGAGTACGTTAGGTGAAGTGAGCTAAGCCAGGCCTCGAAGGATAAACACTCACTCACTCGTGAACCGTAAGAAGCTGACCTCATAGAAGCACACAGTAGATAGTGGTTACCAGAGGCTGGGCAGGGTGTGGGGGAGGGACAGATGAAGAGAGATTGGTCAATAGGCACAAAATTATAAGCAGGAGGGATGCTTTCTGGTGTTCTGTGGCCTAATAGGATGACTGTAGTTAACAATATCATAATGTATATCTCAAACTAACAGGCGGAGAGATTGTCAATGGTCTCACCACAAAAATGGTAAGTGTCTGATGCGTAAGCTAAATGGCCTAATTTGGTCATCTCATACTATGTACATGGTTCAGACCATCACATTGCACACTCAAAATATATACAGTTTTATGTGTCCATTAAAAATAAAATGAAACTTTTCTAAAAAGAAGAGATGATGAATAATTAAGGGGTAAAGTGTCACAATCTTTGTAAATGATTCCCAAATGATTCAGTAAGAAATTTTTTAAGGAGGAGGATTACTGTGCTCTCACCTAATAAGCACAATGCGGGGATACAGGGCACGCCTCCTGGGTGAAGGGCTCGGGGATACAGGGCACGCCTCCTGGGTGAAGGGCTCAGGGATACAGGGCACGCCTCCTGGGTGAAGGGCTCGGGGATACAGGGCACGCCTCCTGGGTGAAGGGCTCGGGGATACAGGGCACGCCTCCTGGGTGAAGGGCTCGGGGATACAGGGCACACCTCCTGGGTGAAGGGCTCGGGGATACAGGGCACGCCTCCTGGGTGAAGGGCTCGGGGATACAGGGCACACCTCCTAGGTGAAGGGCTCAAGTACAACTTGGACTTCACCTAACAAATGCAAATAATGTACCCTAATTGTATGTACCCTTATATTAATCTGAAATTTAAAAAATGTTAAAAATAGCATTTACTTGTGGGTCTGCAATCTCAGCTACTCAGGGGGCTGGGGTAGGAAGATTGCTTTAGCCTGGAAGTTGGAGGCCAGCCCAGGCAGCCCAGCGAGTCCTGGAGCAGTCATGAGGGGCCGAAGCTCTGGGAAGAACACCTCAGAGTAGGACCATTTTGCCCTAGTTTTGAAGAAGGGGGAAAGAGAGTTTCTGAGAAATAAGAAAGGACACTCAAACAAAACCAGTTGGGGCCTGGTCTGGGTCTCTGGATGCTGAGGATAAAGGGATCATGACAGAGAAACGTGGTGGGTATGTTTGGATCACGTCAGAGGGGCCTGGGAGAGGATTTTGGGTTTCATCTACTAGGACAGGGGAGCTATTATTGCTCCTTCAACACAAGGATCAAATTATTTTATACGCATAGTGTTGGGCCAAATTATTTTTTATTAATTGGTCAACATACAGAAGGGGTTGATGTAAGGAACTAGGCCTGCTATACTGATATCTACAAGGGGGCTTGTCTGGTCTATGAAGACAGGTTAACTTAAGGAGGTCGTCACTGTAGGGAGGGGTCAGCCATGGAGCTTCTACTGTCATTTATTCCCAAAAGAAAAACTACAAATGATATTTTACAACAGAATCTCTCCTATAGCCATAAATTAACATTGAAAATCTCCATTTCCATAAAATAAAAAGCGTACATACATAATTAAAGCATGGGTAGGAAGCAAACATTGCCTCACTTGATGGTGATACGGACTTTGATCATATGTAAAAGGAATTACTGGCTTTATTTCGAACGCTTTGATCAGCTGCATAATTTAAATCTCCTGGGTCATTGCTACAAATAGCCTGCACTGGTTATCTGAAGGAATAAACTCTGAAATTTAACTATAGGAGTCATTATTCCCACAGAGTGAGCTGGAGCGTGAAGGAGCTGTCTTTGCACAAGGGTGGATGGTGGAAGACTGGGGCAGCTTCTCAACCAGAGAATGACGGGCGGGTGTGGACTCGGGTTTGAATCCGGCCTCTCTGCCACTCATCTGCTAATTCCAGTCCTCCCTTGGTAGAAGGGGGCTGAGAGGATGGAAGGAGAGAAAGCTGTGAAGGGCTGCACACAGCCTGGCGCCCGGTGAAAGCTGATGCCTGCAGTCAGCTGCAGGCACATACCTGCAGCCCAGCGAGTCAGGAGGCCGACACGTGGGGATCACTTGAGGCCAGGACGCCAGCCTGAGCAACACAGTGAGAACCCCATCTCTAAAAAACTAAAAAACTAACTAGATGTGGTGGCATACACTTTGGTCCCAGCTACTCAGCAGGCAGAGGCAGAGGGGGGTCCCTTGAGTGATCTGAGGCTGCAGTGAACTACGATGGCACCCCTGCACTCCACCCTAAGCGACAAAGCAAGAACGTATTCTAAAAAAATTAAATTAAACCAAATTAAAAATACATTGACTATGGTGTTGAAGGGGTTCCTAGTGATGGCAGTTGAGTATCAGATCGGATTTTCTCTTAAGCAGAAAGGTACACCTGACTCTGAGAATCCATGTTCTTCCACCTACAATTTTTGTAAAATTTGATGGTTCTTTTAATACATATCATCATTCTAATACATCTTCATATAAGAATGGTAAATACCTTATTTCCTTCTTAGAAAGTAAATATCGTAAAGCTAAAGGCCCTCTCTTATCCACTTCACATCCTTCTTGACACACTTCCAAACCCCTCCGTGCTCAGTAAGCAGGTTCCTTCACCAATCGACAACTACACCAGAAAGAACGGGAGTGCGAAGGCCGCACCCGAGAAGCCCGGCAGAGCACATCTCCAAGCACAGGGCAGATGCTTAATAAACAAGTATTGATTTCAATGAAATTTCACTCGTTCTACATATGGACTCTGTAAGATCATCCCAAGCACATGGAGAGCCAAGACGTGATCCGAACTCTGCCGTTCACTGTTTAGTTGTAACTCGGTGAAACAACTGCACATCTCTCAAGTGCTTGCTGGATGTCAAAACATAGTAACTTGTCACAAGACAGGGAAAGTAGTTTCCTGATTTCCTTGTTTGCTTCTTAGTGTTTTTTTAAAGAATACTACTAAAGTTCAGAAAATGGAAGTAACTTACCCAAATAGTCTCATCTAATAAGTAGTGAAAGAGAGATCAGAACTCAATTCTGTCTAAACTCAAAGTCCCTCCTTTCCCACCACGGTTCACTGCATCTAAGTTAAGCAAAGACAGAAGAGAGACAAAAACACACTACGTTTAAAGGGGTATTAGGAGAAGCTGTAGCGGCTCACGGCAACCTCTGTGACTATTACTACCCACCAGTGATGCAGCAGGGTCACGGCGACCTCTGTGACTATTACTACCCACCAGTGATGCAGCAGGCTCACGGTGACCTCTGTGACTGTTACCACCCACCAGTGATGCAGCAGGCTCACAGCGACCTCTGTGACTATTACTACCCACCAGTGATGCAGCAGGCTCACGGTGACCTCTGTGACTATTACTACCCACCAGTGATGCAGCAGGCTCACAGAGACCTCTGTGACTATTACTACCCACCAATGATGTGGTGGACTCATGGTGACATCTGTGACTGTTACTACCCACCAATGACTTCATCCTGCAAAGTGACTTAGCGGAGTGTGAAGAATCAGTCCGGAACCCTGGATTCTACCGTAGTCTGCTTCTCGTAGCTATGCAATCTCACATGAGCCACTTATACAGACTCTCTGATTTGCAGTGTGTCCATGGGTCGGGGGGTGACACCTGCTCTAGCAGCCTCCCAAGACTATTGTACAAGACACGAAATGAACATAAACATTTTGGTAAACTGAGAGGGACCCTAACACAGGGCACTCATTTCAATAATGTAACTTTTAGTTATGAGAGAAATAAATGGATCAATTCCAGCAAAATTTAAAAATCAAAAACTTAAGAAACACATCAGGGAGGGACTTTGCCTAACAAATGCAATCAGTGTTTCTTGTACCCTCAATGAATCCCCAACAATAAAAAAAAAAAAAAAAGAAAAGAAACACATCAGGAACAGATGCCAAGGAAGAAGTGAGGTCACTCTTACTTCTGTTACTGAAAGCTGATTTTCGTCATGCAGGCAGGCTGCTTGGGAAACTAGTGCCAGTAAAGTTCAAATCCCTTGAGTACAGCTCTGCTCATGACCACGTGCTCACTTCACGGTGTTTCTGTAACACAGATTCACTGCACAGAATGTTCCTAGGAGTCGTCCCAAAGCGATTTTGAAACAGAGAATCTAAAGTTTGAGAGGTCTCTTGGAAAAAAGGGGAAAGCACCAACAGGGTCATGAATCATGTCAGGTTCTCCCTGTCTCCCACAGTCAGAAGGGAAATTGTGCCAGGGACTGGGGCTCACCTCTGTGATCCCAGCACTCTGGGAGGCTGTGGCAGGTAGATCACCTGAGCTCAGGCATTGGAGACCACCCTGAGCCAGAGCAAGACCCCATCTCTAAAAATAACTGGGCATCAGGGTGGGCACCTGCAGTCCCAGCTACTCAGGAGGCTGAGGCAGGAAGATCACTTGAGCCCAAGAGTTTGAGGTTGCTGTGAGCTGTGACACCACAGCACTCTACCCAGGGCAACAAAGTGAGACTCTGCTCAAAAGAGCAAGAAAGAAAAAGAAAAAAGGGGAAGTTATGGGTATCTGAAGAAAGAGAAGCTGTGAAGAAACGCCATCTCTGAAGCATGACCACCAGAAAAAATCAACTGTGCAGCCATGGAACAAAGGTCCTCCCTCCCTGGGACTGGAAGCCACTGGAAAGGAAAGCCCTGCAATGTCCCCAAGCCCTTCACCATCTAAAAAGAGCATTTGATTCTCAAAAAATGCCATGAGGTGGGCAAGGCAAATACTGTTTGTTCTTCCAATCTTTTTTCTCATCTGATCCTTACTTTGTCACTCCAAATTAGTAAAAATAATGAAACATACCAATAATAATACTGGGGTTATTAGGCCCATTGTTCTCACATCTCTAGAAACTCAAAATGTACAAAATGCCCAGCACGTTTAAACATACCCAGTGGATATCCATCAACTATCTGTGAGAATGACTCATGGTCTAGTATGATCTGCATCTTGATTACTTTGAAAAGTTTTCACTCAAGTACTAAACGATGTGCTGGAGATGAATTATGCAAAGTAAAAGTAGCTTAAAGCAAACGGCATAGCACTCATTTTTATTTTGAGCTGTTGAGGGTTTGAGTACTGAGGAGAGATGTTCCCTGCAGAACTCTCTCAGCCATTCAGATTGAGACTAACATTCACATCACAGCATCCCATCCCAGGGGTGCCCAACCTGTGGCCACGGAACACCTGAGGCCCAGGATGGCTACGAGCGCAACCCAGAATAAAATCACAAACTTACTTACAATGTTGAGATGTTTTTGGTGGAACTCAAGCATGCGGTTCTCGAGTGTGAACTTTGTAGATGACAATATCATGTCATTTGAGTACTGAGACGAGATTTTCGCTGCACAACACTCTGTATAAAAACAGGGATAATAATAGTAAGAACTTGCCATCCGAGGTTATCATAAAGACTAAAGGAGTTATCACATGTTTAGTGTTTCAATCGGCTCCTAGAACGAGGTTTTGTTAGTTAGAAGCCTTGTAAATGTGGGACAGGATGGCAGATGTACCGGAGGGTGCTAGGATTGGTAAGAGCGTGATGTTATTAGCTCTTTTCAATCCAATTTTTCTGCCATGAGCATCCTCCCCAGCAGTTATGTATGTTGGGTGGGAAAGAGATTGGTGGATTACTTATAATTATCCTACAGTTTTAAAATAGGAAAACATAAATGTGGATTCACCTGGTGACTCTATTATCTATTTTAGGTTATATGAAATAACTAAAGTGCTTTTGTTTATAGAAAAATAAAAATCATTGTGTCAGACAAGTCTGACCGAGGATGGGGTCTAGGGAACAAGGTTGAACAAGGTTCTAGGGAAGCTCACAGGAGCTTCTGCCTCACAGTGGGAGGTCAGCATAGTGGTTGAGCGCACATTAGGTGCAAAAATAAATGATCCATTCAAATTATACAGCCTCACCATTTCATGTAGATCTTTTGGTTATCTGTTTTTATTTCCAAGCAGTATCAGTATAGAAGAATCTCTGGGTTTCTCTGTCACAGTAGAAATCCTCTTCTTATTTTTTTTTAGAGAGAGTCTCAGTTTGTTGCCCTCGGTAGAGTGCTGTGGCGTCACAGCTCACAGCAACCTCCAGCTCTTGGGCTTAGCCAATTCTCTTGCCTCAGCCTCCTGAGTAGCTGGGACTACAGGTGCCCAGCGCAACACCTGGCTATTTTTTGTTGCAGTTTGGAAGGGACTGGGTTTGAACCCACCACCCTCGGTATATGGGGCCGGCACCCTGCCCACTGAGCCACAGGTTCCACCCAGAGTCCTCTTCACTTTAACTACTTTTTTAACTAGTATTTCCTCTAACTATCATATAAAAGTCATTGAAGCCCCATTTTTCTTCTAAGAAAAAGTGCACCCCTTGATAAATACATGACAGAATTGCAATTCCATAGCAAATGCCTGGACGTGTGCTCACCTGTGGTCTGAAAGCACCACCGAGTCCTCTGGTTTATTAGCTGTGAGTCATTACAGCACAAGGGCATTTTATGGATTGGAGATGGGAATAAAATGAACTAAAGGAAATGCCCTTGTTAAAAAAAATGCACTGACTAACTCTGTGTAGTTACTAAAATACCACCACAGAAGGGCCCAGTGTCTTTCCTTGAAATTGATGGGTTCTTCAGAAAAACAGCCACTGAGCCTGGTGCCTCCAAGGACGCACAGAAAGGAGGTGACTCACTCTCCAGCTCATCAGAATCTCTGCTGAGATCACCACTCCTTAATGTGAGCTTTTCAAAGGATGAGTCACCACCCGAGTCCCTGCATTCTAAATGAGAATGAGAACAGATTCCGTGATCGGTCAAGTTGCTCCTTAGGTGGCTTTCTTCAGCAACCAGGGCGGTTTTCCTGGGTGCAAAAACAGAAACACACCCTCCCCAAGGGTCCCCCAAATGGCCAGCTCAGGCCTGACTGCACCTGTCAGCTCTCCAGTAACTGCTGCCCTAAAGTCACCCCCAGGACTTAGAGGCTAGAGAGAGCTCTGACAAGGGTCTAAAGGAGGCACAGAATATTTCTGCAAAAACCACAGGACCCAGAGACACTCACAGCATGGAGACCCCACCAACAGAGATTCAGGTATTTCCTTCTTTATTAAAGACAGCAGCACTCAACAGTTGCCTTCTGTAATCCAAGTCATGCTGTCATCCTGGGAGAGCTCCAAATCCGTGGGGATGCCCAGATGACCTCCATCCAATGACATGGCCTGTCTGGTGCTGAAAGACTTGGGGCAGGACCCCCCACTCTGTCCTGAATGACGACGACCCCAATCAACCGCAAGAGATGGCACTTGATGCAATCAGCAAGAGGATTTTATTCCAGCATGCTGGGGCTTAACTCGCAACTCTTTTAGGAGCAGCAGAGTCAAGCCCCGAACAGCAGGTTTTACAAGCTTATAAAGGCAAAAACCACAAAGTAGGGAGGGGTAGCAGACATAGCAGGGGCTTTTCCAGATAAGAAGAACTCTGGTTCATTACTCATCTGTCTTAAGACAAGATCAGCAGTTAAACATTTGCTTAGCTTTTTTCTTTTTTTCTCAGAACCAGTTACGGGTAATCTGCTTCAGCTCGGGGCTATTTCCTAGGACAGTTACAAAAGGTCACATTCTTATGGTAGGGGGCGAGAGGTGCTGCTACATGGCTGGTCCCCCCCCACCCCTTTTTTGGATTTGGTAGTACTTTCCTTCAGTGCCAATGACCTTCCTCTCGCATGTCTCACTCCACGTCACCCCCACACCCACCCTAGCGCTCCCTATTTCTGTCATTACTTGGAACTATTCCACCTCTTAAACATTACATTCAAATTCTCCCCTCGCTAACTGCAACGTGCCCTCCAATGTTCGCATTCTTCACGCCCATTCTGTTATCAGCCGTGTCACGACTTACAGATCCCCCACCTTTCTCCAAATAGCAGCCCCTCTTGTCTTCACTTCTTTTGCAATAGCCGTCGTTACAGTAACAGCAATAACAAGTAAGTAACAGCAATTAACAGGAGTAGCGACTGACATGTATCGAGTTATGAGCCAATGCCAAGCACTATATTAAGTATTTACAATATTTAATTTGTTGACAAAAAAGAAGCCATAGTCAGTAAAATAATTTAAGGAGGTTTATTCTGAGGGAAATTTGTGGACCATGACCCAGAACCACACCCAAGAAGCCTAGAGCGAGTGGACCTGCTGTGATGCGCTTATCATTTGGTTTTATACATTTAAGGGAGACAAGAATTACAGATGAGCTCATAAATCAGTATGTGGAAAACATACATTGGTTTGACCCCAAAAGATGGGACATCTGGAAGTTGGGTGGGCTTGCAGGTTATAACAGGTGGGTTTAAAGATCCTTTAGCTGACAATTGGCTGAAAGACCAGGAGTCAGAGAAAAGGAATGCTTAAGATAAAAGGTCTGTTAATTAAAGACAAAAGTAGGAAGAGACAAGTGGTTTGTTGTGTATATTGAGGACCTGCAGGTAGGTCTTGCCTAGCCTTAGGCCTGTTAAAAGGCCTGTTAGTGAGTCACAGAGGACATCTCTAGGAAGTGGGCGGGCGGGGGGGGGGGATGACGAGGCCTGTCTGAGCTCCTTTCTCATGGCCAGCAGCTCAGTTTAGGTATCCTCTTGGCCAAGAGAGAGGGCCAGTCAGCCAGCTGCCTAAGGGGAGCCTTAAGATTTTACTTTAGTTCACAAATTGATTCCTCACATCACCTAATTCTCAGGACTGCTCTGTGAAGGAGGTGTTGAGGGCCTCAGTCAAGCCTTCCACACTAAGTGAGGCTTCCAGATCTCCGCCCATTTTTCACTGTTCATCATTACAATGAAACTACTCATATGAGACGCTTAGTCATCATTCTAAAACCTGGGACCACATTGCAGCTACCACCAGTGACATGAGAAAGAATTGGACCTGGAATCTATGCTGGCTCCGTCCAGGAAATAAGTTTGCCAAAGGCAGTTTTTGCAGCCTTACAGACTAGTTATACTGGCAGTTGGGGTGACTATTTGGGGGTGGAAGAGATGTGGTAAGTTCCTACTTTCATGGCTTTCTGCAGGACCTCATTCTGGACAGGAAAAGCTCCATCACCACAGCCAGGGCAGCTGCACTGTGAGGAACTGGGGAAAGCTGAGAAGCTGTGTGCACCCACCTCCCTGAGGGGCAGGGTCTGGATGTCCTGCTGAGAACACATCCTTTGCTCTTAAAACACCTGTCTTAGTGCAGCTCAGCTTCTATAACAAAATATCATAGGCTGAGTAGTTTATAAACAACAGAATTTATTTCTCACAGTTCTGGAGGCTGGGAATTCCAAGATCAAGTCACCAGCAGATTTCCTGTATGGTGAGGGCTGATTTCCTTCTTTATAGTGATGACTTCTGTCTGTATCCTGGGCCACTTTTCTTCATGAGGGCTCCATTCATGACGCAGCCACCTCCTATATTTCTCACCTCCTGATATCTTCACATTAGGTGTTGGGATTTTAACATCTGCATCTTCGGGGAGCTTGTACGATCAAGTTACAGCAGTGTCTGTATAGACATCTATGCAGCAGACAGCCAACCCCCCAGCCTGATGTTCTGAGGAATTACTACAGAGATTATTGTCCTCATTTTATTTTGTAAATAAACAGCAAAGATTTGATCACGTCTTCATTCTCTTGCCAATAACTTCAACCACTTCTTCCAAAAGTGATCTCATTGTATCCACCTGCCCAAGCCTCTCTCTAGACCAGATTTTTATTCTTCCTTGTAGAACCACGTAAGCTACTTCCTATTTGTCATTTTCCCTTGGTTATCCTACATATACCCAATCTCAGCATGTCTCAAACTGAATTCCTCTCCTCCCCAGAACTGTTCTTCCCTCCCTTGTCCCTTCTTGTTGACAGATGCAGCCGGTTACCCAGCCTCACAAGCATGAAATCTGAGCGTTCAGCTTCGCTCTTCCCTTTCCTCGTTGTCTACATCCAAACACACACGGTCAGACCGTACCCCAGGTTTCTCTCCAGTCCACACCCTTTTCTCTGTTGTCTCTGTCTCCACCGTAACTCAGTTCAGGTCATCATTATCTTTAATGCGGAAGACTTTGATCTGAGCATCCTGCCACCAGTGTGGTCCCCCAGAATTCATCCTACCTAGCAAACATGTTAGATTTTTTTCTGAAAAGAATGCTTTATGACACCCCTCTTATGCTTAATACTTTTGATGATTTTTCCCATTGTTCTCAGGATAATGTTCACATTTTCCTTCAGACTCTATTTGCTGGTGCTCATCCCCCCCCCCCACCTTCTTCTGACCACTTATAGTCTAGTTTCAGGCTCACTGAACTACTTGAAGATTTACTGACGTCCTTTTACCCTCAGACTTTTTATCTGTATTTCCTGTGTGTTCAACATATTCCTTCCCACACACACCTGACTCCTGCCCCACCCCCCGCACACACGTGTATGTACCACCAGCTCCATGTGGTCCCTTCTCCCTTGCTCCGCAGATCTGGAGATGTCGCTATCAATACCCGCCCCCCAAGTTTGGATTGGGTAACTTCTTACGGACTTCTGTATTACTTGATTACAGTAGTTAATGTACCATATCACTTTAAAATACTATTTACTTAACTGTTTCACCTACACAACATAAAGCTTCTAGAGGGCAAGAAATATTTATCATTCACTGCCCAGCACTAAGCTTTTTCATGCATACGAGGCGCTCAGCGTTTATGTGTTGAACTTACTTGGTTATGTTGAGATCTCAGTCCTCTGAGAGTGCATACTAATCAAGTGTCCGCCTCACAGAATCTTCAAAAAGATAAAGCTATAAGAAGTTTGAACCTAAAACTATTCCTCTTTATTAAGGACTTTTTAAAAATTAGAATGTAAGGCCAGGCACAGTGGCTCACACATCTACTCCCAGCACTCTGGAAGGCCGAGGTGAGTGGTTTGCTTGAGCTCAGAAGTTCAAGAACAGCCTGAGCAACTGTGAGACCCTGTCTCTACTGAAAATAGAAAAACTAGCCAGGCATGGTGACAACCACCTGTAGTCCCAGCCACTCAGCCAGCTGAGGCAGGAAAAATGATTGAACCCAGGTGTTTGATGTTTCTGTGAGCTATGATGCCACAGCACTCTAGTCTAGGTAACAAGAGTGAGACCCTGTCTCAAAAAAAAAAAAAAATTGGAATTCTATGTACACTATAAAATTCATTTCATTATTTACTTATGAAAGATTATTCTATATGTTAGGCCTACGCTAAAGTAGAAAAATACCAGTTAACTCCTGGCAAATTTCTGGGCCGCAAGCCCTCAACAAAATGGACTAAGTCTGGTTCACTCCCAAGATAGATGGGAAAGTGCTCACTGACTTCTCGCTTGACTAACTCCCTGAGAAATGGACCAGGAAGTACCAAAGGAAGTCCCCAGACTGAGCTTTAAGAAATATTAGGTGGCGAAAATATTAGAACAAAGATGTATGACGTGTAGCTAACTAACCACAAAATTCTGCTTCTGTACGATGCTTGCTTGCCACCCCACCGGACGCACCTGGACAGCCTGCGTGCCAACCAGGATGCAGACCAAGCCTTAAAAACCTGACCCCTTCAGCACCCGGGACTGCTCTCAGAAAGCCCCCATTGGGACGTGGAGGCAGTTGCCAGCCAGCTCTTCAATAAAGAGACTCTCTATGATTTCAGCTTGTTTGGCTGTGTGGTCTTTCTAGAACCTCTGGGCACAACATATAGAACTCTGATTAGACTGATTTTAGGTAGTTTAGTAAAATTTTGATCTCTTTTGTTTAAAAGAATAAATAAGCATAGAATGATATAGGGAAATATACACACGCATTAGTTTTCGGTTGTTTCATAACGTATTATCACAGACTTACAGCTGTAAACAACACCAATTCATTGTGTATGTTTCCACAGCTCAGGTACCCAACATATTTCATCTGAGCCCTCTGTTCAGGGTCTCTTAAATAAAATCAAGATGTCTGCGGAGCCAGGTTCTCATCAGGAGGCTCTCGGGAAGAATCTTTTCCTGAGCTCATGCAGGTTGTTGGCAGAAGTCCATTCTCGTGGTGATAGTCCTAAAGGTCTCCACTCTCTTCTAGCAGCTTCTGGCCACGAGTCAGTCTCAGCTCCTAGAGGTCACTCACATCCCTCTGTCGGCAAGCCAGTAGTGACCCAGGGAATTTCTCTCATACTTCGAATCTTTGACTTCTGATTCTCCAACAAGCCAGAGGAAACTTTCTTTAGTTTTAAAGGGTTCGTGTGATCAAAGTAGGTCCACCTGTACAGCTAGCCAGAGAACGCTCTCTGCTTTTGAAGAGTCCCTGTGACTAGGTTAGGCCTACCTGAAAAATCTTATCTTAAGGGTAAGTGATCAGTAACTTGATTATCTCTGCAAACTCTTATTTGCCAAGTAGCGACTTAATGACAGGACTAACGAGAGGCAGAGGTCATGCAGAGCCAGCTTAGAATTCTGACTATCACACGTCCTTACGATGAAAATACTCTAGAAATAGATTAATAGTGATGCCTCTGACTTTTTGTCCCTTTCCGCTTTTTCATTTTGTATAACTAAAAAAATCATATAACTGTGCACTCAGGAAAAATCCAGAATTATACCATTATTAGTATAGTTGAAACCATAGTGGCTTTAGACTCTTGGAGCTCTGAGCTTGTTCACTTGCAGCAACTACCACTATAGGAATTACTGATGGCAAAAGATAGGATAGTAAATTCTTAGAAAACTCGTTCCCTTACACTACAAGGTTTTTCCACAAATACACAGGCAGACACACATGCACATATACACATAATAGATTTATTGTTAATGACAACGTTTGAAAATAGGTGGTTTAAAGGCACATCTGGATTCTCACTCTACCTGGCTCTATGGCAAAAAAAGTTGCAATACCCAGGGCCCAAGAGCTATCTGCCCAGACGCTTCCAAGGAAACAGCAGAGCAGGATCTCACAGTAGAAGTGAATTTTGGCTTTCCCAGTCTTTGCCAAATGTTTACTGAGCTCCTGCCACACACAGAGCACTTGGGTACAGAGATACAGATGGCACCAGTCTGGACCCATGTGAAGATCCCCAATTTTTCATTTTGCCCAGCAGAAACAGTTTCTTACTTTCATTTAAATAAATCAAAATTATACTTTAAATGTCAACTGCCAAATTTCAGAGGGCATTTGAGAGACCCTAAGAGTATTTTCATGATGGAATAAAAAGAAACCTGCATTCCAGTGTTTATTCCCTGCTTCTTAAAAAAGCATTTTCAAGAAAGAAAGTGACAAGTTGTAATTTTTCTTAAATCACGACCCTTGGCCAGACCTGTTGGCTATTTTGACAAATAAGAATCAGGCAAAGACGGAGGTCACTTTCTCTGAAGGTCACATCTCTTTGTCATGATCATCTCTGCTTTGGAAATGTACAGTAGTTACTCCCAAATGCCACTTACTTTGAAGAGATCTTGGCGTAACCTTAGTCTAATCCAGCCAACCCTGCAAATCCGCCCAGCAGCCATCCTGGCAAACGCTGGAAAAATGGAACATGGGGCTGTTGGTGGGCTGTTTCCACTAGCACACGCCAGGTGGTATAGGGAAGGACCATTAGTCATCTGGAAGGCCTGCCTCTTGGGGAGGGAGGCGCCACACTGCAGCTGGCATTTCAACATCTCTTGAGTTTCTTGGCTTAAAGAATTCCTGACCTTTCCATTCAGTTGCTGTCCTCCACCTGTTTATAATTCTTCATCCTGCCCAGCAACTCATCTGAGCAGAACAGGAGCAAGTAAGAAAGGACCACAGAGGGGATCCCTGACAGGAGGGCAGGGGGAGAGTCCAGGCAACAGACGGCCTTTCTCCCCTCCTCCTCTTTTCTGTTCCCCTGCCCTTGAACTTCTTTTCCTTTTTAATCATCTTTCACCGTCTTCCTTCCCTTCCGTCTTTACAAAGATCTTCCCTAGGAGCACCGCTAGTGACCAAAGGTTGCCCGCATGTACCAGCTCCTCCTCCCCTACCCCACTAGCCTTCAGGTGCTACACGTAGTCAGGCTGCTTCCCAGGGCTCACCTTGTTGGAAGCCACAGCCTTTTGTTAACCTGTTCATCCATTCATTCATTCAAAAGACATTGGCCAAGTACCTTCTAGGCGCCAGGCCCAGGGCAAGCTGCCGGGGACGGGGAGGGGGGCTAGACTTGGTCTCCACCCCAGGGATGGACACAAACTGAACTGAGTCACAGAACTGCACTAAGTTTTTACATAACATCCTGGAGAAAGGACGGGTTCCTCCTCACTTGGTGCATCAAGGCCAGGCCAGATTTTAACCCTCCTCTCTCAAAAACATTCTATCACAAAAGAGCAAACCAAGGAACATCACCAGTCCAACCCCACTGGGGCAGGGCTGTGTGCCAGGAAAGGAAGGCAACGGAACAAGTATATTTCTAGGAAGGACGTGTGGAGAAGCTGCATTGGAGGAGGACTCAGGATTTACAACATCTCTGGGTATTACTTATCCAGTCATCTCTTTATGTCAATATGGAGTCGGGATATTTCCTTTATAAGTAAACAAATTCTTTGTTCAGAATGAAGAAGAAAGTATGAAATCAAGTTCATAAACATGGGGGCAGGATATCACCAATGCATTATTTTTTAAAGCTCTTAAAAATCATGCAGCATGTCCTCTTTGCAAGTCAGTAAATAGAACCATAAAGACAGAAAGACAGAGAAGCCATCCCCTCCCCAGTATCCGTGCAAAACATCTGAAAAAAATGCAGTGCATTTTTTCCGTGCATTCCCCTGCAGTGCTATAAAGACTACAATCTACACAACTCTTCCCACAGAAGAAGCTCTTCAAATAGTTTTTACTACTAGTAACCGAAGGCATGTACCCTGCTAGCAACCTAATTCTAGGCTTGAAGGCCATGTATTTCAAGATTGTACTTGAAAGATTGAGTTCAAAGTTGCATGCTCCAACCCATAGTAGAAATATTCAGGATGGGGTGGGAGGCTTGGAACAGCACAGATCCCATAAAGGAACTGGAAATACATGTCCTAAGCTAGTGTCCCTAACCCCCGGTGACGGAGAATGTGACACCTACCATTGGCAGAGGCCCAGGGGCCCTTCCAATGTGCCAGTCACAGATCAACAGGGGTGATCTTCCAGATTGCCCTGCATTCTGGGGGCTCTATTTCCAGAATAAGAAGCTTAAATTCAATCTCTGGTACAAAACTGACACTGCATAATTCTTTGTTGAATAAATGATATTTATCATTTTTATTTTAAAAGGTAATTGTCATAACAGTAGCAGAATTGAGCATGGTGTGCCTGGGGCTTTCTCAATACCAGTTCTGCTGTGACTGTATTTTATAATAAAGGGACTTGCCTAAGGTCCCATTAGCATTAGTGAAGCCTGGGTTAACTTGAGCCAGGTTGGGCCAGTTCCCTGCACTGTGTCAAGCTGCCAACCCTTTGCAGTCTAGTGTCAGAGGGCAATGATGAACTTCATTCAGGAATTTTGTTCAAAGAGTTTGCTAAATAGGGAGTGAAAACCAAGGATGTGAGGTTGGCCGTGCTGCTGGCACGGGCTGAGATGACCAGGAGGAATGGGCAGGGGGTAGGGAATGGGCACCCAGGGGAGGAGGTGGGGGTGGCACAGAGCCAAAACCAGGGAAGGTTGGGGACCGAGGCTGCAGAGCCCTGAGCTTCCCTCACAGAGCAGGTGGCCCTCGAAACAGAGGTGCTCTGCTAGCGCAAGTGCAAAGGGGCTACTGGTGCCATAACATCCTACCTGCTCAGGGTGGGATGAGGCTGGGGCGGGCGCCAGGGTCACATGGGCCCCACCCAAAGGAGGTGTGTGTGCAGGTGTATGTGAGCGCACTTGTATTAGCAAACCATAACCATAAAAAGTGACTTATGTCAGCGCCCATCACCCATCTCCCTTCAGTGAGTTTGTCTTACACATTTGTAACATACACATTCGTGGTTTCATCACAGTCTGGATTTAATCCTGGAATTCCCTCAACCTCCTTCATGATTTGCTTACACTTGTACCCTTGACATTCAGTCTTTTTTTGCTCTGAAGTGTTAACATATCCTCTGTTACATGATCATACAGAATCATTTCAATATCCTAAAAAATTCTCTGCCCTTCACTTCTTTTTTTTTTTTTTATAGAGACAGAGTCTCACTTTATGGCCCTTGGTAGAGTGCCATGGCCTCGCACAGCTCACAGCAACCTCCAACTCCTGGGCTTAAGCAATTCTCTTGCCTCAGCCTCCCAAGTAGCTGGGACTACAGGCGCCCGCCACAACGCCCGGCTATTTTTTGGTTGCAGTTAAGCCGAGTCCGGGTTTGAACCCGCCACCCTCGGTATATGGGGCCGGCGCCCTACCGACTGAGCCCCCATCATCTCCATCTGTGCCAAATCCAGAACGCTGGTCTCTGTAGCTTGTTTTGTTGAGATTGTCACGTGATTGGGATCACAGCATGGGTAGCCTATTTGGACGGGCTTATTTCACTTAGAAACATACATTTAAGATTCACTGTGCCTTCTGTGTCTTGCTAGCTCATTTCTGTTTACACTGAACAATATTCCATTCTGCGGATAGACCAGGTGTTTATCCATCCACCTACTAAGGGGTGTCCTGGCTATTTCCAGTTGTGTATGATTATAAATGAGGCTACTATAAACTTTTATTTGTGACATTGTGTGTGGACATAAGTTCTCAAATCAGTGGAGTAAATACCTAGCAGCACGACCACTGGATCACAGGGTCAGATGTGATTGTTTAGCTTTGTGAGATGCCACCTGCCTTCCCACAAGCAGGGACTGAGAACCCCTGCTACAATCTCACCAGCAGTTGACACTGTTGGGTTTTTCTAGATTTTGGCCATTCTAACACGTATTTTTTCTATGCTCTTACTTTGAACATATTTGTTGAAATCTTACTTAGATTTATTTCTGGTCAAATTACTGAAAAGCAGAGCTGGGAAAGGGGATGGAAAAAAACCCAGGACAAAATGCCACAACTCCCACGATTCCTGTCGTTGCTTAGTTTATCTTCAGGACGTGTTTCTCAATTAGATGGATGCCTTAGGTCACTTTCCGAAATTCTGAATTGACTTTTTTTGACAGTTTTGTGTGGTTTTTTATTTACATTGTGGGGGACAGGATTTGTCTACCTCATCACTTCCATTATAGAAGTTTCATCTCAAAGTCAAAAGTTTTGCTTGGAGCCAGAACAGAGATTAGCTCCTGGCGCAGGGATAAGCCAGGAGTGCAGGTTAGAGAGCCCCCACACAGAGAGTAGTAGGCAGAATTTTAAGAATGACCCCAATGATCCTGGCTCTGCTGTAATACTTCCCCTCTGAGTGGGGGCGGGTCATGATAAAACATGCTTTGCACCATTATGTTATGGTTTACAGAAAAATGGAGATGATCTGAGTAGGCATAATCACATGAGCCCATTAAAAGCGGAGAATGGTCTCTGACTGGTGGATGAAATCAGATACTTGAATTGTGAGAAGTGGATAAACGTTGCTGACCTTGGAGATGAAAGAGACCACAGGCCAAGAACCTGGGCGGCCTCCAGTTGCTGAGAACGGCTCCAACTTCACAGCCAACAAGACAACATGGGCCTCAGTCCTGCAGCTCCAAGGACCTGAATTCTAACAACCTGGACAAGCTTGAAAGCAGGTCCTTCCCCAAGCCTCCAGGGAGGAGCTCAGCCTTGCCAGCACCTTGATTTTGGCCTTGTGAAATACTTGTGTGAACCTAGAGGACCCTGCCTGGACTTCTGATCTATGAAACTGTGAGGTAATAAATGGTGTTGTTTTAAACTCCTAATTTTGTGGTAACTTGTTAGACAGCAATAGAAGACTGGTGTATGGACATATGTTGATATTTGATACATGACAGAGCTGGCTTTGCAGATCATTGGTGAAAGGAGGGACTATTCTGTGAGTATTTGGGGGATAAATAATTTCACATACAGAAAAGACAAGACTGACTCTTACCTTAAGCCATTTTTGTAGCTTATAATAGAATATCTGAAACTGGGCAATTTATAAAAAAGAGGAATTTATTTCTTACAATTATGGAATCGGAGACGTCCAGGGACAAGCCACATACTGTCAGGGTCTTCTTGCTGGTGGGAGCTCCCCGTGGAGCCCTGCAGTGGTGCAGGGTGTCATAGGGCCAGAGGGCTGAGCAGGATCGCTCAGGAGCTCAGGCGTCTCTTTCTCATCCTGTGATAGCTGATGAACCTGTTAATCCATGAATGGACTAGACCCCTCATGAGGACAGGGCCCTCCTGACTCAGTCTCCTCTGGAAGCCCTGCCTCTCGATTCTGCCCCTTGGGGGCTTAAATCACAGTATGACTTTGGCAGGGAACACTTAAACCATAGCAGATCTCCACCTCTACACATGACAATAGAAACTTTTAAAAATTATAAGAAATTTTAGACGAACATCATGAACCTGAGATAAGGAAGGATTTCTTCATCAGAGATACTTAAAAAAGGGTTACAAATTCAATTTATAAAAAATTAAAATTTTTACTCATCAATAGTTGAAATAAAAAAAAGAAAAAGAAATAGAGGAAAAGACAAGAACGCTGAAAAGCAGGAGGGTACGGCAACGCAAGGGCGGCAGGAGAAGCGTGCGGGCCACACAAGGGCCGCAGGAGAAGCGTGCGGGCCAAGGGAGGAAGTTGCTGTCTGCGTTGAGTGACACTGACAGGTGGACTGGGAAGAAGATGGCCAGGTACACATGACAAGGCCCTAAGGAGGACGGTGGCACCAGGGTGATAGTGGAGGACACAGGGAGTGCCTCCCCTGGCCCCTCACCCTTCTAGAAAATGCCACCCTCCCACAACACCCCAGAGACCTTCGTCTGGGCTCTTGCATATCCATAGCTATCTTGCCACTCAGCAACAAGCTTCCACTTTGCTGTTTCTCCACAGCAGAACGACCTATTTTACCATTGACTTAGCTGACTGCATGTGCTTTTGACAATTCTATCATTTCTCGGATCTTTCTCCCTGTCTAGCAAGATGAGAAAGAGAGAAATTATAACAAAATTAGGGCAATCCCTACAGCAGAAAACGGTCTCAATTGTTTCTAACCATGCAGGGCTTTCTGAGGTGTGAAAGGATAAAAGTTTGAGGTTCAGCCAGACAATGCTAAAACCCTAACCTTATACTCTACGGATATCTGGCACATGGGGGAAAAAACATGAAAGAATCTACCCCCCCTTCTCCCTTTGTCCCTTGCAAGGTTGACCTATTGGTCATTTGAACCCCTGTAACTACCTCAATAAAAAGAAGTCAGCCTCAGGGAGGGCTGAGGAAGGGAGCAGAAGCCAGGCTGTGTGCTGCCCAAGGGAGGGGTTGGTTGAACCTCAGCCCTCCCTCGGGGTCCTGCAAATATCCCCATTCCTCAAAATTATTCTCCTCCAGCAAAAAAAAGCTCCTCAACTATAGAAGCTCTGCTGTGCAAAAGGATTTCACATTTCCCTAATGAAGATTATAATTAAAATATTTAAATGGATTTTTAATTTTCTTTCTGGGCTGTGCTATTTCCTAGTCCTCTTCAGGAGCTCCCATTGTTCGTCCTGACAGAATTCTGTCAGAAATTATCGCCTGCTGCTTTTCAGCATCTTCATTAAAATGCACCGCTGCCAGACATATCTGCATGCATATGAATGAGGCATCTATAGAATAATCAAGCCGCGAATAACACTGCTGAGGGGGGCGTTTCCCGCATAGGAAAGGAATGTTATTTATGAACACAGAGATTTTATATTAAAAAATAATTGGCAAGAACAAGTATCATTTGAGCATTCATTAATTTATGATTTCCCTGTTACAAATTCCATGTTTAATGAAATGGCGATTTACATTGGAAAATGGATGTGAGCGTACGTGTCATTTTTCTTCATTTTGCTCAAAAGGTCGTGTGAAAGCCTTTGGTGATGGGGTTGCATTACTTGAGGATCTTTTAGGTTATAAACAAAAGGCCATTAGCATCCCAGCTGCCTAACAGGCCTGTGTTCAAAGGAATCCTGAGAGACGGATAGGAAAGCACAGATATTATTTGTGATATGACGAAATATATATTTTGGTGTTCATCCATAGTTCCTGGCTGACCATAACCCTTGTAATTTCCTATGTGACTACAACAATCGAGGAATTTTTTTATTAAAAGATATAGTCTCATGTCCTCGATTCCTGAGACAGCTCCAGAACACCTGCAGAGTAGCAAAGGAGAGCTCAGTTTCTGTTATTTATAACAAGCCCCTTTCAACCACACCTGAGTTTATGTTAATGAGGTGATTTTTTGAAAATTCCTAGATAAACCCAAGATGAGGGGCTGGTTGCCAGGGGAACTAGCTATGTGTTTAAAGGGTGAGAAGGCACAGCCCCACACCCACCATCAGGGATGGAAGAGGGGCTGAAAGTCAAGTTGATCATCAGTGGCCAGTGAGTCAATCAATCATGGCTACATAAAGAAGCCTCCATTTCAATTCAAAAGGGCTGACTTTAGGGGGCTTTTGGATGGTGAATAAGAGCATAAGTAGAGTGCTTCCTGAGTTTTCTGAGCTGCTCTAGCAAATGAATCACACCTGAAGGGGGGTGGGTTGTGGAAACCCCAGTTCATAGCCCATCTGCCAAAGGTTCCAGAGGCCTGAGTGTGTAATGGCTCTGAAGTAAGGGGCGATCTCGTGGGACTGAGCTCTAACTCCAGAGAGCATCAGAATCGAACTTCCCTAGCAGACGCCCATGTGTCTACTACAGAACTGGGTTTTTGATTGGTGTGGGGGACGACCCCCCACACACACACACTGATCACTGGAATCTTCCATGTTTGAGAATGGAATAGGAGGAAGAGAAAGTTTGTGTTTTCTACTTGTTATTCAGAAGCGGTTCTGAAACCTTTTCAATGACTATTGTAGAAACAAAAGCTGAGCATCCCCAAGCCCAGGCTCCTGCAGTGTGTCGAGCACTTGAAGCAGAAACACATTCTAAAGCTCGGTGGAATCGGAGTTCCAGCGCTGTTCAGCAGGCAGCTCTGGGCCTGCGGAGCCCCAAGCCGTGGTGAACGGGCAGCGCCCCAGAGGCAGAGAAGAGTGTGAGAGAGAACAGACTGAACTACTGAAGAGAAAATGGGGTACAAGCCCCAGGGGAAAGAAAGAAGGTGAGTCCACGTCTCTCCCTTTGCCTCCTCAGGTCCCTAGGTTGGTTCCCTGTCTCGGTCAGATTTCTATGTGGTTCATCTCATGTTTGGGCCTTTTTCGACAGCCAGCAGGTGCTGTAAATGCTCCCAGCACACAGGGTTGAGCCCAAGGCCAACAGAGCAAACCGCATGCCCTTGAGGGCACCTGCTTCACACCACAGGAGCCCGTTTTCACCTTCCCACTTCCCCTGTCCCTTCCAGAGGACCCAGTTTCACTCTCTTCTCTTTTTACTGGCTGACAGCACTTTCCCCCTGAGGTCCCTGCCTGTAATCTCTGTCTGCCCACTCCATGCCCTACCCTCCTTCTCTCCTCTCCACAACTCCCGCCCACCTGCAACAGGTGCCCTAAACCTTCTCCGACTACACCACTTCTCTTACAGAAATCTGTGCTGGCTTCTCATCCCACTCAAAATCAATTCCAAATCACACAACAAGGTTCAAACAGCCACGCAAGGTCTGGAACCAGACTGTTTCCCTGAGTTTTATTGCAAAACACTGTGCTTGGTGTTACAAAAATATAAAAAGGCTACAAGCATTATGCAATAGTGGCCAGAACCGTGGACTCCAGAAGTCTAAAGACTCGGGAGTCTAAAGAGGAAATTGGGGGACAAAGCAGGCGAGAAACAGTGGGGACCTGAACAACAGACTGAGAATGAAGAGAGACGGAAGGCGCAGGTTTGAGCCCCAGAGTTTGCTCTCACTACACGTGGGATCTCAGATTACTTAATGGTCTCTAAACCTTAATTTCATAATCTAGAAAATGTGCATAATATGCCACAGGGTTGTCGAAAGATTTTTGTAAAAGATCAAGCACATGAAGCATTTAGCATAGTTCTTGAAATGAAAAGGAATTACGTGGATATAATCAGCAAATGTGTGGTGTCGAGCTACAAAGTTGCCCAGGCATCAGGCACTGAGAGAAAAAATAGCGGGTGAGGTTGTCTGGGTTAACAGAGGGGGTCTCTGATCCCTTAAACTCTAACCCTCCCGCTACTACAGAATTTCACTGCTTTGTTATGAAAGATAAACCACACGCCGTGTGGCTGAGGCATGGCCACCAGAAGCCAGCTACTTGGTGACTGTGCCATGGCTCACTTTTGGAACCAGCAGCGAGAAGAAGAAAGCTTTGGTGGAGGTGGCTGGTCTGCCTTCCTGGTGAAAGGTGCCGTTCCCCACGTGGCCTGATGAAGTTGTATGAATCTCTCAGCTGCTCAGATGGGATGAGAAAAGCAGAGTCTTATTTTCTACACTGTTTTGATTTTGAGATTTAATTAGTGTTGTTTCTGGGGAATTCACTGCTTTAATTAATGATGTGCCCTGAATCTTTTAAGGGAAGATGAGCGGTGTAAATGCGAATATATAATAAGCACAACTTTCTCCATCCCAACTGCAAAGTTCGGTTTTTACATGCACCTCTCTGCACAGGCACCAGGAGGGACCTTGGGTGCTAACAGGAGCTGGGCTGTCAAGGTTTGATTTGTGTTTCTGTGTTTACAACTAGAGTGCTCTCTTACTGGGTCTGTTAACAAGGAAACCAGAGAGGGAAAAAGATCAGCCAGCGTCAGTACACTTAGAACTCCTCTTAACAGCCTACAAATCAGTAACCTAAGTTATAAATCAGGGTTTCTCAATCTCAGCACATTTTGGGCCTGGTAAGTCCCACCGTGGGGGGCTGCTCTGTGGGACACAGGGTGCTTAGCAGCGTCCCTGACTTCTGCCACCCGATGTCAGTGCCATGTCCCATCCCTGACAATCAAAAATGCTTCCAGACATTGGCAAACATTCCTTGCAGACAAAATCATCCCCAGTTGGGAGCCATTAAGTCCAAATGAAACATCTACTTTACGAGAAAATCAAGGCATGTCACGTTAATTAACAATAGATATATGTTTATTGAGGACTTGCAAAACATTGTGCTAGGTGTTATAGAAGATATAGGAATGTATCATGCAATAGTGAGAAGGGCCTGGGACCAGCGTTCTGCTCTTACATCTGCTGTTTACTGGCTATGCACCCTTGGACAGCTCATTCACCTGAGTTCCCTAGTCCTGCTAAGGAACAAGTTTGAAAACTATTGTTCAAATAGGTGCATGTATTTGCAACTAGATGAGTAGCAGGAGTCGTCTTAAAGTGGTGGGTACAGAGCTGCTCATTCTCCAATTTGATCTCGTCAACATTTTATTAATGGTTTATATTAGTGAGGACACGATCGCCATGTTGATCAAATGTAAATATGACATGTGCTTGGAATGGTCACTAGAATTTAAGATGCTCTTGAAAAGCCCGTCTAAGCAACATTTGCATAGAGATAAAATTCTGCATCTGGACTCAGAAACCCACACCACAGCACAAATGCTATACTGGGGAGACTTTTGTAAAAAGCCAGTATGTTAAAAAGAAAAAGAAAGTATCTCAAGAAATTTACTAGGTCAGTTAATATCCTTAGTCTTAGTCACCAAACATATAAAAGAAGTACTACGTCCATAACAACGGAGGGGATGTTTCCCATCTAGGCCGGGCTGTTCAAACCGAACCAGGAATGCAGGGCTCAGTTTGAATCATAATTCTCTAAGGAGACACATATTACATCAGAAGTCTTCCTAAGGAGAATAACAAAAATAGTGCGCATCCCTTCTAGAATCTCTTCTTCCATTCAACAGATACTTACTGAGCGCCTTCTGTGAGCAGGCGTCTAACCTCTGAGAATGTAACAGTGGGACGCTAAGGCAAAGTCTCTGCCTTCATGGAGCTTCCATTCTGTTGGGGGAGACAGACAATACGCAGGAGTTGCTAGCCAAGTAGAGAGCATATTACACAGTAATGTGCACAGAATAAAAATGACCAGGGAATGTACACCAGAAGTATTTGCACATAGACCCCAGTAGAAGACAGCATGGGGGGCGGCGCCTGTGGCTCAGTGATTAGGGCGCCGGCCCCATATGCCGAGGGTGGCGGGTTCAAGCCCGGCCCTGGCCAAACTGCAACAACAACAACAAAAAAAATAGCCGGGTGTTGTGGCGGGCGCCTGTAGTCCCAGCTGCTCGGGAGGCTGAGGCAAGAGAATCGCGTAAGCCCAAGAGTTAGAGGTTGCTGTGAGCCGTGTGACACCACGGCACTCTACCAAGGGCGGTACAGTGAGACTCTGTCTCTACAAAAAAAAAAAAAAAAAAAGAAGACAACATCGGAACACAGACTAAAAGTGAGCAGACAAGCGGAGGCATGACGACGTGCAGAGACAGAGACTCAGCTGCTGGTGGACTGGGGACAGCCCGAGGCCAGGGGGAGGTAGGTGAGCAAGAGGACAATCACCGTAAAATAAGAAACCAGACATTAAGGCTCAAATCGCATAGGGCCTCGGCTTCTGTTAAGAGAACCTGGTCATTAACTCCGAGTGAAATGGAAAGTCACTTGATGATTTGGACAAAGCAGTGACAGACAGAACCAAATGGAGAAAAATCAAAATCACAAAAGAGCAAATTAGATTCAGCAGTGGAGAGATTTAGTGAACTGGAAAATAGAGATTTAAAAAAAAATGTACAAAACACTGCCAGAGAGACAAAAGGAAAGTATGAAATACGTTAAGACTCATGAAGGGCCCGGTGAGGAAGTCTGCCCTTGTCCCTCAATCATTCTCAAAAGAAGAGAAAAAACCAACTTTGAAGAAACATACATCAACTGCAAAATTCAGGTAGACTTCAAAAGCTGCCCCCTGCTAAGCAGACTATTAATATTAAAAGAGCACAGGGATCACCATGGAGTCCCAAGGCTCAGAGGGAAGGCTGCCAACTTCAGGCTAACACAGATGAAAGGGAAAGTCTGCCCGGCCCACCCTCCTTCCCATTTCAGTTGACGAGCTGTCATATTAATACAGCTCCAGAAGGAGGGACTGGGTCTTAAAGGAACCTATGGAGGACCAGGAGGTTCTTTTCAGCAGCACTGATTTTTGCTCATCTTGCCTGCTCATAAAACCCAGTTGGGATAATCTAGAAAATAATTATACCCTATGTCCTCGTCCCTTCCCTTCAGAAGTGGCCAAGTGCCTGCCTGTAAGAGAAGCTCTGAGAGACCTGCCCTGCCCTGCGCGTCCTGGGTGGACATTCCTCTGCGGAAGTGACCACACTGCAGAGCAGCGTCAGCAAGCTTTACCCACCGAGGACCAGACGGCCACTATTCCAGACAAGAGGGTCCTGTGGTCCGTGCCACACCAAAGGGGTTCTGCCCTCGAGCGCAGAGGTGAGCAAACACAGCTGCGCTCCAATCACACCTCACTTAGGAAACAGGCAGTGGCAGCAGCCTGCTAACCCCTACTGGAAAAGATGATCTCAAGTACATTTGTTCTGGCAGCATTAGAGAAACGGAACTGGTTTAAAAAGGTATTTTAATGCTCGCTCCTTTTTAAACACACCATTATGATAACTGAGGGAAAACGTGCTATGGTGTTTGGACACAGAGGCAGCGGAGTCCTGGGAATCCGACAGGTTACGTGGGGCATAATAGACACAGTGAAATGACTCTGTCAGAGGGAGCTACGGGCAGAGAAAGCATCATTATTTTTCCACAGTGAAAGTCATTTACTCTTGAACTGGAGGTGCCCCAAAGCACAGGCTGAGGGGTGACCCCCCCGGAAGGACATACTAGAAAGCAGGTGGGCGGCAGGTGCTGAGGGGTTTTGCCACATCACCCTCTCCTTCCCGCTCGGTGCCTGTGGATTTCCTAATAAACCAGGATTTCATGATGTCTAAAACTGTAAATACACCATAATGTTCCTTTTGGCATTTTGAATAAAATGAGCATTGTATAAATTTTCACTTTTGCTGGGAGAATCAGGAAATACTCATTATAAGATTTTTATGTAAGGGAGGCGGAGCAAGATGGCAGCCGAGTAACAGCTTCCTTGCATCTGGGCACCGTGAGTCTGGGGAGATAGGACTCCAGGCATCTCTGGCTGGTGGGAACTGCCTATCATCACTCCTATGAAAATACAGGGAGTCAGCGAGAGACTTCTGGACCCCAAGAGGAGGACTAAAACAGTGGAAAGCCGGCAAGTGGTCGCGTGTGTTCAATCCGTCTAAACCCGCCCACAACTGTAAGTTCAGTAGCAGCGAGACTGCAAACCAGAAAGGCCTTACCTGTGAACTGTTTTGATGTCCTTGGACTTGGCACTGAGTTGAACTGCCTTGGGGAAGGCCTGAGCGGGAGTGCGGAGAACTTTGGCCGTAGTCTAGGGCCCCAGTCTGAGCCGCTGAGCCAGACGGAGCTAATAGTGTTTGGCGGTGGGTCACACGGATCCAATGTCAGTGATCTGCCCCGGCAAGCTCCGCCCTCAGGGTCGCAGAGCTAGAAACGGGTGGGAGCTGGTAACCCAGCAACCAAGTAGCCTAAGGGTGGGGTTTGAGCCGCCTTGCAGCCCTAACCCTCAGGGGCAAAGTGAGACCGTTTTGGCACACTGGGTATGTGGATAGCCACTTCAGCAGTGATTCCAGCGAGAAAGCTGAGAAAGCTTCCGCTCAGCAAGTTTACAAGTTCAAAGTGCCTTTTAAGTAGGCTGAAGAGAGATTTAGGGTGTCTACCTGCTGGGGTTTGAGAAATCAGCAGCCTCCAGTCGTATCAGAACTGTGACTAATATCTCATACCCTAGAAGACCACGTGTTGCCCAGACAATATTCAATAACACATACAAACTGCTTTGTTTTTGGTTGTGTATTTTTTTCTTTTTTTTTTGTTTGGTTGTTTTTTTTGTTTGTTTATTTTGACGTTGCTGATGTTCTTTTGTTTTTTTAATTTCAATCTTTTCCACACAGATCCCTTTTTCTTTCTCAATTTTCCTAGTTTAATTATAATTTCCCATTGCTGCCTTTTTTAATAACTTCAACTTCATTTTTGCTAGTGTTTCTACCGATATAATTTGGTTTTTCACCCAATTTTATCCCCGTAAAGTTTTCTGTTTGCTTCTTTTGGTTTGATTTATAGCATTTTTGTCTTTCCTCTCTACTTGGTGGAGGTGGGGTACTGTGTCTGATCAGGTTAGCAAAGAGCTGCTGACCTCAAGGGAACCATGCAACTGGGCACCCCCAGAAGGTGGGGTTTTTTAAGGTTGTGTCAAAGTACCCTACTGTACACCTATATTGCCCTGTCTCCCTCTTTCTGTGCGTCTCTTCTTTTTGTCAATATTCCTTATACCCACCCCCTCTCCTTTCTCTATCTTTCTTTTTTTCTTATCACTCGGTCCTCCTTTCTTTCATCCCCTTTTTTTGCTCTTCAACCTTCTCACCCTTCTGGTCCTGTAACCCTTAGTCCACAGGCACAAGAACTTAAAGAGCAAGAGGAAGTGAAAGGAAAATTAGGGCAAGGAAACAGATAAAAGAAATCACTCATGAGGAAGAATCAGCAGAAAACTCCAGGCAACATGAAGAACCAGTCCAGAACAACCCCGCCAAGGGACCATGAGGTAGCTACTGCAGAGGATTCCACCTATACAGAAATGTTAGGAATGACAGAAAGGGAATTTAGAATACACATGTTGAAAACAATGAAAGAAATGATGGAAACAATGAAGGAAATTGCTAATAAAGTGGAAAATAACCAAAAGGAAATCCAAAAACAAAATCAAATAAGAGATGAACGATATGAAGAATATAAAAAGGATATAGCAGACCTGAAGGAACTGAAACAGTCAATTAGGGAACTTAAAGATGCAATGGAAAGTATCAGCAACAGGTTAGACCATGCAGAAGAAAGAATTTCAGAGGTAGAAGACAAAGTTCTTGAGATAACTCAGACAGTAAAAGAGGCAGAAAAGAAGAGAGAGAAAGCAGAACGTTCACTGTCAGAATTATGGGACTTTATGAAGCGTTCCAACATACGAGTTATAGGAATTCCAGAAGGGGAAGAAGAATGCCCCAGAGGAATGGAAGCCATACTAGAGAATATTATAAAAGAAAATTTCCCAAACATCACCAAAGAGTCTGACACACTGCTTTCAGAGGGATATCGGACCCCGGGTCGCCTCAACTCTAACCGAGCTTCTCCAAGACACATTGTGATGAACCTGTCCAAAGTCAAGACAAAAGAAAAGATTCTGCAAGCTGCCAGGAGTAAGCGCCAGTTGACCTACAGGGGCAAATCCATCAGAGTGACCGCAGACTTCTCTAATGAAACTTTCCAAGCAAGAAGACAATGGTCATCTACCTTTAACCTACTTAAACAGAACAATTTTCAGCCCAGAATTCTGTACCCTGCTAAGCTAAGCTTCAAAATTGACGGAGAAATCAAATCATTCACGGATATACAAACATTGAGGAAATTTGCCACAACAAGAACAGCTCTACAGGAAATACTTCAACCTGTTCTGCACACTGACCACCACAATGGATCAGCAGCAAAGTAAGAACTCAGAAATCAAAGGACAGAACCTAACCTCCACACTGATGCAAAAGATAAAACTAACCAATGGACTCTCACCAAATAAGACGAATAGAATACTACCACACTTATCAATTATCTCAATAAATGTTAATGGCTTGAATTCCCCACTGAAGAGACATAGATTGGCTGACTGGATTAAAAAACACAAGCCATCCATTTGCTGTCTGCAAGAAACACACCTGGCTTCAAAAGACAAATTAAAGCTCCAAGTCAAGGGTTGGAAGACAATTTTTCAGATGAATGGAATTCAGAAGAAAAGAGGAGTTGCAATCTTATTTTCAGATACATGTGGATTTAAAGCAACTAAAGTCAAAAAAGACAAAGATGGTCACTTTATATTGGTCAAGGGAAAACTACAACAAGAAGACATTTCAATTCTAAATATTTATGCACCCAATTTAAATGCTCCCAGATTCTTGAAGCAGACCTTACTCAGTCTGAGCAATATGATATCTGATAATACCATCATAACAGGGGACTTTAACACACCTCTTACAGAGCTGTTCAGATCCTCTAAACAGAAATTAAACAAAGATGTAAGAGATTTAAATGAGACCCTAGAACAACTATGCTTGATAGACGCATATAGAACACTCCACCCCAAAGATAAAGAATATACATTCTTCTCATCACCCCATGGAACATTCTCCAAAATTGATCATATCCTGGGACACAAAACAAATATCAACAGAATCAAAAGAATTGAAATTTTACCTTGTATCTTTTCAGACCATAAGGCACTAAAGGTGGAACTCAACTCTAACAAAAATGCTCGACCCCACCCAAAGGCATGGAAACTAAACAATCTTCTGTTGAATAACAGATGGGTGAAGGAAGAAATAAAACAGGAAATCATTAACTTCCTTGAGCATAACAACAATGAAGACACAGCTACCAAAACCTGTGGGATACTGCAAAAGCAGTTTTGAGAGGAAAATTCATCGCTTTAGATGCCTACATTCGAAAAACAGAAAGAGAGCACATCAACAATCTCACAAGAGATCTTATGGAATTGGAAAAAGAAGAACAATCTAAGCCTAAACTCAGTAGAAGAAAAGAAATATCCAAAATCAAATCAGAGATCAATGAAATTGAAAATAAAAGAATCATTCAGAAAATTAATGAAACAAGGAGTTGGTTTTTTGAAAAAATAAATAAAATAGATAAACCATTGGCCAGACTAACTAGAAATAGAAAAGTAAAATCTCTAATAACCTCAATCAGAAACGATAAAGGGGAAATAACAACTGATCCCACAGAGATACAAGAGATCATCTCTGAATACTACCAGAAACTCTATGCCCAGAAATTTGACAATGTGAAGGAAATGGATCAATATTTGGAATCACACCCTCTCCCTAGATTTAGCCAGGATGAAATAGACCTCCTGAACAGACCAATTTCAAGCACTGAGATCAAAGAAACAATAAAAAAGCTTCCAACTAAAAAATGCCCTGGTCCAGATGGCTTCACTCCAGAATTCTATCAAACCTTCAAGGAAGAGCTTATTCCTGTACTGCAGAAATTATTCCAAAAAACTGAGGAAGAAGGAATCTTCCCCAACACATTCTATGAAGCAAACATCACCCTGATACCAAAACCAGGAAAAGACCCAAACAAAAAGGAGAATTTCAGACCAATCTCACTCATGAATATAGATGGAAAAATTCTCAACAAAATCCTAGCCAATAGATTACAGCTTATCATCAAAAAAGTCATTCATCATGATCAAGTAGGCTTCATCCCAGGGATGCAAGGCTGGTTTAACATACGCAAGTCCATAAACGTTATCCACCATATTAACAGAGGCAAAAATAAAGATCACATGATCCTCTCAATAGATGCAGAAAAAGCATTTGATAAAATCCAGCATCCTTTTCTAATTAGAACACTGAAGAGTATAGGCATAGGTGGCACATTTCTAAAACTGATTGAAGCTATCTATGACAAACCCACAGCCAATATTTTACTGAATGGAGTAAAACTGAAAGCTTTTCCTCTTAGAACTGGAACCAGACAAGGTTGTCCTCAGTCACCTTTACTATTCAACATAGTGCTGGAAGTTCTAGCCAATACAATTAGGCAAGACAAGGAAATAAAGGTAATCCAAATGGGAGCAGAGGAGGTCAAACTCTCCCTCTTTGCTGATGACATGATCTTATACTTAGAGAACCCCAAAGACTCAACCACAAGACTCCTAGAAGTCATCAAAAAATACAGTAATGTTTCAGGATATAAAATCAATGTCCACAAGTCAGTAGCCTTTGTATACACCAATAACAGTCAAGATGAGAAGCTAATTAAGGACACAACTCCCTTCACCATAGTTTCAAAGAAAATGAAATACCTAGGAATATACCTAACGAAGGAGGTGAAGGACCTCTATAAAGAAAACTATGAAATCCTCAGAAAGGAAATAGCAGAGGATATTAACAAATGGAAGAACATACCATGCTCATGGATGGGAAGAATCAACATTGTTAAAATGTCTATACTTCCCAAAGCTATCTACCTATTCAATGCCATTCCTATCAAAGTACCTACATCGTACTTTCAAGATTTGGAGAAAATGATTCTGCGTTTTGTATGGAACCGGAAAAAACCCCGTATAGCTAAGGCAGTTCTTAGGAACAAAAATAAAGCTGGGGGCATCAGCATACCAGATTTTAGTCTGTACTACAAAGCCATAGTGCTCAAGACAGCATGGTACTGGCACAAAAACAGAGACATAGACACTTGGAATCGAATTGAAAACCAAGAAATGAAACTAACATCTTACAACCACCTAATCTTTGATAAACCAAACAAGAACTTACCTTGGGGGAAAGACTCCCTATTCAATAAATGGTGTTGGGAGAACTGGATGTCTACATGTAAAAGACTGAAACTGGACCCACACCTTTCCCCACTCACAAAAATTGATTCAAGATGGATAAAGGACTTAAATTTAAGGCATGAAACAATAAAAATCCTCAAAGAAAGCATAGGAAAAACACTGGAAGATATTGGCCTGGGGGAAGACTTCATGAAGAAGACTGCCATGGCAATTGCAACAACAAAAATAAACAAATGGGACTTCATTAAACTGAAAAGCTTCTGTACAGCTAAGGACACAATAACCAAAGCAAAGAGACAACCTACACAATGGGAAAGGATATTTGCATATTTTCAATCAGACAAAAGCTTGATAACCAGGATCTATAGAGAACTCAAATTAATCCACATGAAAAAAGCCAACAATCCTTTATATCAATGGGCAAGAGACATGAATAGAACTTTCTCTAAAGATGACAGATGAATGGCTAACAAACACATGAAAAAATGTTCATCATCTCTATATATTAGAGAAATGCAAATCAAAACAACCCTGAGATATCATCTAACCCCAGTGAGAATGGCCCACATCACAAAATCTCAAAACTGCAGATGCTGGCGTGGATGTGGAGAGAAGGGAACACTTTTACACTGCTGGTGGGACTGCAAACTAGTACAACCTTTCTGGAAGGAAGTATGGAGAAACCTCAAAGCACTCAACCTAGACCTCCCATTCGATCCTGCAATCCCATTACTGGGCATCTACCCAGAAGGAAAAAAATCCTTTTATCATAAGGACACTTGTACTAGACTGTTTATTGCAGCTCAATTTACCATTGCCAAAATGTGGAAACAGCCTGAATGCCCACCAACCCACGAATGGATTAACAAGCTGTGGTATATGTATACCATGGAATACTATTCAGCTATTAAAAAAAATGAAGACTTTACATCCTTCGTATTAACCTGGATGGAAGTGGAAGACATTATTCTTAGTAAAGCATCACAAGAATGGAGAAGCATGAATCCTATGTACTCAATCTTGATATGAGGACAATTAATGACAATTAAGTTTATGGGGGGGGGAAGCAGAAAGAGGGACGGAGGGAGGGGGGTGGGGCCTTAGTGTGTGTCACACTTTATGGGGGCAAGACATGATTGCAAGAGGGACTTTACCTAACAATTGCAATCAGTGTAACTGGCTTATTGTACCCTCAATGAATCCCCAACAATAAAAAAAAAAAAAAAAAAGATTTTTATGTAATAATTTTTTTCTATTTTAAGCCTTTTTTTTTTTTTTTTGAGACACAGTCTCACTTTGTTGCCCTGGGTAGAGTGCTGTGGCACCACGGCTCACAGCAAACCTCAAAATCTTAGGCTTAAGAGATTCTCCTGCCTCAGCCTCCCAAGTAGCTGGGACTATAGGCGCCTGCCACAACGCCCAGCTATGTTGTTGTTGTTGTTGTTGCTACTGTTGTTTAGCAGGCCCAGGCTAGGTTTGAACCCACCAGCCCCGGCATATGTGGCTGGCACCCTAGCCGCTGAGCTACATGCGCCAAGCCTTAAGCTGAATTTTTAATCAATGTAAATAATAACTAACATGACTGATTGTTTGCTATATCCAGGCACTATTCTAAACGCTCCACCTGTCTTGTCTTCTTAAAGCCTGAAACTCAATAAGGCAGGCACTACAAGCAATTTGCAAAGTGTGTGTTTAATAGGGACTTAAGACATCAAGTTACTCTCCTTCTCCCACTGTCCCCAAACCCACTCCATGAGATCTATTAAATCTACCATTCAAGCTTCGACATTAGAGCAAAATTATAAAGATTGTGCTCCACGCCAAGGTTAACAATAAGATCTAGGACACCTGGTCCATCTGGTCTACACTGATGGCTTTTCAGATGCACCTCCCCCACCACCATCCAACCACATGTCTGTCCCATCAACACCTGCTCCGGGAATCAAGACCTCCTTCAGACCAACGCAAGTGCAGACACAGTACAGTTTTGAGAATTCTATTCACCGGTTTCTGTCTTAACATTTTCTTAACATCTTAACTTCATGCTAAAAGAATAAAAATGGAGCCAAGAAAGCAGCAGCATCCCTACTTTTTGACATACCCAAACCAAGCCCACGGTGATGGAAAAGTCTTTAATCGTATTATTTTACCTAATCGTGGGCCCAAGAGAGGTTGATTTGAGGAAATGACTCAGAACCAAGACCTGAAAATAGAAGGGAAGACCATTCCAGGCAGAAGACCCAACAGGTACATCAGCCCTCAGCAACTAGTCAGGGCTGCAGCCAACGAGAAGAAAGGGCTGGGCGTTCTGGTGAGTTTTCATTATTCTAAGAGTAACTGTGGGGTTTGGATCAGAGGACTGGGATGAGAAGGAGATGATATGATCAGATCTGTATTTTGGAAAAAAATCTCTCTGTATGAAAAACAGAGACCAGGTAAGACAGCATGTGGAGGGGTATTCAGAGAGGTCTGAGGGTCGTTTGCAGCCATCTTAATTCAGGTAAGAGATGTGGCTATCTTGAATTAGAGCACAGGATGTGGAATAAACAGAGGTAGATAGACTCAAGAAATAATTTAGTGGCAAAATATCCAAAACTCACCAGTGGAGTGGATATGGGATTGTGGAAAACTAAGGGGTCAGGGTAAGTCCTTGGTCTCCAGCTGGCACACTGGGTGGACGGCAGTGGCATCTACTAAAGTAATAAATACCAATGGTGGATCAGGAGGGGACAAGGCTCCAAGTTCAGAGTTAAACCGGTTACTAATTGCAAGGGTACATGTCAAATCTATTAAGAGTAAGGTATACGTGTCTTAACACAACAATTAAGTAAGTGAGGTGAAGGCTATGTAACCAGTTTGATGTAAGTACTCCAAATCGTATATAAAATCAGCACTCGGTACCCCATAAATGCAGTAATGTACACAGTTATGATTTAATAAAAGAAATAAATAAATGGAATCTTTCAGTTGCAAGTAATTAAAAAGCCCAACTTAATCTAGCTTAAACAAAGCAGGAAAGTTTCAGCTGATGTGACTGTAAGGTCTACGAGGCCTGGCGTCACCACTGGCCCATTCAGGAACAGAGCCACATCTCCGAGAGCTGTCCCTGAGTTCCGCTTCCTGTGTGTCGGCTTCATTCTCAGACGTTTCATGGTGGCTTCCGGCAGCTCCGTGCTCACATCATCACAACACCTTGGGTCAGTGGAAAATATAATTCTCTTCCCAAAAATTTTAACAAAAAATTCAGAATCATGGGGGTGGGAGAAGAAAAAAAAATTCAGAGTCAAATCTCCTTAGATTCTATGATCTCGAATTGAGTATAGGCCCAACACTGAACCATTCACTGAGATGATAAAATACGCTAATTAGACCTGGAGCCTGAAGCTTATGTCACCATCAAAGAGAAGTTTTATGTCTGAAAGTGAAGGGGGACTCCATATCTCAAAATAAAATCAGAGAGCGTTAAAAGGATAAATGGATATTGGGTAGCGAAAACAAAATGTTAACTGTCTCTTACAGGTGACCATGACCTTTAAGATTACCAGCAGAAAGGATGTTAGACATCTATGAAAATGAAAACCTCACTAATAGAGATGGATACTGAGAGCCAGCTCTGCACAGGGGCAGAGGTCAGGAATATAGGCTGTCACTAACAGCTCAAAATAAACAGTGCACAGTTGGGGGAGGCCTGGTCAAGGATACGGTGCCATGGAAACAGCAGTGGGAGGATGTTTGTGCTTTGACTCCAAACAGCACAGAAACACATGCAGCCTGGGGCAAAGGCGGATAAGACGTGTCCAAGAACTTCTGGGTTTTGATGAAGATTCTCTGGAAGATCCATCAGATTTGATTTTTTTTCCCCCATTTATGATTAACGTCACATCACACAGGATAGGTGGAGGTCGTCTTAAGATTTTCCGTTTTTATAGGACTCCTCCAGGGATTAGCAGGGATGTGTGAAGACGCCAGCCAGCACCTGCAGTGGACAGGGCAGAGACGCAGCCCTCTTTATTCCAGGGTGTACTGGCCAGACCCATTTCTGCTTGAAAATGTTTCAGGGCACACAAAACACCTTTTGGGGGCTGCCTTGATGATTGAAAGCAAAAAAAGAGATTCCACTAGGGGGTGCTAAGTCTCAAAATAAAAATACAAACCAAGTACCTTCACCTTTCCCATGCTTTCCCATATCCATTAAGCAACTAACTATCTCAGTCTGAGTGCCCTGGAAAGCAGAGCCTGAGGCAGAGGTTCCGTGCTGCGACCTTACTGCAGAAGCAACGCCAGGGAGCAAGAGGGAGAGAGAGGAAGAGTGGGGCAGGGAAAACGAGAGTCAATATGGGTAGCACTGGGCTGTCTCCTCTGGGTATTAAACACGTCTGATTCCTTGGTCTTCTAGCAACTTGCTCCAAAAGGTGTGTAGGAGACTAATGGATAGAACAGCCTATCCAGACGGGCTCAGTCGTCCACTGGTTAAAATTTCATCCAGTGGGGTAGATTCCCTCCATACGACTGAGCTGCACACGATGTGGACGTTGGGTGTGTCCTCCAGTGTCAGCCTCAGTGTCTACAGAGCAGAAGGGGAAAGGTGTGCAGAGAGGACGCAGGACAAAGAAACATCACTTTTTCCTCCTGAGAAATTGGCCCCAGTTCAGGTGCAGCTGGACGCTCAGTGGCTAGAGCTGGGACAAGTGGCCCAAAACCTCAGCAGCAAAGAAGAAATATACAAAATGTCTCTTTTTTTTTTTGAGACAAAGTCTCACTTTGTCAACCTGGGTAGAGTGCTGTGGCATCATAGCTCACAGCATCCTCAGAGTCCTGGGCTCAAGTGATGCTCTTGCCTCAGCATTCCGAGTAGCTGAGATTACAGGTGCTGGCTATTTTTAGAGACGGGGTCTCACTCTTCCTCAGGCTGGTCTCGAACTCCTGAGCTCAGATGATCCACTCAACTCTGCCTCCCAGAGTGCTGGGATTATAGGCGTGAGCCACCACACCCAGCCCAGAAAATACGTCTTAGACGATAACCAGTGTTCAAAATAAAAATGCCTTGTCAAAGGCAGTGCCATGGAAACAGCAGTCAGAGGATGTGGGCTTGGACTGTAAACATTAATTACCATTTCTCATCTCATAAGACAACTGGTTGTGGGATTCTCATTTATCTCCTAGCTGCAAATAGATTCCATTCAACTTGCTAGTCATTTTAGAAATTAGAAGTGTTGTTAATCTCCGAATTAATCCTGCTTATCTTTGCCAAATGCATGCCATTTTATAATTCAATAAACAGTATTGTTTTTGAGAATGAGAATTTTTTATTGTTCTTCAAGTAGATTCATTTTGAAATACTTTCTAACTCTCCTTAAACCACTGTTGTACAACACGACAGACCTGCTTTCCATTGGTTGGTCTACTTAGCCAATCAAGCAATTGTTTCATGGAAGGTTTTGTCTAACTGCCATAATGTGTGTGCATTTTTCATCACTGCTAAATAATATGATGTTTAACATCCTCTTCCATTATTTTTAGCACTCAACGTCATTTAAATTAGCTTTTTATTTGGAAATAATTTCAAACTTACAAAATGACATAAAAATAAAAATAGTAAAAATAAATGCCCATGTGCTTTTTATCTAGATCTGCCCATCATTAACATTTTATCACGTTATATATGGCTGTACGTCATGGCCCCGTACTCCTAAGTACTTTAATATGTATTTCCTAAGAATACAGGTAACTTGCCAAATAATCAGATGTGTAACCTGCCGTCACGTTCCAATGTTGGCAGTTGAGCTAATGCCCTTCCGGGCTCCCCTCTGGTGTAGACGACGCTGTGTCCTCCTCAAGGCATCATTCCTGGAACCCCGGGACTTCTCTCTGTCCCTCATTAGAGATAGTAATTTTGAACATCTGATAAAAATGTTGTCTGAATTCTCCACTATGTATTTTTTTTAATGTTTTTTATTCTCTTCTGCATCAAGTAAGCAGGCTGTGAAGAAACACTAACATCCAAAAAGACCATGGAAATATTGTGGGCCTGGGCAAAGTTTCCCTTGGCATTTAGCATCATTGATGATACCTAATCTAATCGTCACCACCACAATAGTGAGATCTATGATTTTCCACTCGGGAACAGGCAGTCCTTGGCATTCCACTGTAAACAAGGGCCCTTCATTCTCCTCCATTTTTCATCAGTATGGACTCATAAATTTCTATGCTTTGTGGTGTTTAGAATTCATTACTGAACTTAGTTATTTTGTTGATTCAACTGTCCCAGATTTGGACATTGGAAGCTCTACAAAAGCTAGCTGGTGTTCATATGGCATTATTGACTTCTGATTGATTGACTGATTTTTAGCATTTCCTTACTGACTGGCTAACACGAGTTCCTGGTCCATCCGGTGACTACCCTACCTCAGCTTTAAAACTGCAGGTGCCTAGGGCACGTCCAGACCACTAAGTCAGAACTTTTAAGGATGGAGCCTATGGAGTCGACCATTTTTCTAAGCATCTCCATTTCCCGTAGTGTGGGAAAGTATCAAAGGTCAAGAAGATCTGGGTGACGACGCACTCAGCACTTCCACAGGAGGGAAGAGGCCCCTCGGCAGCTACGCCCAGGAGGTTTGTGAGTACACATGCATACAAACATGCAAATATACATAAAACCTAAAACATAAAAGCATATAGGTATACAAAGAAGCACATGCACCTTTTTTCTAACAATCTAGTTTCAGAATTGTTTCACCAATACTGCTATAGTAAACAAATCTACTAAAAAGAGTTCAAGGTTTATTCCCAATTCTCACTACCATCACCCCCACACACTCCCCCCGTCCCCCCTACTGCCCAAGGCTAAGGTGATTGCAGGGTCGGTTCCTGCAGCTTGTGCTTAGGGCGCCAGCTACAAACACCAGAGATGGCAGGTTCGAACCTGGCCGGGCCAACTAAACAATGACAACTGCAACAAAAAATACAGCCAGATGTCGTGGCAGGCACCACAGGCACCAGCTACTTGGGAGGCTGAGGCAAGACAATCACTTGAGCCCAAGAGTTGGAGGTTGCTGTGAGCTGTGACGCCACAGCACTCTACTGAGGGCAACATAGTGAGAATATCTCAAAAAAAAAAAAAATTAGTGAAGTGTCTTTTTTTGAATCTTCACACCCCCCTTTCCCCAAATCCTTCTTTTCTACCTCCAAGCATGTTCAGATATCCTCCATCATGAAAATATCAAAACCAAATAAGATCAATATCTTAAACGGAACATGTTCTAAATTGTTTTATGAAACACTGATTTCTTAAAAAGTTGACAGCTATTCAAAATCTTTTTCACATGCATTGCATGTCTGCAAACGAAAAGTTCAGAGGAACAAAATAACAGACGTTAGTCAAATATTTTTCCTAGCATGTTTAACCGTGGAGCCGTTTTTCTGCCAAACACCTGTTAAACATCATGTGTAATGAGGAAGTGCTCCAGAGAACATTTCTTCACCATCAGTAATTTGAATCGGGTCTTTTAGGCTCCCAGATTTCTCATTCTCTAGGCTCTCTTCTCCTTGCCTCCCTCCCAGAATTACATGTTGTTGCCTGGACCTTCGGTTTTAGAACTCTGCTGCCTTGAATTTGGTACCATGATGTGCTCCTGATTCTCTTTATGCCTAAAGAGTGCTTCCTAACTTTATTAGTTCTCTTCTCTTGTATTCTGTCTATGCCAGTGATGCTCAATATCGATAACTTTTTTTTTTTTTTTGAGACAGAGTCTCTGTCGCCCTGGCTAGAGCATCATGGCATCAACCTAGCTCACAGCAACCTCAAACTCCTGGGTCCTAGTGACCCCCTGCCTCAGACTACAGGCGCCCACCACAACACCTGACTAATTTTTCTATTTTTAGTAGAAATGGGGTCTCCCTCTTGCTCAGGCTGGTCTCAAACTCCTGAACTCAAGCGATCCTCCTGCCTCAGCCTCTCAGAGTGCTAGGATTATAGTCAAGAGCCACCAGGCAAAGCTGCAGGTACCCAGACCACACTCTAGTTATAGTAAGTCAGAATCTTTAGGAGTGGAGTCCTGGATTGTGATTTTTTACAAAGTCACCATCAAATTAAAATTCCAAGGTATAAATTTTCACCTATGAGAAGAGACTAAAATTTTCAATGACGAGTATATACTTTGTTATACGTAGCTCGAGGTCACTTCCTGTCTCTTACAACCAAAGGTTTCTGTCTAAATGTGGGCAATATCTGTATAAATGAAACATCTGCATAAATGTGGGAAAAATCTGTATAAATTTTAAAAGATTTACCCCTTGATTTGGCAAATCCACTTCTAAGTATTTATCTTGCAAGATACATTTGCACACGCTTAATTTTATGGACAGAATGATATCACACTTTTGTTTGTAATAAATACATGTCAGTTATGTCTTATTAAATTATGGCATATACAGTGAGTATTAACACACTGTGCCATCCGTAAACATAAGAAGGCAGTTGTGGGTGTGCTGACATGAAAACATCTCTAAGAGAGAAGGTTAAGAGACAGGATCCAGGGACAGCACAGAGTATGTGGTTTGTGGCCACGGCGTGAAAGGGAGGGAGGGGCACACATGTACGTTCACAAGTGCCAGAGGAATCTCTCAGACAAGTACATATTGTGTTGGTGGCCCAGCTTTGCCTCTGTGTAGACAGGGCTACCATGAGTACCAGCTCTTTGGGGCACATTTTAAAAAGGTAGTCCCTCTTGGCAAATTAATTAGAAAATTCCATCTCTTTCTCTTGAGCCAACAGGCTCCTGTCCTCTCTACTCCCCATGCGGTTATGCCCAGTCGGTACCCCTCCCATGACTTTTGCAAATCAAAATGAGCCCACTCTTTGACTCTGACTCCAGCAAATCCCAGAGAAGGGGGTTCACTCTTCACTGCACAAATGGTGCCATAAGCACAAATTAACCATTTTACTAGCTGGCCGGACGAACTGACAGACAGATGGATCTTTGGCTCCACCGAAGGATTGAGAACGGTTGTTCTACAAGAGTTTATGGCCCGTCCCTCAGATAACACCCAATATGTCGCCAGAACTTGATACTTCGGCTTTAGGGAGCCCCACTTACTGTTAGTGGATCCCATCTCTTACTGAATAGCTGTGTATCCTTGACCAAGTAATCTCTCTGGGCACAGTTTATCAGAAATAAAATAGGCATGAAAAAGTGTCTTTGGCCAGGTATGATATCTCATGCTATAATGCTAACGCTTTGGGAGGCTGAGGCAGGATTGCTTGAGATTAGGAGTTCAAGACCAGCCTGACCAATAGCAAGACACAGATGGGTCTACAAAACGTAAAGTAATTAGCGCTGTATGGTGGCAGGTGCCTGTAGTCTCAGCTATTTGAGGAGCTGACGGGAGGATCACGTGAGCCCAGGAGTTAGAGGTTGCTGCGAACTGTGATGAAGCCACTGCACCCCAGCCTGGGCAATGGAGCGACACGCTGCCAAAAAAAAAACAAAAAAACTCCTCACTAAAGGCGTGCCATGAGAAATATAAATAATATTGCACATGGTGGCATATTTGTCATCATTGCTGAATGTGCTTAAATAAATATCTCTGAAGAATTATGACCTAAAAGACAGGATTTCAGTCCTGACTCTGTCAACACCTTGGACACGTCCCTTCATCTCCCTGTGTCCTCCTCATTCCCTCGTGCACACAGTAAGAAGCTGGTGCCCTTCCAACTGAGTCACCTGAGTGGCTGGTCCCCAGGCTGCGGCAGGGCCCATACCCAGTGTGGCCACTAGCTGGCAGGATTGCCCCGTGGTGTGCTTGGCAAACCTGCACCTCCCGCTCCTCCAGGAAGGATTCGCCCTCAGGCAGACTGTGGACCAAAACCAACAGGACATCCAGCCCAGCCACAGCCAGGTCACCAGCACTTGTGTGCAGGGAGGGACTTAATTTGCCCCAAGCCCAAAAGGACACCCTGGAATTCCAAGGGACCTCTGAATCCAACTCGTTTTCCAGGCTCCCGTGAAGAGCTGCAGGAGCCCCAGATCAATACCAGGTCAGCCTCTGGAGACTCTGTTTTAGGAACCACATCTCTTGCCTCATGAGATACTTATAAAAATAGGTCTGTGATATGTGGACAAATCATTGTAACGTCTCCAATCCTTAACGTCCTGCTTTGTAAAATGAGTGTAAGCCATGTCTCTGAACCATGGGTTGGCCTCCCTCCCATGGCGGCAGGCCGCATAGAATCCCAGAGAGAATGGGGCTTTTTGAACATACAATATCCATGCCGCTGATACGGTCCTGGTGGGGTTCTGGAAACACCGCTCTGCAGTACGGCACCTTGGCATTTGAGAGCACAGCAGAAGCAGGTCCCCACTACCCTCATTCTTCCTGGACATCCAACCCGGGCACTCACTCTGCCTCCCGACCTTCTCCCCTGAAGTCGGTCTTAAGACCCTCACTCCAGAGTAACCTCCTTAGACCTGGAGGAAAGGGACGCCCCTATCTCTGAGAACACAGAGAAGAATCTGGACAAACAGGCCTCATAAAATTCCCCGTTTCTTGTCACGAGGTCCCCTCCCTTTGTCCAAGTGGCTTCTCCACAACGGGCCATTTCTTCCTTAATCTGGAATACAAATACATGTTTCCCTGGGTTCTGGGAATATTTTCATTTCCGAAGCCTCCTGTGTCACAAAGAAACTCGTACTAAATAAATGTATATGCTTTTCTCTTATGAATCTGTCTTTTATTATAGATGCAGCGGCCGTGAACCTGGGATGGGTAAAAGATTTCTTTTACCTGCAATCCTGAGAATGTTTTCTAAGTTTCCTTATCTTGAAAATGGGGACACCGAACCTCCTCCACATCTTCCCAAGGATGAAAGGAAGTTAGGGGAGTGGCATGTGGAGAACTCAGTGGTCACAAAGCCACAGAAGAGTGTGATTCCCAGGAGCATGCAGAGACCACCAGGCACCAGATTCGTACAAGTCTTTATCTCTGGAGATGAAAGTTCAAGTGACTAATATCTTCATTATACCCTTCTGTAGTTTTTAAATTTTCTGAAACTTTTGTTGCTGTTATTACTTTTCTATTGTGATAAATTACATAAAACACAAAATCGGGTGTTTTAACCTTGTTTAAATGTACAGTTCATGGCATTTTGTGCCGTCACCACCACCATCCACCCCAGGACTGTCCAAACTCAAACGGGAATTTGGTGCTCTCCCCTCCCCTGGTCCTAAGATCCATCGTTCTACTATCTGCCTTATGAAGTTGACTATTCTGGGTGCTTCACGTAAGTGGAATCATAAAACATTCGCCTTTAATTTCTGGATTGTTGATTTCACTGAGTCCAGCATCTTTAGTGTTCATACGTGCTGTGGTTTATACACAAAGTTCATTTCTCTTTGAGGCTGACTACTACTCTGCAGTACATACGCCCCATTTTGTTTACCTTTCATCCATTCATCCATCCATCCATCCAAGGACACTTGGGTTGTTTCAACTTTCTGTCATCAACGCAGTAATGTGAACATCTGTTTGAGTCCCTGCTTTCACTTCTTTTGGGTGTATACCCAGAAGTGGAATTGCTGAGTCCCATGGTAATTCTATGTTTAATTTTTTTGAGGAACTGCCATGCCCTTTTCCACAGCAGCTATCCCATTTTAAATGCCCATGATCACTGCACACAAAAGCTCCGATTTCACCACATCTTTGCCAGCACTTACTATTTTCTGGTAGGTTTGTTTTGCCTGTAAGAGCCTCCCTAGTGGGTGTGCAGGTAGCTGCTCACTGCAGTTGTTTCATTTCCCTGATGATGAGTCATGTTGAGCATCTTTCCATGTTGCTATTCCTTTAGGAAAAGTTCTATTCCATAAAGATCTGTTTCTCCAGGCCAGCGTTGTTCATACTTCAGTGTGCACCTGCGTATCCTGCGGGTCTTGTGAAAACACAGTCTTATGCAGCAAATCGGGACACTCACTTCTGCAGGCCTCACATCTCCCAGGTGACACTAATGTTGCTTGTCCTCAGATCACACTTGGATTAGGGGAACGGAGAAGGAGCCGCCCCCACGTGCACATCACACGTTCTCACCGGACCACCCTCTCAGCTCCCGCTGCAGCAACCTCTCTAGGCCTGGCTTGCCTCCTGTCGCAAGGGGCACAAGGTCAAATGAGCAGGATGTATGTTTCCTTAGAGGAAGTGTGTTTCAGAGCCCTGGTGTCAAGGGGAATTAGAGGTCAACATGTGCAAGCAGGACATTTAGACTGTCCACTTTACTCTAAGAAAGCAAGTAAGAAAGGATTTTCCTACTAAACGAGTGGACATATTACAGAGTAGAATACAACCATCACAAAAGTTAACAAGCGAACACCAAGACTTGGAGATGTGTCAGGGAACGGTAGCGGGGCTTCCAGTCCCTGGATTCAGAGGAGGAGAGAAGGATGTAACAGAACAAGACAGCCACTCTACCATTTAATAGGAGAACATTTCCAAAGAAAAGTCAGCGCAAAATTCAAATAAAATCAATTTGATAAATATCTATGGTACCAAGTGGCTACTCTATGTGTGATAATGATCAAGTTTCTCCTCTTGAGTGAAACAGGCCACGCTGAGCAATCGTTACTAGTCTAACAAGTATTACCAGCGTGGCAGCCGGGGCCACGAAGGGTCACTAAGGCGCACAGCCAGCATGCAGCCAGATGCTGCAGGGGCAGGTGCTCCGGGGGGGACAGAGCTGAGGAACTGGGGACTAGAAATTCCAAGCATCAGCCTGTAGGCAAAGTGGCAACTGTTCGGCAGAAAAAGAGGAAAATAACAACACCACTCCCCTGAGTTTCCATGAGACTAATTTACCCCATATGGGAACTATCATTGGAGACAAAAGCATTCTTTTGTAAAACCAAAAATGTTCTTAATGAGGCAAAATAAAAGGTGCAAACCCCACTTCATTGCTCAAATGTTGCCTTCAACTAGATTGTGACCCTTTAGTACTCACCAGTATTAAGAAGTCCTGGACAGGTCACACAGGGAAAGGGTGGGCCTGTCAAGGTGAGTTAAGGCCCAGAGAAGGCTTGGTCTGGGAGGAATCTCATGGACTCTGAGCTATTCCAGAGAAGCCCCTTTGCCCACCTCCTTCCTCCCAGGCAGGGAAGGAAATTTAAAGAGGCAGGAAGCTCTTAACATCCCTTAGATGATCACACCCAACCTTTAGAGAGAAATTGGCAAACATTCTCTGAAGAGGGACAGATGGGGGTAAACATGTTAGGTTCTGTGGGCCATATGACATCTGTCATGACTATGTAGTGATGGATCTGTAACACAAAACAGTCATAGATGGTACATCAGCAGTGGACGTGACTGTGCTCCATTAAAACTTTATTCACCTCAACAGAAGGTCAGATTTGGCCTGTGGGTCATGGCCTGGCCTTGAGTGCTTTAAGGAGCATAGCATCTGAGTTCCAGATCAGACTCAGCACAGCAACAGAGCCTGGACATTTTATAGTCTTGGGACGTGTGGCACTGGGAAGCTTATGGCTTTGAGTTCAGCTCTGAGCATCAAAATCACTACCACTGATAGAATTTTATAACTCAAGTAGTTGTGCCAAGCAACAGACTATCTTACTTAATTGTCACAGCCCCACTATAAATAGCTATTACCGCAGTTTCACAGCTGAGGGAATGGGGCCTGGGAGGTATGTAATGTGCTCAGGCCGCACAGCTGGGGAGCAGAGGCCGGTGGCCAGAAAGCCAGGATGTGGCTTTCCACTTCCAGCCGTGGTGGGGTGACAGGAACTGCATTTACCATCCTGCCTTAAGCAACTCAAACACTAAAAACAACATATGAAGCCTTGGTTTTCAGCCCTTGAGAACCAGGCAGTGCAGGACAGTGATCTCTAAGGGAAGGAGAACAAAGGAGTGAGTGCTACGATGCCCTGGCTCGCTGTCCAGGGAGCTTTCCAGGCGGTGTCAAAGGCAGGAGGAACCAGACAGATCCCCGCACTGTAAGAACACAAAGTCTGGAGTCCTGGGAATCCAAGCAACCTCAAATTCCTGTGCAGAGTGACATAAAGAGAGAGCCATAAAGATGGAGAGCTACGAAGAGATGCCCAGAGTCCCCTTGCAGCTTTAGCCTAGATGGAGAAACACATTGTGTGTAGAGGAACTCCCACAGCAGGGAAAGAACCATTAGAAAAGAGCAATCCTGCCAGGCATGTTGCCTCACACTGGGAGGCTGAGGCCAGTGGATTGCCTGAGCTCACAGGTTCAAGACCACCCTGAGCAAGTGCAAGCCCCCGTCTCTAAAAAATAGCTGGCATTGTGGTGGGCACCTATAGTCCCAGTTACTTGAGAGGCTAACACAAGAGATCCAAGAGTTTGAGGTTGCTATAAGCTCTGATGCCACAGCACTCTACCAAGGGCTACAAAGTGAGACTCTGTCTCAAAAAAAAAAAAAAAAGCAATCCTCAGAACTCATCCAGGAGAAAAAGGCCTCCTAATATGCAGGATATAGAACAGAAAACTCAAGAGGTACCATTTAGTAATGCGCTAAATTAAACAAAAATTAAAAGCAAGTTAAAAGGATCAATTTCTTTCCAAGTAACCTTATTACATTCCAAAATAAAGCCACAACATTATTTAAAGAGTTGAAAAACATCTGTACGCCAAAACATAAAGTTAACAATGTCTATTCTCTAACCAAAAATTAGTAGGCATACTAAGAAGCAGGAAAAAGACCTGCATCAGACTTACGGAGATAACAGTGTCTGCGATGAAAAAATCACACAAGTAGCGAATGGCAGGACTTGAGATTCCAATGCTGGGATGGCTCCACGCCCGGGGCTGCCACACTGGTTCCGTAGCAGAGAAAACCTGGAGAGACAGCAAATCAAGCACCATGTTCTGAATGAAAACAATTGGCTCCTACACGTAAGTAGCATTTTTAAAAGCTCCCTGGATAGGCTTGGTGCCCAAAGCTCAATGGTTAGGGTGCCGGCCACAAAAAACAGGGCTGGTGGGTTCAAACCCAGCCCGGGCCTGCTAAGCAACAATGACAACTATAACAACAACAAAATACCCAGGTGTTGTGGCAGGCGCCTTTAGTCCCAACTACTTGGGAGGCTAAGGCAAGAGAATTGCTTGAGCCCAAGAGTTTGAGGTTACTGTGAGTTGTGACGCCACAGCACTCTACCAAGGGCCACATAGTGAGACTCTGTCTCAAAAAAAAAAAAAAAATTCCCTGGATACCTGGATATGTCTAAATTTTTTTTGTATTCATGCTGTATAGTCAAGGCTCCATAGACATCACCCTGCCTTGTCTCTACAGTCAAAGGAGAGAGTTCCAGGAAAGAGAACAGGAGCCATCCTACGCAAGTGTGAGAGTGTTCACACCTCTTCTCTTCTTTTCTTTGATTAGACAAACCGCTGTGACAAGATTCCTCTCAGTGACTATTCAGATGCTGTGGAGTTTGTCCATTAGAGAAGTGGTAGGCACTTCTCTTCCTGGGGAGTAGCCTGCACATGTTCTTGGCAAGTCAGTCTGAGATTTTAGGCCCCACCTTCCAGCACAGTGAGGCCAGAGTTTATCTTTTGGCTTTTCAAGAGCAATATTCACACAATATGAAAAGAATAAAGAGTTTTCAAGTCCCTTTACCATATTTATTTACATATTACACATTACTAATGATACCTGAGTTTATCTCTTTGGAAAAAGCAGACTAAGGCAGATCTTAGTTCCATACCTAAGCACACAACATCTTAGCATTAGACATTATCTCAAAGATCATCTCATCCACCCTGTTATTTTACAGATGAAGAAAGCAAGGCCACACAGGTAGACAGTAGTGACGCGGAGCTTCATGGCAATGCCAGCTATTTTTCTGGACCTACAAGTCTTAGAGCCAGACTTAGAGGCACAGACGCAGCCCATGGTCTATGGTGCTGCACCTCGTGTGGCCCAGGCCGCAAGTCCCTCTGTTCATCTCAGCTTTCTTCCTAACAAAGTCCGGTTTCTGAGACTCCCATTCCAGTGCTCTCCCCACAAAGCCACATGCTCATTAGGTGGTTAATTACATCACAAGCTTGAAAGTAATAAAATAGTATTTCTTACTTTTTGTAAATCCAAATTGGCCTTCCCTCCAATTAATGTACATTATTGAGGCTTTATTATACACATACGTTTGTGTTTGTGTTTGCAAAGACCCATTGATGAGTAATGACTGTGCCGCCACCCACGGCCCAGATGGAAATGATTGGAGATCATTAAATAAAACATCGTTAGGTCATTTCCAGCATGTAATCAGCAACAATGGCTGTGGTTAGACTTGTAATATAAACAGATGCAGGAGAGGATGACTCACAGAGCACCAGGGTTACTCCGGCCACAGCTGTCCCTGACATAGAACCTCTAAGAAATAGGCCTGGGAAAGCTGAGCATGGGCTGGGCGAGTGGAGCCCTGGCTGAAGGGACGGCAGCCAGCGCTGAGCGATGCTCACGGAATGTGGCCCACAGCTCGAGGTTGTGGAGTGAGATCTTCCTCCCTTCTCTTCCTTCCTCCTTTCCCTCTCTCATTCCTTTTCTTCTTCCTACATTCCTAAAAACACTTACTGAATGTCTAATATATGCTCTGGGCAGGGTCTTCAAAAAGACATAACCCTAATGCTGTGATGACATTCTGGTTCTGTGACCTGGGCCCTGTCGATTGATTTCTAGAAGGTGAATTTTTGTATGTATCACTGAACATGAAGATGTCTGTCCCATCTTTAGCTACAGGTTTGCTCCAAAGATCCAATGAAATCAGAGAGGAAAGAAACCTCTATGAGCATTCCCTGGCACGGCGCCACCGGCATTGCCACAACTCTCTAGTCGCAGGTGATGCTTGAGCTTAGGCTTTGCCTCTGAGCGTGTTTTCGCTAAGTTTATGTAGCAGTTTAAAGTTGAGCACATGACATTTGTTATCAGAACTGGGTGTCAGTCTCAGCCGCTCCATTTAATAGTGGTAGAGTATCTTTTAAAGTCTTAAAGCCTCTGAGCATCGAGAGATTGTTGTGAGGAATAAATTATGTAAATAAATAAATAAATAATGGTTAGAAATTAGGTGAGTCATTTTTATTACAAGAATCACATTAAAAAATGAGGATAGAGGGATGTTGATTTTCAGGACTTCCTCTGTCTGAAGAGCACAGGAAGTCATCAGGACCCGAGGCCCCTTTGAAGACAAGACAAGTTCCTGGAAACCTTTCTTGCCACAGCTCTGCTTCTCTCCACTGTCTGGTCAGTACTCACTGAGCAGTCTGGACAGAGTCCCCAGGTGAGCAAATCTGAGTGCCCCCTGAAGGCATCATGGCCTCCATGAAATGGTCTCCCACATGAGATTATCTCCAGACGAACCAAGAATGGGCTACCCTTGGCCCACACGGGCCCAACAGCACGATTCTCCTGGGTAGGGGCTGCAAGCAGCCAGGGAGTGGTTGTATGTGGCAAGAAACTTCACCTGCTATTCTGAAATAGGGTAAGAGTAGATAAGGCCACCGTAGGGAGAGAGAAGCGGTAAATGGGAGCTTCCCTGAGCTCTCAGAGGGCAGGTTTACTGGTGTCACACAGAAGGTACCACAGTCCAGTGGGAGAGAGAGATTAGACTCCAGCCAGAAAATAACTGTTTTCATTAAAAGGATTTCTTCAATGCAGCAAGGAGAGAAATAAAAGTTAGTGAGAAGCAGGGGAGGGATGTAGAGGAAGCCAAAGGCAGTATATAAATTCAGCATCCACGATGCCAGGAGGAAAGAGGGAGTCAGACACAGTTGAAACACCTTGCAACCATCCCACAGGTGATCAGCATTTGGTGTGGGTTTGGAGAATCCAGACTCTTCAGCAATATTGAGAAAATTTGGAAAGTTAACATGAATTCTGAGCAATAACATAAGAAGTAACTTATGTGTTAAGTAACTTAAAATGTCCATCTCACTTTAAATAGAAGCCCCTATTTGGGCTTCTGTAACAAAAGAACATGGTCCGTGTGGCATAGAAACAACAGAAATGAGGCTGGGAAAATCCAGGTAATGGGGAAAGCAGATATAGTGTCTGGTGAAGGCCTTTTTCCTCACAGTCTGGGCCTTTTTCCTTATAGACTTGCTTTCTTCCTCACAGACTGTGCCTTCTTTCTCACAGACAGCCTTCCTCCTCACAGACTGAGCCTTCCTCTTCACAGACTGAGCCTTCCTCTTCACAGACTGAACTTTCCTCCTCACAGACTATGCCTTCTTCCTCACAGACTTTGCCTCCTTCCTCTCTTACTGAGCCTTCTTCCTCACAGACTGAGCCTTCCTCCTCACAGACTATACTTTCTTCCTCACAGATTGTGCCTTCCTCCTCACAGACTGAACCTTCTTCCTCACCGACTGTACTTTCTTCCTCACAGATTGTGCCTTCCTCCTCACGGATACTACCCATCTGCTATGAGTTGACTGAGTCTTCTTCCTCACAGACTGTGCCTTCATTCTCACATACTGACCCTTCTTCCTCCTCAAAGACTGAGCCTTCCTTCTTGCAGACTGTGCCTTGTTCCTTGCAGACTGTGTCGTCTTCCTCACAGACTGAGCCTTCTTTCTCATAGAATGAACCTTCTTCCTCACAGACTGAGCCTTCCTCCTCACAGACTATACTTTCTTCCTCACAGGCTGAGCCTTCCTTCTTGCAGACTATGCTTTCTTCCTTGCAGACTATGCCTTTTTCTTCCTCACAGAATGAGTCTTGAAGACTGTGCCTTCTTCCTCACAGATTATGCCTTCCTCCTCACAGACTGAGCCTTCTTCCTCACAAACTGTGATTTCTTCCTTCCAGACTGTGCCGTCTTCTTCCTCAGACTCAGTCTTCTTCCTCACAGACTGGGCCTTCCTCTTAACAGACTGTGCCTTCTTCCTCCTCACAGACTGAGCCTTCCCCCTCACAGACTGTGCCTTCATCCTCCTCACAGACCCTCCTTCCTCCTCACAGACTGTGCCTTCTTCCTCACATACTGACCCTCCTTCCTCCTCACAGACTGAGCCTTCCTTCTTGCAGACTGTGCCTTCTTCCTTGCAGACTGTGTCTTCTTCTCACAGCCTTTGACTCCTTCCTCACATATTGAGCCTTCTTCCACACAGACTTAGCCTTCTTGCTGTGTCTTTCCAAGGAGAAATGGGTGAGCTAGCTCTCTGGGGTCTCTTTTATAAGAGCACTAATCCCATTCATGAGGGTTTTGCCCTCATGGCCTAATGTTCTCCCAAAGGCCCCACCTTCCAATACCAGCACCTTGGGGGGCAGGATTTCCACACATGAATTTGGGGTGGACACAAACATTCCAGTGATAACAGTGCCCTAACAGATGTGCACAGACTCACTTAAGGAGAATGTGGGTACCAGAGGAAATTCAGCAGAACCTAAAAGGAGATAAATCTAAACTGGAACAAAATCAAAGCTCTCTCCTCAATACTACCCATCTGCTATGAGTTGACTTGTGCTCCTCCGCTCCCCCCCAAAAAAATAGATATGTTGGAATGCTAACCCCCCTACAGCAGAAATGTGACTTCATTTGGTAATAGAGTTGACAGGGGTGATTAAGTTAAGAGGTCATTAGGGTGTGCCCTGACCCAGTAAGACAGAGGTCCTTATGAAAAGACAGATGCCCACAGCAGGAAGGGGGTGTGAAGACGGGACAACCATCTTCAAGGCTAAGATTGGCAGCAGATCCGCAGTAGCTGTGACAAAGACCAGAAGAAGATCCTCCCTCACCCAGACGCAGCGGACCCTCCTGACACTCTGATTTTGGACATCTAGCCTAAATTGTTTAAGCCACCTGGTTTATACTACTTTGCTGTCGCAGCCTGGGAAACTAGCACATCACCTAAAGGTGCTCACCAGTTCCTTAGTGGGAAAGAGAGAAGAAAGTGGTGGTCTGAATCCCATTGATAAGGACACAGTGTGCTTGCTTCTAAATCATCTCATACTGCTTTGTTGAACAGTGTGGGTTCTCAGTCTTTGGTATAGACTCACTTTTTTTTTTTAATAGAGTCCCTTTCACCCTGGGTAGAGTGCTGTGGAGTCATGGCTCACAGCAACCTCAAACTCTTGGGGTCAAGCAATCCTCCTGCCTCAGCCTCCCAGGTAACTGGGACTATAGGCACCTGCCACAATGGCCGGCTAGTTTTTCTATATTTAATAGAGATGGGGTCTCAGGGTCTCACTGTTGCTCAGACTGTTCTCAAACTTCTGAACTCAAGGGATCCTCCCAGAGTGCTGGGATTACAGGCATGAGCCACCACACCTGGACCTAAATTCAGTTCTTAAACTGTCTCCCCCAGCCCTGAGTTCAGAGCTCTTTCAAACCTAATCAGATTTAAATATCTGAATTTGGTGTATTGTACGGAGTATTACAGTCAACATTCCAGTAGTCAAGACCAGGGGACTCTTTAATATGGCTTCCATTTTTTCTGTCCACATGGGTAATATGATTGGAAGTACTTTATAGACTATGGGATATTATACAATAACAAGAATATATATGCCACTGACAAAAATATTCCATTTTAAGTTTCTCTTTCTTCTTGACAAGGATGAAAAGGTTTTTATAAAACTCCAGGAAAGTAGTTTTAAGAACACTGGGAAAGAATACATATTGTTCCAGCAGGAAAGTGATTGCATGTCGGAAACCAGGTAAAATCCAGTTACGCCAGGATTAACCTCATGGTATCCCACAAATTCCCCCTCTGAAATTGTCACTCTTCTCTCGCTGTCCCCCATGCCATAACACCATTATCTTAAGTTAGGGAGAGTCTCTAGGTAGAAAAGACTATCTAGCATTCCTCAATATGCCTACTCCCCTTCTTCTTTAGTAAAAACCCACAGATTTTTGCCTGGAAGGATAGCTATGCAAAGTAAAGAAAATTTTTCAAGCAACCACAAATATGCTCCTGTGTGATTAATTTTGGACTCAGGGTGTGTAAGAGGAAATGTCGTGTGTGTTTTCTCTGTGTGAGCTGCCCCTCACTTCCCCCCCGTAAGGATGTAGGCATGACAGCTCAACCTTGCAACACGATCCCCAAGACACCCCTTGGAAATGGGTTCACACCTCAGGTTTTCCCATTGTGGAGTGTGTGTCTGCCCTGGACTATACCAAGTCAGCGTCTTTTTCCTATCAAGAATCATCAAAACTCTGTATTGTTTAAATCATGACTATCCTCAGACTTTTGTAACACGCATCCAAAATTCATCCTAAATGATTCGATACTTTTGAATACAAAGAATAAAAACTGTATGTCCCAGTGATTCAAACACTACAGAAACTTCCCTCACATAAAGAGCAGTACAGAGGTCAGTTAAGGAGGTCCGGCACACGCATATTTGGGCAGCTTCTGGTCTGCTCCCTGCTCTCCCACAACCCTGTCCATCGACCCCAGGGCTGCTTCTCCCTGCATGCCCTGCTCTTCCAAGTCCCCTGCACTTAAGCCAGCTCTTGCTTCTCTTTGGAATATGCTTCCTTCCTGTCCCACCTGGAGCCATAACAAATACCACACACCAAACAACACAAATTCTCTTTCTCATGAGTCTGGGGCTGGAAGTCCAAGATTGAGGTTCCAGCCAACTCAGTTTCTGGGAGAGCTCTGCCCTCCTCCTGGCTTGCAGAAGGCCACTTCTCGCTGTGTCCCCCCCGGCAAGGAAGGCATGAGCTCTCTAGTGTCTCTTTTTGTAAGAACACTAAATTTTTCACCTCAGGACTCCATTTAGCTTTAATAACTTCCTTAAAGGCCCCATCTGCAAATATAGCCACACTAAGGGCCGGGGCTTCAATGTAAGAACTTTGGTGGGACACAAGCTTTCAGTCCCTAACACCTGCTAACTCCTCTTAATTCTCCATGAAATAATTCAAACCTCATTTTTTTGGGAAACCCTTCCCAGACGCTTAAGGTACAATTTAGTATTTCCTCCTCAGTTTCCTTATTAGTTCCTCTCACGCATGTTAACCACATTGAACAATAAATACAGTTTGTCCCCCTTATCAGGAGACATTTAAACGCAGGGACAGTAATTTATCTGCTTCTTATCCCTAACAACTAGGACAGTGCCTGGCACAAAGTTGGTACTTAACAGATGTTTAAGCAAGAAAGAAAGGAAAGACACATCCCCTCTATGGAAGAAGTTGTGACTATTTCAAACTACTGAATTACAAACGAACGCCGGAATATCTGTCATCCAATAACACATAAATTTGACTTCCAGCTTTAACGGCTAAGTGTGCCTGGGTGAAGATGCTGTTTTTTCCGGCATCCTGGTATGACTCGACTACTTACTGTCCTAGATTTCAAATGTTTCCAAATTTGTTGATATTCCTGCTATGTAGAGGTAAAATCTAATTTCCCTCCTCTTCATCTTGGCTAGTCTAGTAAGTTGTCTGTGGCAGAAGTCACCTTCTAGGAGTTCTGAAGCTGTCCCATAAGAAGCCCTGTGGCTTCCACTTGGGCCTCTTGGCACGCTTGCCCTGGGCGCCGTGGGAGAAGCGCAGCCACCCTGAGGACACCTGCGTCCAGCCAGCCATGCGCAGAAAGCAGCCCCCAGCCAGCCATGCGCAGAAAGCAGCCCCCAGCCAGCCATGCGCAGAAAGCAGCCCCCAGCCAGCCATGCGCAGAAAGCAGCCCCCAGCCAGCCATGTGCAGAAAGCAGCCCCCAGCCAGTCAAGTCTTCACCAAGCAGGGTATGGCTGCCTCTGCTGTGTCCTATCCAGACACCTCCTCTCCAGGAACAGAAGTGAGTAGCAATAGATTGTTTTAGGCCACAAAGTGTCACCGTAGTTTTCCAAGTGCCAGTCGATGATGAAACACTTCACTCCACTGTGCCTCTGCCTTGCTTAAACGTGGAGCTATCACAACTTTCTACCTCTGCCCACTGCTGTTAGAGTCAAATGAGTTAGAACTTGTAAAGCAGCCCAGGCACAAAGGCTCATGCCTGTAATCCCAGCACTGAGGGATGGAACGCCTTGAGGTCAGGAGTTCGAGACCAGTCTGAGCAAAAGCAAGACCCCCATCTCTATTAAAAATAGAAAAACTAGCCAAGCGTTATGGAGGACACCTGTAGTCCCAGCTACTTGGGAGGCTGAGGCAGGAGGATCACTTGAGCCCAAGAATTTAAGGTTGCTGTGAGCTGTGACGCCACAGCACTCTACCCACCCAGGGCAACAGAATGAGACTCTGTGTTAAAAAAAAAAAAAGAAGAAGGAAGAAGGAAGAAGGAAGAAGAAGAACAGGTAAAGCACCTACTACTTTACCCAAAGCAAGTACTTATAAATATTAGATATTATTATCATTATTATTTTAATGGTGCTAATGCTATTTTGGATTTCTAGAGATCAAAGTGATTTTGTTTTGGTGACATTAATAATGGCTCAGAGCTGAGGGACACGAAGTTCCCGATTTTCCTAACAGGTCGCATTGCAGTGTTCAATGACTCTGGATGACTTTGGAGTTAGTAGGACGGAACGCAGACCCTGCACAGGCGAGGTGTCCCTTCCTGGAGGTCTGCAAGTGAGGGAGGTGAGGGGGAGCCTGCCCTGCTGCGGGTACTCACCCCCCCACCCGCCAGGCCTCTGAGCAGCTCTGTTTACACCGCCACATTCACTGTTCCCTCTGGGAAGACTTGACACTGATGGGCAAGGCTCTGAGGATGACAACTGTTGGTCTTCTCTCCTCGTGAGCCTGAAATGCAGCCTCGGAGGAGGAGAAACGCCAGCGTGACACTGATGGACTTCCCTTGTTCCTGGTTCTTCCCGTTCCAAGGCAGCAGCGCCCTCGGCCTCTGTTCTCCTTGGGTCCATTAGCGCCTGGCGGAGAGCTGTGGTTTCTCGCATCTCCTGCGTGCAAACCGCCGCGCACGCCCTCCCCACCCCTCCCTCTGTTAACATTGTTTCACACTCAAGGACACAGTTGCGGTTCTTTTATTCCTGTGAAAGCAAAGCGTGCTAATGCTTCCTCCCCAGTGGTGACTCAAAGTCAAAGCCTGGGCCACTTGCTGGGTGCTTCCCATCTGGGGTGGCTTTGGAGCCCTCATGTCCCTGAGCACCCTGTGAGGAAACCGGCCCTGGGGCCGCCCCGACGCCCCCTACCCTCCCCGGCCTCCACCCTGCGAGGCCACACTCACCCTTCCCGACTCCTGCAGGTGGGTCCCTGACCCAGCTGTCCTCCTCCAGGGCAGCACCGGAGCCTGAGCCGCTTGGAGGGAGAACTTGGAGCCCAGAACTAGCGCCTTAACTCAGCTACTCTGTGAGGAAAAGGGGGCATTTGAGGGCTGGGCTGGATGTTTAACCAGCATATTTAACTAGTAATAGAAAATACATCAGTTTCAAAACCCCACGCCTGGGCTCTAGGTCCTACACTGCCTTGGGCTAGCTGTCTGACCTTGGGGAAGCTCTCCAGATCTCAGCCTACCAGCCCAGCTATTTATATAAATATAATACTTAGGCTGGACACAGTGGCTCACACCTGTAATCCTGGGAGGCCGAGGTGGGAGAATCCCTTGATCTCAGAAATTCAAGACCAGCCTGAACAAGAGAGAGATCTCAGCTCTACTAAAAACAGAAAACGTTCACAGAAAATATTAGCCAGGTGGGAGGATCACTTGAACCCAGGAGTTTGAGGTTGCTGTGAGCTCTGATGATGCCACTTCACACTACCCAAAGCAACAGAGTGAGACTCTGTCTCAAATGATGACGATGATGATAATATTTAGCTCCAAGGCTATTTGACAGTATTGCCCTTATGCAATGCAGCATCTGAGCGGCAAGCACAGGTTAGCCATGGCCAGAAAGGTCACGCTCCCCGTAGCCTGGTCGCAGGTCCAGAGCCTGCTGCAAACTGGCTGCTGCTCCCCACTGGCCTTCTTCAGTCCAGATATGCAAACTCTGTCATCTCCGTACTTTCTTTTCTTTTTCCTTCCTCTGCCCTGGGTCACAAACAAGGTGGGCCACGTCCTGTTCTAGGAGCTTCTTCGTGGGGCTGTTGAAATGAAACAAGACTCTCTTGTTGCTCTTAAGCATAGCTTTGAGATGTAATCACGTTAAAACTCATGTCCCTCCTACAGGGAAGGGCCTGAGACCTCGTGCACAGAAGGCATTCTGTAATGACCCTGCTGACTGCATGCGTGACCCTGCACGAGTTGCTTAAGCTCCCACACTTCGGTTTCCCTCTGGTGTAAAATAGGGATAGTAATAAAATCCAGGCCATGGCACGGAACTGTTATTGGAAGTTAAAGAAATTTATACATACATACCCAGCAAACAGTAAATAGCATATAGGTGTTTGCTAGTATAACTCTCATTATCATTAATATATTTTTTTGATACAAAGTCTCACTCTGTCACCAGGAGCACCTGTAGAGTGCTGGGGCATCATCATAACTCACAGCAACCACAAACTCCTGGGCTCAAGTGATCCTCTTGCCTCAGCCTCCCGAGTAGCTGGGACTACAGGCACCTGCCACAATACCAGGTTAGTTTTCCTATTTTTAATAGAGATGGGGTCTGGCTCTTGCTCGGACTGGTCTCAAACACCTGAGCTCAAGTGATTACAGGTGTGAGCCACTGTGCCTGGCCATCGTTGACTATTTTGATTGCATTGTATGAAGCAGGCATTCGTCTGGGTTAACACAATTTAAAATTGGAGGGCCAAGCAATTCAGTCTCTCCCATCTCTTTCCTAGTTTATTCATGGATCTTTTTTTGAAAGCTGACTCCTACTTTCCTAGTACCCATTTGTGAGGATACAGGCTGGGAGGTCAGGCTGGGAGCGCAAGGCTCTGAAGTATTCGGGCTCTGCCAGCCTGGCCACTTGCTCCTCCCTTTCCTCAGGTATGAAGTGGGTAGGTTACCTGTGGAATCGGTTCAGCCCTCAGGCCAGGAGAATAGCCCCTTGAATACTGCATCCTAGCAAGGCTGAAGGCAGCCTGTTTGCAAACTGCTCAACTCTCAAGAGAAGAGGAAAATCTGCCTTCAAGCATAACTTGCTGCCTTTCCCCCAAATAAGCAGCCCCCTTTTCAAGACTCCCCAATTATCAAACATGTCAGCAGTATTCTAAGAATCCTGTATAAAGTAAGCAAACCAGTTCTTCGGGAAGATCTGAGGGATGGCTGTGAACAAAGTGGATGAGCCTTACTGTGTAAACGGATCCCTCCTGGTTCGCTCCAGCCACCAGGAGTCCAGAGCAGGCTGGCCTCACGGAGGGGGTGCTGTGTCTGCGCAGGTGGCAGGGGCACCAGGGAGCAAGATCCTCCACACCCTGATACCTGCTCAACTACCACTATATTCTCAGGAACCTGAGAATTTTCTCTTTCTTTTCTCTCATCTCACTTTCCAAAGTAATCTGAAGCCCCGCTATACACGAGAGAGTGTGCGTGCTCACTGACAGTTATGCAACAAAGACGTGCTTCTTGCTTTCAAAAAATTTTCACATCAGTAGGGGAAACTAAAATGTAAAAAATTCTACACCACAATGCCGGGCTAGATCTGGATTCCTTGTTAACGTTCTGGTGGCACTTGGTACTTTCCTCTGTCACTCATCACAAGCTGGGAAATGTACCTGCGTATCCCCTCCCTCGAGCCCTCCACACTATGGGCTGGTTTCTTGACCTCAGAAATACTTAGTAATTATTATATACCAGACAGTATTTTAAGTGCCTTTCAATCTTCACAACTACCTTAAGAGGAATGTACTAATATTCTTATTCTACAAATGAAGAAATTGAGGCTGTGAGGAGCCGAGGTTACACAGCTGGTAGAAGCGGTGCCAGGACTTAAACCATCCGGGCTGGCTTCAAACCTCCATCCTAATTACCAAGATCTGTCTTCAAGGGAGGACATCAAGGCTCTTTCTAAGGTGATAGATAAGTATATGATACAGTCTAGAAAGATTTCTTTCTAGAACTATTAAACTTTGACAGTGTGGGTAAACTTCACTTGCCTGGAAAATCCATTCACATCAAATTCCTGAATCTCTAAAATCAAAAGTGAGGTATTGGGGTAAATACAAGAGATGAAAAAGAAAAACAGGGAAGAAATGTGGCCCTTAGATCAGAATTAAAAAAAGAACATTTACTGCAAAGCAAGTCTAAATGTCTGGTAAAAATGTTGCAATCCTAGAAGCAAAAGCTATATGTCTAGATTTATAATTATGAAAGCCAAGAAAATGGATTAACTGTTTCCTAAGAAAAATGCCCTCTTCCAATACTGTCACGACCCCATTCACTAATCAGCAGGCGCTTCTTTGATAGACTGTTGTTATCATCTCATCAATTAAAATAGCAAAATCTCTCCTAAAAGTAAACATGGCCCAGGCTGGGCATGGGGGCTCACACTTGTCATCACTTTGGGAGGCACAGGCAGGTGCATCACCTGAGCTAAGGAGTTGGAGACCATCTTGAGCAAGAGCAAGACCCCATCTCTACTAAAAATAGAAAAACTAGCTGAGCAATGTGGCAGGCGCCTGTACTCTCAGCTACTCAGGAGGCTGAGGCAGGAGGATCGCTAGAACACAGGAGTATGAGGTTGCTGTGAGCCATGATGCCATGGCACTCTACCAAGGGCAACAGAGTGAAACTTTGTCTCAAACAGAATGAAATGAAAATAAACATGTGTCCTACTAATATGAAACCAATATATAAACAACTGCACACACACGAAGAAAAAAACAAGTATAGTCTAGCAAGGGGGAAGTGATGGGAGGGGAGGGTATTGGAGGGGAGGTATGGTGCCTGTGGGGACCTCACCTAATGGGCACATTGTGAGGGTGCTCAGCACACTCCCAGGTGAAGGGCTCAACTGCAACTTGAATTTTATCTTAGAAATGAAAACAACGTAACCTGCACATTTGCACCCTTACGTTAATCTGAAATAAAATAATAAACATCCTTGCTTTATGCAACTATGTTATTTAAAGACTTGCTAGATTTATAAACTACTTACTTGTTCTGTGCCTTTTGGAAATACAACACGGAGACTTTTTATCTTGATGTGCTAAATTCCCGTTTGCATTTAAAAGCATGAGATCATATCAATTAAGTGTCACACTTGGCTCTCTTACTAATTACCTACCTGGATTTGGACACATAATTTGCTCTCTCTTGGTCTATGATTCGTAAGGTTCCTTCATCCTCTTCTGACCTCCCACGATGGCAGAATAGATTAAGCCTTTTTATATCTTTTTGTGATGCTTTATTTCCCTTCAAAGATGTTAGAAAATATTTATGTTTGACTCCAGCTCAAATTCTTTCCATGAGCATTTACTATAATAAAAAAAAAAAAAAACTGAATTCACTTAGAAAATAAATTGAGAGTGAGGCTCCGTGTTCAGCAAAGCAGTACGGTTCCCAGAGAGAGCATCAGTAACTTGGCAGGACAGAGGCGTCTGTTACAGAGATCGCTGGTGTTTACAAATGCCATTGCCCTGCTTTTCCTCTGGACACATGGCTGGACTACATCCTGCAATTAGTTGAGATCTTGTGACTGAACATCAGCCCATAGAACGTGGGCCCACACAGCCTGTGCACGTGCAAGTCTGAGACATCAGAAGCTTCATGCAGTCCCAGTTCTCCTCCCCACCCCCTGGTGGGGTGGATGGAATTCGGAAAAGGAGAGAAAACCAGAGACATGGGACAAAGTGAGCTGTGCTCCCTGGAGCATATCGTCACATGAAAGAAAACGAAATTTGATTGTGTTACAGCACAGAATTTTGGATGGTAGCCTATCCTGACCTTTTCGTTTGTTATCTGGGTAAAATCAGGTTATCATTTTACCAAGCATCTGGTTCAATCTTGGAGGAAGGTGATCTCAGAAAATCGTTAGCTAGGGAAGTGTCCATGGCAGGAATGGAGAAATACTTGTGATGGGCGCCTTGGGAGGCCCAGCACGGTTCCTGCCGGGCACCGCGGCTCTGTGCCCTGTCCCGCCTCTCTGTCCACATATCCTGAGTGTAGCCCATTCTTCTGCACACCAGCACCTCTCTGGGCCACCCCCTTCCTCCTCTCCCCACCCAAAGTCCTGTCCTATCCTGACCTCCTGCCTTGTAAATGTAGCCCGGCTGTTCTTCATTCACTTCTTCGTGCCTTATCCTCTCTATGGCCTTGTATTTACATCATTTTGCGTTTTTCATTCTGTCACTTTTCTGACTATGCTGTCACCCAGTCAAAACTGGAAGCCGTTTAAGAGAGGGACCTCGCCGTGAACTGATCTGTCTGCCCGGGTAGTTCAGTCAGTTTTTGCTTCACCCGCGCGTATTTCGAAGCTCTGTTACTGGGTTCCTTTGTGTTTAAGATCGTTTTGCCCTCTGGATAGAATGATCCATTTATCATTATGAGATGACATTTCCTATTCCTGGTAATCTTTTTTTGTTCTGCAATTTACTGTACCTGGGTCCCCCTTTCCTACCTCACTACTCAGAAACGCCTCAAGGCAGTAAGCTGGGAGCAAGGACAGGGCTCACTTCATTTGTTTCCCATCCCTTGGGAGTCAATGGCCTTTCTTGCAAGTTTTCTGGTGTCTTAAAAATGACTATTTCATACATTTTAGCCAGTTTGGGGTTGTTGCAGCTAGGAGGGTAAATCTGGCCTCGTATCATCTGGGAAGTGAAGTCACTAAATGTTTTTATACATCATCTCATTTGATCCTCGCTGGAACACTATGAAACCCTCAGAGTTTAAAGCAATTGGTGTCAGGTTCACCACTAGCAAAATCAATTTAAATAAACAGAGCAGGTACAGACTCGTGTGATAGGAGCACGTATTTCCTGAAACTTAAAGTAGGCACACAATATAAGATTTTTATGATTTGTTAATTTACTTAACATAATAAATCTCACAAAGATAAAATCAAAATGCGTTTAAATTCATATGTAATGACTTGCCCTGACTGATAATAGCTGCAGTATGTAAAATGAGGTCTATCTCAGAAATCCTGGGCTAGAGTTCAAAGTATTTAAGGGGAGAGATGATGAAATATTTTACCCCATGGAACTGAATGAGGGAGAAAAGCCAAAACGCTTACTTCAGGTAAGAATTGGACGTATGGCTGAATTTTTTAAATACTGTCCAAGCCAGCAATCCGAAGCAAATGTTTTTAGAACTCACATGAGGCCTCAAGAGAAACAACTAAAGTGTACTTTTTAACCTCCTGTCTTGCTTTACCTGATAGAATGAAAAGGAAGTAAATAACCCAGAGTGGGCAGGGAGGATCCGCCCCAAACAGACAATTCCATCTGTCTGACTGGATAGTACCAGGGCACAGGTGCTTCAGTGTAGCCGTGTTCTCCAGGGATCTGGAGGGAACAATGGGGACTTCTTCCCTGAAAGGCGCTATCTGGCATCCGGCTCACCAGACACCACAGGGAATTCAAGTTCCTGTCCCTTCTTTCCAAACAGAATAGATCAGACCAAACATTGTCCCCTTCACAAAGGAAGCAGCAACTCAAGGACGCCCAGGCGAGGCTGGATGAGGAGCCTAATTTGTTTTTATCTTAGAGATCCCTCATTGATACTAATTAATCTCTCCCTCGGACTCGGAGGGTTAGCAAGCCTCTTTCAAAATAGCAGCACTCTAATGCTCCCTAAATGGGATTTTAACTAACAGATAATAACGCACTTATCATAACAGCTTGATTTCACCACATTCAGTAAAGAACCCGCCTGTCCACCCTCGGTGGTGTTATCAGAGGAAGGAGGTGTCCCCTCATTCTCCAGCTGCCACTCAGCTGCATCCTCTGGGGACAATGATCCCGTCTTGCACGGAGTCCAGATGGAAATGCAGAGCTACAGCGCTCACAGTTCTGTCAACCACACAGTTCTGCTCAGTTTCCTTGGAAATGCATAGTCTGAGCTGTAGAAAAACTTTCTTTAAAAAGAAAACTGCATCAGTGTAACCTGGCTTATTGTACCCTCAATGAATCCCCAACAATAAAAAAAAAAAAAAAACTGCCTTCTGAGTCTGCTAAAACCAGGAAAGAGACAGCAGATATGGAAGGCCACCACTGCAGACCCGGCTTTAGATAAAATGCCTTTTCCATTTGTCAAATGTAGATGTGTACTCCTATTGCATGAACGAAAATTTAATTGTACAAAAATCTGACTGCAGAGCTCATGTTACCCTTGGACACAAGAGCAGGAAAGCACCTGCTTAGACCAGTCCCTCTGCAACTTGCTGAGCAGAAAAAGCATGGACTGCGGCTTCACATGGACCTGGGTTCATGTATTAAGCTGCCATGTGAGGACAAAACCTTCGTTGTTTTTTTTTTTTTTTTGAGACAGAGTCTCACTATGTTGCCCTCTGTAGAGTGTTGTAGCGTCACAGCTCACAGCAACCTCAAACTCCTGGGCTTAAGTGATTCTCTTGCTTCAGCCTCCCAAGTAGCCGGGACTATGGTGCCCACCACACGCCCAGCTATTTTTTTGTTGCAGTTGTCGTTGTTTAGCAGGCCTGGGCCGGGTTTGAACCCGCCAGCGCTGGTATACATGACCAGTGCCCTAACCCACTGAGCTACAGGTGCCTAGCCAGGACAGAACCTCAATGGCAGTGCTGCCCAAGAGAATTTTCTGCCCTTATAGAAATGTTCTGCACCTGTGCTGTCCAGGAGAGTCGCTACTACATGTGGCCACTGAGCATTGAAATGTGGCTGACAAAACTGTGAACTGAATTTATAATAATCATTTTGATTTATTTGAATTTATTTAAACAGTCACATGAAGCTAGTGGCTACTCTACTGAACAGCACTTCTCTAGCATAAGAACAAGTTGCACCTTACACCTAAGATGCCACTGAGAAAGGCTTGTAGCTCCCAGAGCAAAGCTGGCGTCTTCGGGTTTGGGAGGTAACATACTCCACCTGTAGGAGCACTGCTCCAATCCATTTACTGGGGGACTCAAAAGGCTGGTGGTTTCACACAAAGCCCAGAATAAGAAAGGAGGTTGCAGTACAGTGAGGCTATGGACTCTTCTGCTCTCTCACTCGCCTGGGCCGTGCACCAAAGGTAACAATAGCAAATGAAAATGCTGGTGGAGGACCAGGCACGCCAACAGAGAGTTGTTGCAGTGTCTCGCAGACCTTGAGTCTGAGGGCATGGCTTTGCAGCTGTTTGAAAATCAATGCTTGGCGTTCTATTGGACCCTGGAGGGTCTGACATTGATGACTGTCAGAGCAGAGCACCTGTCATAAGCTGCACATCGTTTGACCCACTGGTGGGGAGTTTGAGCACTTGCAAGGCAATGCATTGTTCTGTGCAAACACTACAGTGGGGATTGGGCCCAAGTCCTTTAAGAAGGCATAAGTCCATTCCATACACAGGTGGCGCAGACTTCCAAATCACATACACCTATTGTATTCATGTGACTTCCAACACTCAAGCCTGTGGTTCATAGGAGGCTCTCTACAACCGTCAGAGGAGGAAAGGACGGTTCTCAGGTGAGTTGACACAGTATGTTTGTGCTGACTAGAAACCGTCCCACTCGGGAGTATTTCTAGAGGATGGGGGGGAGGGGAAGCCCTGCTGGTGGGCGGAGCTGCTGTCAGTACCTTGGTCGCTCAGTCCTGGTGGGACCAGATGCGGAGTCAGCCTGCAGACCTGCAGAGATTCCCGGGAAGGGGTGAAGGACTCTGCCAATTGTGGAGGGGCCTGCACAGCATCAAGTGGAAGGTGAAGAGAGTTATATACACAAAACTCTGGATGGGGAAGAAACCCTGGGCAGAGAAGACCCCACACACTGAGAATGTGTTTGGACCACACAAAGCTGAATGCCAAGTTCCCTGAGCCCTGGGCTGCAATCATAGATCACAACGTGCCCCAGAAAGGACTGGAGAGGGGTTCCAGAGAAGAAAGCCAGGACTTTGCTGTGCTTGGCACCTCCCACACAGAAAGGAAGCCTGAGGAGGCCTGGATGGCAGCTCTCCCTCTTCGGAAAGCTGTGAATTAGCTGTGAAATCTTGCAGAGTGTTTGTGACACCAGTCCTGCCCCCGGCCAGGGGAGAAGCCAACCCTGCTGGTGGCAGGTCATCTACCACTGACTATCTTTTGCAGGATTGAACCCCAAGGAGACATCACCTACTAAGATCTCTTCTTTCTCACTATGGTCCTTTTATTAAGATTTGGTGATGAAGATGAAGTTCAAGACACACCACCCCAAACTAAGGCACCTTAACCCTGGAGGAAACAGCAGAGGCAGGAAGATCATTCCCTAGGCACCCTCACCTTTCTGCCCTGAAGCTGGCCATGAAACCTAGCCCAGCCTCCTTTAAGGCCATAAAGCCCAGCTGACCCTCCTCCATGTCATAAAACCTTCATTCCAGAAGTGCCCATCCTGGGGGCGGGGGAGGGCATCCAAATCCTCAAAGACACAGAGAGGGCAAGAAGAATCTAAACAACAGGCATGCTAAGACTCCCCACCCCCAGTTTATTGCCAGTAGATCAAAACCTCTTAAAAACCTCTCCCAACTCCCCATCAAGCCCCAACACAGAAACCACAGACTTCCCTGGTTTGGGGATCTTTATTTCTGAGGGTTCCCATGTTACATAAAACTTACATTACATAAATTTATATATTTTCTTCTTGTTGATTTGTCTTTTATTATCGGTGCTCATCCATGGACCTTGTGGTGGGTAAGGAAAAGGCTACTTCGTCTGCAGTGCAGTAACAACAACTCCATCTCACTGGTTCCACATTTGATTCTTGATGCTGAGCTGAAAACAACAGCCAACGCTGAAGGAAGCCGTGGTAAAGAAAAAGGACTCGAGTTTGGGATCACAGAGCACTAGAGGAAAATCCCAATCCCAGTGTTTACTGTTTGGGCATCTTAACCCCCTGAACTTCAGTCTGATCCCAGGTGAAGGGGGAAATCGCATCTGCATTACAAGAGGAGGTAAGAACCACATTAGATACTGTGCAGCAGGGAGAGGAACTGAGAACCACGTTAGACGCCGCGCAGCAGGGAGAGGAGCTGAGAACCACATTAGATACTGCGCAGCAGGGAGGGGAGCCGAGAACCACGTTAGACGCCCTGCAGCAGGGAGAGGAGCTGAGAACCACGTTAGACGCCGCGCAGCAGGGAGAGGAACTGAGAACCACGTTAGACGCCGCGCAGCAGGGAGAGGAGCCGAGAACCACGTTAGACGCCGCGCAGCAGGGAGAGGAGCCGAGAACCACGTTAGATACCGTGTGCCGTGTAGCAGGGAGAGGAGCCGAGAACCACGTTAGACGCCGCGCAGCAGGGAGAGGAGCCGAGAACCACGTTAGACGCCGCGCAGCAGGGAGAGGAGCCGAGAACCACGTTAGACGCCGTGCAGCAGGGAGAGGAGCTGAGAACCACGTTAGATACCGTGTGCCGTGTAGCAGGGAGAGGAGCTGAGAACCACGTTAGATGCCGTGCAGCAGGGAGAGGAACTGAGAACCACATTAGACGCCGTGCAGCAGGGAGAGGAGCTGAGAACCACGTTAGATACCGTGTGCCGTGTAGCAGGGAGAGGAGCTGAGAACCACGTTAGATGCCGTGCAGCAGGGAGAGGAGCTGAGAACCACATTAGACGCCGTGCAGCAGGGAGAGGAGCTGAGAACCACGTTAGACGCCGCGCAGCAGGGAGAGGAGCTGAGAACCACGTTAGACGCCGTGCAGCAGGGAGAGGAGCTGAGAACCACGTTAGATGCCGTGCAGCAGGGAGAGGAGCTGAGAACCACGTTAGACGCCGCGCAGCAGGGAGAGGAGCTGAGAACCACGTTAGACGCCGCGCAGCAGGGAGAGGAGCTGAGAACCACGTTAGACACCGCGCAGCAGGGAGAGGAGCCGAGAACCACGTTAGACGCCGCGCAGCAGGGAGAGGAGCCGAGAACCACGTTAGATACCGTGTGCCGTGTAGCAGGGAGAGGAGCCGAGAACCACGTTAGACGCCGCGCAGCAGGGAGAGGAGCCGAGAACCACGTTAGACGCCGCGCAGCAGGGAGAGGAGCCGAGAACCACGTTAGACGCCGTGCAGCAGGGAGAGGAGCTGAGAACCACGTTAGATACCGTGTGCCGTGTAGCAGGGAGAGGAGCTGAGAACCACGTTAGATGCCGTGCAGCAGGGAGAGGAACTGAGAACCACATTAGACGCCGTGCAGCAGGGAGAGGAGCTGAGAACCACGTTAGATACCGTGTGCCGTGTAGCAGGGAGAGGAGCTGAGAACCACGTTAGATGCCGTGCAGCAGGGAGAGGAGCTGAGAACCACATTAGACGCCGTGCAGCAGGGAGAGGAGCTGAGAACCACGTTAGACGCCGCGCAGCAGGGAGAGGAGCTGAGAACCACATTAGACGCCGTGCAGCAGGGAGAGGAGCTGAGAACCACGTTAGACGCCGCGCAGCAGGGAGAGGAGCTGAGAACCACGTTAGATACCGTGTGCCGTGCAGCAGGGAGAGGAGCTGAGAACCACGTTAGACGCCGCGCAGCAGGGAGAGGAGCTGAGAACCACGTTAGATACCGTGTGCCGTGCAGCAGGGAGGGCGCCCAGTGCGTGAGAATCCTCTCACCCTGATTGCAGTGAAATTCCACGTCTGCTGCAATCCTCACGATTATTCTATAAGGAACATCACTGAGTATTTTTCCCTTGTAACAGGCTAGAGAAGTGGAGACTGCTAATGTGTCTAAAAACTCACAGCTGGCAGATGACAGGGTTGAAAGATATGCCGCATCTTTTTAAAACTTCATTTCTTTGCTCCTTTGCTCTGAGGTCTCAGGTTTTGATTTATTTATTCGTTTATTGAACAAACATTTCTTCCAGTGCCTAATGTGTGCCAGATATTAGAAATAAAGGATTGAGAAAACAACAAATTTCCACTCTGATAAAATTCATATTCGAGTGACTGGAGACGGATAATAACTAGAAGCTGCATGTACAATGGTGACAGATGCCGGAAAGAAAACAAGCAGAGTAGGGGACAGGGACGCGGAAGGTGCTTGTGCCGTCTAGAGGAGATAGGTGTGTGCGCAGTTTGCCCAGCTGGCTGGGGAGAAGGTCCAGCCACCACTGGACAGGAGAGGCATCTCCTGTGCTATGGACCCCGCTTCCCACACAGTCTTAATCCATCAAAGGCATTAGGTGTCCCGGGAAGGTCACCCCCATTCTCAGGAGCCGGCGGCTTCCCCTTCTTTAATATCTCCATTTCTGTGGATCTGTCCAAGAGAACGCTGGGTAAACAGCTGCAGAACTGACTCCACCTGGCAAGTCGGGGCGAACTAAAGAGCTCCACTTCTCAGAACTCTGTCTCCCTCAAGCCTAGTCCCAGCACTCCTAACGTATAGATATTAACTAACTTGAAAGCTAGAAAATAGAAATTCTTCACATCTCTTTATCTGGCTGGTTTATCAATATCACACTCTCCAGGCAGTTTAGTCCTCCAGACGGCCTCACGGTAACGGAGGGCAGGACAGACCTTAGCGTCCTCATTCAGTAATGAGGAAATTGAAACTGCACTGATCATTGCTGACATTCCATTGATTATTACTTGCCCAAGGAAACAACTTTTACACGAAGGATCGTCAGTAGAATGCAGCTCTCTGGTTTCCAAACATAACACTTTTTCCTAATAATAGCTGCCATTGCCTGGACCCTGTACACCTGTGTATAGTAGTCTGTGAGTATAAAGTATATTATTTGGTGTTTACAAATGTTGCAAAGTGCGTGCATTGTCCCCATTTTGCAGATTAGGAAACTGAGACTCAGATATGCTAAATAAATTGCCCACCGGACACTCAGATACTTACAGGTGTAACTCAAGATACTGAGAAAAGCTTGACCTTGCCCTGCTGGCTGTTGCTGTCTACCATTCATGGAGGTTTGTGACGTCCCAATGGTTCTCAGCAGCCTCTGTTTAGCACGGCTGATCTTTTCCTTCATTCCTGCTGCCCTTCCTTTCCCCCTACAGTGGTCAGTCTGATTGTCCTCCTACCTCATGGCCTGGCTTTTGGCTTCCTTTGCTGATTCCTCTTCTTCCACGCTTGGTAGCGTCCCATGCGTCACACGCAGCTCACAGCTACCTGCATCTCTTGGGCTCAAGTGACCCTCCTATCTCTGCCTCACAAGTAACTGGGACTACAGGTGCCAGCCACAATGTCCGGCTATTTTTTTCTTTTTAGAGACAGGGTCCTACTTTTGCTCGGGCTGATCTCCAACCCGTGAACTCAAGCAATCCACCCTCCTTGGCCTCCCAGAGTGCTGGGATTACTCATGCCTGGCTACAAACTATTTTCTGAAGACTCTCGAGCTCAGCCGTCTCCTCTGAGTTCCACGCTTCCCTCCATCTTCACGTGCCTTCCCACGAATCTGCCTGCCTGCCTCACGGACATCGCAAACTTAACGCTTCCAAAGTGAGACATCTGACTCCCTCTAACCCATTCCTAACATGAGCACACCACAGTCTCCCCTTCTCTGAAGATGCTGGAACCTCTGGTCCAGCTGACCCCGCCCGGAACGTGGACGCTGTCCTTTCTCTCACTCCCCGAAAGCTGTCCAGGTCCTGTCCGTTCTGCCTCCAAAGCGTGTCCTATATCTCTCTAGTCCCCAAAGTTACAACCTATGCCCATCATCTGCCGCCCCCTGTGCCCTCAGTTCCTTCCTCAGTCCAGTCCTCAGCGATTGTTCTGAAAGTGCCAATCAGCCTGTGCTGATTGCTACTTCAAAGCCCATGGTGGCTTCTACAGCCCATGAAAATTTTAGTGCCTCACTGTGGTTCCAAAGGCCTGCGGGCCAGGTTCCTGCCTCTCTTGGCCCTTCTTCGCTTCATTATACTCTAGTCATATAGGCTTTCAGGAAGGTTGGCAGACTTTCCCAGCTCTTTCTTCCCTTGGTTGGCTTTTCGGTCCTGTCGTGAACACCTGCCTCCCCTGTGAGAAGTCCTCTTTAACTACTGCTGGGTGTGAAACCGTAAGTGCTTTCTTCATCACAGTCTTCACAGCCTGTAATCGTCCTATGTATGAATTTTTTGTTTTGGGACAGAATCTTTTGCTGTCATGCAGGCTAGAATGCTGTGGCCTCAGCCTAGCTCACAGCAGCCTCAAACTCCTGGGTCCAAGCAGTCCTCCTGCCTCAGCCACCTTCAGCTGGGACGATAGGTGCCCGCTAGCAGACCTGGGTAATTTTTCTATGTTTAGGAGAGATGGAGTCTCCCTCTTGCTCAGGCTGGTCTCGAACTCCTGAGCTCAAGGGAACCTCCCACCTCAGCCTCCCAGAGTGTTGGATTATAGGTATGCACCACCACTACTGGCCTTTATTTATTAAGGATTCATGTGTTGTTGGACCCCTCATGAGGGCAGAGATTTGTATGACTTGTCACTGTCACAATTCAGTGTCTATGCATGTGTATTCCCAGTACCCAGAGCGCAGTAAGTGTTTATTGGGCAAACGGAAGAATAAATGAGTGAGTCTCAGTTCCTCCTGTGCAGACCCTTTGCCGAGAATGCGGTGTCCTGGCTGTGTTTATTTTCTGTGCTCTGCAGACTCCAGGAGGAGTCCAATTGAGGAAGTCATGTAGAAAAGAGCTACGGGCAAGACCTAACCTCTGTGAAATAAGACCCCAAAGAACAGAGGCCGTCAGGCCAGGTGCCAGAAGTTCTGGGCCTTTTTATTTCCTTTGATACATAAGACACTCAAATCTCTGAGGAGCCGTCCAAAGTATGAGCACGTCTCACAGAATCCACTTCACTTGGCCCTTACGACGTGTCAGGCTCCATTGTAGAACCAGCCATTTCTCTAGGTGGCACGTGTAGAGCTGAGGACCATATCTGACCAAGCCTTTCATCTCTGTCACATTTGTCAAAAGGAGGCAGCTATGTAACCATAATGACCCACAGTCTCACGTCAAGAGTGCCTGTGACAGATACTGCCAGGCACCAGGCGCTCTGCGGACCGTGCCCATTTGTTTCCTGTTTTTTCTTTGTATTTATTTGTAATTATGATGGGTACGTGATACCTGTGTATCTTTACAGGGAACATGTGATGTTTTGATACAGACATACAGTGTGAATTAATCAAATCAGGGCAAGCAGGGTGTCCATCACCTGGGACATTTACACGTATCATTTCTTATCCTAACTTACTGATTATAGTCACTTTGTGTGAACACCACCTTCATTCTAACTATCTAACGACATTTTTGCACCCATGAACTATCCCCAATTTATTGCCCTTTTCTCTCTTCCCAGCTCCCGGTAACCATCACGCTACTCTCCATCTCCATGAAATCAATTGTTTCTAATATTTCGCTCCCACATATGAGTGAGAACAGCCAATATTTGTCTTTCTGTGCTGGGCTTATTTCACTTACCATGAGGTTCTCCAGTCCCATCCGCATTGTTTCAGCTGCCAGGATTTCACTCCCTTTTGTGGCTCTATAATATTCCATCGTGTATGTGTTCCACAGGTTCTTTATCCATTCTTCTGTTGATGAACGCTTAGGTTGATTCCAAATCTTAGCTAATGTGAATAGTGTTTCAATAAACGTGGGCGTGCAGACGTCACTGCCGTCCAGTGACTGCCCCTCATCTGGACGCAGGACGGCTGGACACTTCCCACACAGCCTTCACACACACAGCTGTGTATTTCTGCATCACGCAGTAGGTCCAATTTAAGTTCTTGGAGGAAGCTCCATACTGTTCTCCATAGTGGCTGCACTAATTTACATTTCCATCAACTGTGCGTAAGGTCCCCCTTTCTCTACATCTTTACCAGCTTTGTTATTAACTGTCTTTCTGATGAAAGTCATTTTTAACCAGGGCAAGGTGATATCCCTTATAATTTTGATTTGCATTCCTCTAATGACTAATGATGCTGAGCATTTTATCACATACTTCTTGGCCATTTGTAGCTCTTCTTTTGAGAAATTGTGTATCCAGATCCTTTGCCCATTTTTAATCATATTTTTTTTAATTTTTTTCCTTTTGAGTTGTGGAAGCTCTTCCTAGGTAAATTCCCATAGTCCCACAGCTCCAAATAATAATCCCCATGCCGCTGCCTCTCTGAGCTTTATAAGTGAGTGCAGAGCAGGGATGGAGGCCCAAACTGGAAATGTCCAGAACAGTGTCCCGTTCTAAACCCCATCACCCTCAGTTCTGCAACTCAGCAAACGACTACACCACAAGTTGCTAAAACTACACAAAACTCCAAGAGTCATCTTTGCCTCCCCTCCGTTCCATGCACCCCATATCCATTGTTAGCTTTACCTCCAAAATTCACAGACCTCACCCTCTTCTCCCCACTTCTGTGCTGCCGTCGCCCAAGCCACCACCATCCTCCTTGGATGGAACACAGCAAGTTCCTGGTTGGTCTCCCTGTGGTTCTCACCCACCCTCTGGCCAACAGTTTGTTCTCTAGACAGCAGTCAAAGCAAAATTTTAAAAACACAAATCAAATTCTGTTACCCCCTGATTACAACTTTCAATTTGAATGAATATAATCTCTATCCCTGACTACGGTCTAGGACAGAGTTTTCCAAACCAAACCATTTATGAGATTGTGAAACAATGTACGAGGCAAAGATTCAAATTTTGAAATATAGTGAAAGAGCAAAGTGCTCAAAAGAGCATCTAAGTGTATAATGTGTCGCAAGGAAGTGTGCAGTAAATTAAATGTAGGAAGGATAAGTACCATTTCATGAAGCTTATCTTTCAGATATGTGAGTGTGTTGGCTTGTGATGAAAAATGCACATTAAAAAAATTTGAAAGCCATGGCACATGGAGACACTAATGATGTGTTTGCTCACATCTGCTCCCTAATCTCCCACGCCGTGCCCTGCTCCTTCCAATGCCTGTATCCCTACTAGCTTTCTGAGTGTGTCTCCAAAAAAGACAAGCTTCTCCCGCCTCGCGTCCTTGCTGGTTGCTGGGAACGCTCTGCTTGCAATCATTTCCATGGACGGATCCTTTTTATTCCAGTCTCAGCTCAAATGTCACCTGCTTAGAAAGCCTCTCCTCTCCCTACCGTGAAGCGGGCCCGTCCACCTGGTGTCACATCCCCATCTGGTTTTCTTCTGCTGCTGTTTGTACACTGTCTTTTCAGGCCTTGTGACATCACCACCGATGCCCCGCCCCCACCCATGACAAAGTCTCAGGGAATCTTAGTGTGGAATGATCAAGATTCCACTTTTACATGTTTTTATAAAACAGAATCGTCTGATCATGAAATTCGTATAGAATTATAGCAACCTGGCTATATAGAGGCTGCTCACTCTGAACAGTGGCTGGCGGTCCAGAGAGCCTGGACGGTTCATTCGTCAGTTGATCAATGAAAACCCAAATTTACTGTGCAAAAGTTAATTTCTTGTCATGTACTGTATGGTTAACACTGAGCATCGAACATACTCACAGTGTCTCTGCCTCCTGCCTGTGGCTCTTGGAACTAAGGAAAATAAAAAGCTAAGTGTTTATCATGGAGTCCCTTCAGCTACGGGGGAAACAGAAGTAAAATATGCTTCCAACCCTTTCGGTCCTGAAGGAAGGACGAGGGACCCAGGAAGTCAGAGGAATCCAAAGCTGCCAAAGGTGACAGCGTGGGAGCAGGACTCCAGGGGACTGTGCCACCAAGGAGCCAGGTCTGGGGCCCTCACCCTTCACAGCCCGTCCTGCAAACTCCTCTACACTCTGCCGCCCAGGCACTGGGATGATCGCCTCCGTCTTTGTTTAATTCTTTCCAGGTGTCTGACCATTAAAGGGCTGTGTGCTAAGCTGAGGAGCTGGAATTTTCCTCTAAGTGCTATGGGGAAGCTTTGAAGGGGTGTGAGCAGGGGTCTGGGCCGCTGGGGTGTCTCTTCAGGAGACCCCTTGGCTTCACAGGAAGCCTGGGAGCGCAGGCTGCGAGGGGCAGCGCCTCCTTGGAATCTTGTTATTATGGTTACCTCTTCCTGTCCTTGAGGGATCCTAAGACTCTTCTCTCTGAAAAAATAAAGCTGATGGTGGTGCCCACTTCAGAGCTTGCATGAGGATCGGGTGAGGTAGGGAGGGCACCAGGTGAGCACCCTGGGATCATTCCCAGGAGGGCTGAGACAGAGCAGGACAGACCCCACCTCAAACCATGACAAAGGCCTTGGAAACAGGAGAAACCAGGGTTCCTTCTCGCCAGTGTGGGAGGCTGTGTGCACAAAATCAACAGCACTTTCAGAGGCAGGAGTTAGGCTGAAACCCAAAGTAGTTCCCCCAACACCCCCCCCAAAAGACCGAGTGAGCCTGGGACCAATGCAGGGGTGACCGGGAAGGACAGGCCCTCCGCCCCGAAGGGAGGGTGGGGCTGTGGTCACTGCTTCCTCTGGGACAGTTGTACCTGCCCCACACCCCCTAGGGCTGGCTCTCAGGCCCTGGAAGAGGCGCTATGATGACCCCAAGTCTTTGTCTGCAAACCAGTTTCAGGGGTGCCCAGGAACGCGCACATAGAAACCGGGCCTCTGGATTGGATTGCCCTGCAGCCTCCATGCTGGTTATTATTTGCTCTCTGTATCACCTCTCCTCTGGGCTCAAAGGAATCAGCAAATCCCTGCTGGGGAGCCACCCATCCCCAGCACAAACCATTCACACACAGCAGGCGTGGGGGATTAATTGGGGGGGGGGGGGTGTTGTGAGTTCCAGAGAGTTCTTTCTCTCCTTCTCACAGTCAGCCGGGATGTTGCCACATGAAAGCTGTGCTGTCAGTATCAATCATCATTGCCGGGGCTGCTACATTCCAGAGAAAGAATTGGCCTCATTCGGTGACTCCTGGAGGGGGAGGCGCCATGCCCGTAGGGTCTATACTTTCGGGCTCAGTTCCGACTCTATACGTGGTTTCCAAAGACACAGAGGAACCCAAGAGCCCAGCTTCCTTTTACTGGAGTGAGTGTGACCTGGGTTAGGGAATTAGTTGGGACAGAGGGGGGAGAGAGATGGACAGACAGCCCCTAGGGCCTCCCCCTGCTTTGATACCCAGGCCCACTTTCCCTCTCCCTTCCCCGGCTCCTGGGCAGCAGGCCTGGCTGCCCCCTGCTCATATTGGGAGGGGCCCATGGCCAGAACCCACAGTAAGCCTGAGCTTCTCCCATTCAGGGGCAAGCAGAGGTGCTCTGAGAAGGCAGATTTTTGAAAATTGCAAAAAGCCAACTATTTTGCTTAAGGAAGCAGTCCCTGGGAGCTCCTCCAAAGGAAAAGAAGGGGCCTCTCCTTGTATTTCACCTCTCAAGTATGCAAACTCCCAGGCCAAACTGTTGCTAATTCTGCCCCTTTTCAGCATGACTTCCAGACTGCCCGCCCTCCTCCTCCCAGTGAGCAGTGAGTGTTTCTCTTGGCTTCTCCTAATCTCCTCCCTCCACCTTGTTGCAGAATTCCCTAAAGCTCCCACCAAATTGAGGGTTCAGAGAATGTATCATGGGGGATCCACTGGCCTGCCACAAAGCCTGGCCTCTGTCTGCTCGCTGGAAGAGGTTCTGCACTCCGACTGTTTCCAGAGGCCGAGCCCGGCCCCCACCCCCAGTCTGGCCCTGCTTAGCTGCTCCAGGCGGGGGCCTGAGGCAGACCCTTGGCTCCTCTCTGTATGTTGTGTGCAGGAGATGCGTGCTCTGTGTCCCTCTGGGACTGTGTGGGGATTAATTAATAGGGGATTTAAAAGTGCCTTGTGATTTGTAAAACACTCAACATAAGAGATGATTATTAAATTCTCTCACTAGTAGCAGGATTGGGTGAGTTAGTGACCCCTATAAAGACAAGACTCTGTAGCTTCCTGCCTAAGAGAGATAAAAAGATAAACCAAAATACACAAAGGCAGAAAGAACAATGAAATCAAACAAAAACTTAGATCATTATTATTATTGTCAAAACATAGAGTAATATCCTGTCAGCGTTTCAAATCACAGATGCCCCAGGCGACACTATGTCCTGGGGGCAGTCGTCTAGGCCACCAGCCCATTTTCTGTAGGTTCTTTGGCACGGCTACAGGAAGCATTGGCCTGAAAGGCAGACTGTGTGAAATTGAGCAAGTCTCTTCCTCTCTCTGGGCCTCAGCTTCCCCATCCCTAAAATACGAATAGGAGGCCTGGTGTGGTAGCTCATCCTTGTAATCCCAACACTTTGGGGGGGCTGCAGTGGGAGGGTCATTTGAGCCCCTGGCCATTGGAAACCACAGGAGCTCCAGCCTGGGCAACAAAGTTAGACCTTGCCTCTTCTACACATATATAGGACCAGACTTCTCTAGATCTCATCCAACCCTTCTGCTTTATAACGCCTCATATGCCTAGTTTGGGCATCCTAATTTAGCGACACTTGGGGCTCCAAGGTCATCTTATACTTGATAAAATATCAAAGTTTTATGAATCCTCATTCTGGGGGGGATGGTAAAGAATCCAGAATCATGCCAGCCACTTAGGGACTGATCCTTCACCCCACTGAACCATAATGAGAAATTTTTGACATTTGGAAATTAATATGGGGAGAAGTGTGACATGGTGCCTTAGAATACTTTGGCACAATCAGCACAGAATCTCCAGTGCAATTTGCCATCTCCTCACCCCCGAATGCTCTAGAACTGAAAGTACCTTCTTTGGTTCTTAGCTCCACTCTAAAAATTGACACCTGAGAGCCATAACATTGGTGTTGCAAGAATCCTAAAGCTCACGGGGTTAGTGGGTTAGCACGCTATGTCACTTCTGCGTCCCTCCAAACCTGAACTCTCCTCTGGAGTTTGCCACCCGGCTGCATTTGTCTGCCTGAAAAGACTTTTCTTTTCCTCCGAGCTGTTGTCAGCTGACTCCTCTGTCCTCAGTGGGAGCCTTCAGGTTCAAGATTCCATCTGGAGAGTTCATACACATTATTCTGATGGATCCTTTTTAATTCTCCCCACTTTGTTCAAGTGGCTTCCACAAGAAACAAGGCTCACCAGAAGCATTCCTGGGCTCGCAAAGACAAGTGCACTTGGCTTTGCATCACAGACCCTGGAGGCCAGGATTCTGCAGCTATTTTAACCCTTGGCTGCGCAAGTTTCCCAGTTAACACTTTTTTACCTCCCTTCCCTGCACCCAGAGATGAGTGGGAAACCGCAATGGTTTCCAGCCTTTAATTAAGCATACATCCAAGTGGCAGACGCAGTTCACAGGCTCTGGAGCCAAGCCTTGGCGAGGAAGATCCTTCTGCTCCAGACACTCTGCCGTTCCCTGAAAGTGACTTTGGCTAATAAAAATAGCTCTGCCTATTGACGGCCAGGAGCCATTTTCAACCATTTGAAATAATACCTCATTTAATATTGATGAAATGTTAAGTAGATGAAATGGATATTATGTCAACTACACAAATCAAGAAACTGAGGAGGATAGAAGTTAAACAGATGACATGGCTAGCCAGAAACAGTGCTGGGATTGAAACCTGGGGCCTCCTGGCTTCGGAGGCAGGCCCTAAGTGTTGGACATCAGCATTCGTTATGCTGTAGCAAAAGAGCTCTGGACTGAGAATCAGTATGCTGGAGGTTAAGTCTCTGACTGTGGTCACCTCCAGCAAGTCAATGTTCCCTATACCTTGATTCATCCATCTGTAAATTGTGATAAAATTAAGTCATTTTTCCCCAAAACACAGTTATTCACTTTATTACTACTGCCTATCTTCAAACTGTTCATGCTATTATTGAATAACTATGTTTCTTTAAATCAATCTACTTTTAAAAATGAATAAAATGCTTTAAAAATAGGGTAGCCCCTGTGGTTCAAAGGAGTAGGGCGCTGGCCCCATATACCAGAGGTGGTGGGTTCAAACCCAGCTCTGGCCAAAAAACTGCAAAAAAAAGAATAAAATAAAATGCTTTAAAAATAAACATCGTTAGGATGGTACCTGTGGCTCAAAGGAGTAGGCACCGGCCCCATATGCCGGAGGTGGCAGGTTCAAACCCAGCCCAGGCCAAAACTACAATAAATAAATAAATAAATGTCATTAAATTAAAAGCCAAAATCAGTTGCTCTAAATAGAGATTAATCACAAAAATAAAGATAGTAGAAGCACAATGTCATTAAATTCTAGCCAGATACTCTTGTCTGCTAAAGTCTCTGAGCCTTAGGCTAACCTTATATTAAACTGGCAAATACGCGAGTTGGTTAAAGACCCCCGCGGGTTAGTGAGGGTATAGGGAAGATGTACTGACCAACACAAGCTGAGACCTTGCACTCAAGGTAACCAGGTAGAAGGAGAATCCGAAAGGAAACAGCTTCTCTCTACCTTCCTCAGTGTTTCCTCCTATCTCACCTGAATTTTGTTTGCATGCTACCAGCGCTCCCTTCTCACACTTAGATGATACTGCAAGATTCTCTTCCAGCATTTCGAACTCTAAAATACTTTAAGGAAATGCCAATGGCCATTAAGTTTGGAATTTAATTCACGAGCACCCAGTGAGTATTTTCTCACTGCAGAGAAAGTGAAGTAGGAAGAACTCGACAATAACCCATCACTGCCGCCAATTTCTGGAGCACACGTGTGCACACACCCAGTCTCAGGACTCTTTCCTGGGATGATGAGTCCGCGACAGCAGAACAACTGCACCGTGTTGCCCCATCGGCAGGGACAACTTCGCTTGTTAGCTTGGTGGGCGTTAGAGCGTTTGCTGAGGGTGGCTGAAGCCCTCGGATTCCCAACCTCCTTTCAGGGTAAAACTGTTTTCATGATAATACCAAGATGTTCCCACCTTTTTTACTCTCTTACTGGCAGTTTTCTAGAAGCTACAGGCGGGACGTGAGGTGCAGCAGCAGGAGCAGAGGTAGGTATAGAGTCCAGCCATCCTCTATGGAGACCGATGTTAAAGCAACTCAAAATGTTAAACAATGCCACTCTTTCAATTACATATTTTTGCTTGGAAAAATACCATTATTTTCAATAAAAATTAAGTTGTTTTGGTAACATAATGAGTTTATTATTGTTATCTTAAAATAAATATTTTAAAAATGTCTCCGTTTAATTTCAAATGCAGGAAATATTGGTAGGTAATATAGGTAGGTAGGAAATATAGGTAGGTAAACAGAAGTTCTTTGGATCCTCGATAATTTTTAAAAGCGTAGAGATGTCCCGAGGCTAAAATACTTGAGCATGTGTGAGACCATTACAAACATCAGACCCAGAACACTAAAAGGTGAGGTGGGTGGAGTCAACAGTAGTTCTTTAGAGACCTACGTATAATAGGAACAGGAGGAAAAAAACCTACAATTAACAATTAATGAGTTATTACAATTGGTAATAACGAACTGTTTGCATTTCTGAAATGAACATCCATTTGGTGATACCATCTGTGATCATTTCAAGGGATAATTACATTAAGATGACGTGTAGCAACCAGAAAACATTTCCATTACCTTTATATAAACAGAAGCAGAACTTTGGACTCCAAACACCGATTGCAGCAACGTAAAACACATCTGCTTGTGGACAGGCCTGGAAAGGAACATGGAAAATAGAAACTTCTGTCAGGAAATTTGCAAAGGAAAACTTTTTCTTTTCCACATGATTTTTAACAATATTCAAAAATTTCTTCATAATCACTAGAACCTGGTAGCTAAAATTTGATTTATTCCGTTGTCAAGAAATGGCTGAAAGGCTGGAACACTGAGGCTATGATTCTCGGATCACATGTCCAATTAAATCAACAAGTTGGGTCAATGTATCTTAGCAATTTTATTACCTGAATTCCATCAACTCTATGACTATAAATTGGTTGTGACTATCAGTCGAGACCATGGCCAAAAAAAATATAATTGTCAATTAGTGTGTTTCATGTAGATAAGGCCAAAGTGTATTCCCACCTACATTAAATGTCTCAAGCTCATTTTGATTCTGGGAGCTCCATTTACAAAGAGAATTAACATTTCTCTTTATTTTAAGTGGTTTCTATGGATACCTTCTACGAAGCATTTCATTCACATCTATCCAATTTAAGCTTCTCATTTTAATTTAAATGCATTTTCTATTCCTCCAGAATCTGTATATGATACTCACAGTTCATTTTCTGAAAATAACCCTGAAAAGCATTTACGCACACAACATTTTAAATTAATACATTTAAAGGCTTAAAAAGAAAGAGAAACTACAGTCCAGAAATTCATGATCTCAGATTTGGAAGTCTGTTTTTATTTGCTTTATAATCACTCAAATCCAATCCTGTAATGTAAAGTATTATATTTTCTGATTTCAATATTTTTGGCCATTATTGGGTACCCCTCCCCCGATCTTATTTATTTTGTTTTATTGGACTTTTCTTTTCTTTTCTTTTGTAAGACAGAGTCTTACTTTGTCACCCAGGCTAGAGTAGAGTGGGAGGATCCTACCTCACTACAGCCTCAAACTTCTGGGCTCAAGTAATCTTCTTGCCTCAAACTCCAAAGTAGCTAGTGCTGCAGGCGGGGGCCACCACACCAGACTGCTTTTCTTGTTTTTGTAGAGTTGAGATCACCCTATGTTACCCAGGCTGTTCTCTAATACGTGGCCTCAAGTGATCCTCCAGCATCAGCTTTCCAAAGGGATTACAGATGTAAGCCACCATGCCCAGCCTACTGGACTTTTCTTACTTGGAAAAGTTGGGATTAAAATTTTTTTGTTTCTGCTGCATTTAGAAGCCAATAATAAAAATTTAAATGATTACTCTTAGATTTCCACTTCATGTAAAAATGTTGGGAAAAGAAGTATTTTTTAAAGAATACCACCTCAGATAACTGATATATTACCAGTGCTTGCCAATCTAATAAGAAATTTTATTTTTTAAAACTTTTCTTTTTGGCAAGAGGAACTATAATATATAAACCTACTAGAGAAGAAATCTGATGTCAATTCCAGTTAAGAAACCTTTCACGTTTTATCTAATGTGCAAACCTTATGCCCCTCAGCCTAGAAACTCGGGCCTTTCACCCTGTAATTCCTGACTCCAGCCAACTTTATCTCCCCCTCTTCCTGTGCAGATCCACTGTGCAGCTAATAGGCCTGCTGGGATCCCTGGGGTCCCTGGATGGCCTTTGCACTTCCATTCTCTCCCTGCTTGAAATGCCTTCTCCCTAGTGTCTGTTCACTGAGTTCAATTCAGGCCCTGGAGTCAAAGTCCGTCATTACCCTTGACAGCACGCTTTATTTTAAGATTCGTGTGCTTGTTTGTTTTATTCTCTATTTCAAAATATAAGTTCCTTTAAATCGTTTGTTTTATTTTAATTTCAATAAGTAATGTCCTCTTAACAAAATTACACAATTTAAAAGCACCAAGGGATTTGCAAGGAGATGTCTCCCTCCTTGCCAGATTCCTCCCAGGAGCACCCGACATTACCCGTTCCTTGCGTATCTTTTCAGAGATAATCTTCACACAAATATGTGTGTGTGAGAGAACACACACAGCAGCACACGTCATGTCATTCTGCAGGACAGGCACATGACATCACACAGGCTGCGTCCCTTACAAGGATTCACTATGGGAAGGGTGTGAGAGCTGAAATCAGGGCCATGTTCCTTTGCCAAGCTGTGCCCTCTGCAACCTGATAGGGGAGAAGTAGTAACATCTCTTCCTTGCCCATCATGAGGTTCGTGGCTAAGACCCCTGTAAACAAAGGACAGAGTAATAAGAGAGAAGCTTACACTTTGATGTAGTCTAAGTATTGGGGGACACAGGAACCTCTGCAGATGAAGACCCAAAGGAACAGGCCGGTCTGTGTTTTCAGGGACAGTTTGCACAAGTATGACTGAGACAAAATGGTGTTACCCAATTATACTAAACTGGAGGGGAACACAGCAGAGCTGGTCCATTCAGATTCTTCTTGGTCTCTGTCCCCTAGGGTTAGAGGGCAGGAAACCTGTCCCCTGTGGGTCTTCAGAGAAGAGGGTCAGAGAGTGACCTTCCCACATTTTACAGCCCGCTTCAAGGGACAGAGGCAAGAGGGACGTGAGCACAGCCTCTTTGTTTCTGCTTTCTTTTGGGGGTGGCATGTCCCCAAACTGTCATATGTGCATCCTAAAGGAGAGGGGCTTTCTTCAGACTTCCACAAATTCACTGAGAGACGGGCAGTCAGAGGTCCTGCTGTGTATTTTTATTTCATTGTAAACTTTTGAGAGGTAAAGGACTGAAAAGAAGAGGTTATTCCAAGACACGAGAACGAAAGGACGTTGAGTCCAGGGTGTGTGTGGGCAGCATGGCCTTTATTTACTGGGGCGCGAGAGAGCTGAGTCTGAAAAAGAAGTCAGCACTTGGGTTAAGGCAGGTGGGAATGTAAGAGTTCAGAAGGGCAGGGATTGACGCTTTCATCCCTTCCTGGGCGGGAGGTCCATGCGCTCATTCCTTCCTGGGCAGGCCTTCTTTCCAGGGCAGGACCCCTTCCATTCGGGCGGGTCCCTAAATTCAGCCCTATCATCCTTGTCTTTTTAGTCTATCATGAGGAGGCGGAGTGATGGGCGTGGTATCTCTTTGACTACTTCCTGCATTGAGGGTGGGTATGGGCTGCCTCTTTCCTTTCTGAGTAGGAAGTTCTCTCCTAGGCGGGATGGTTCTATTTGGTTGGGTCCCTACATTGGGCCCTATCAACTTTCATTTGATTTTAAAATAGTTTTGCTTTCTTCACTTGGCACTATTATAAGAGAGGATTTGCATTAACACTGGTGTTTGAACACCTCACTGGGAAAAAGAGTGATTTGCAGAACCTGTTTTCAATCACTAGCTGGTTCCCATAGACTTGCCAATTCATAGGTTATCAGTGAGTATAGTAAGCTGATATTGTTTTCAAAGTGAAATAGCTATGAAAAGGCCTTCCAGAATCATGAAAATATTATCAACAATAACATGTATGATGGTTATTATTATTTTGAGACAGGGTCTCTTTCTATTGCCCGAGCTAGACTGCAGTGGTGTCATCACAGCTCCCTGCAGCTTCAAACTCCTGGGCTTAAGGAGTTTGAGGCTGCCTCAGCCTCCTGAGTAGCAGAGATTACAGCCCCACCCCCACCCCCATCCAAGGCCTGATTTATTTTTTGAAGCAAGAATTTTGAGAACTTTCACTAGGCAAAGTTATTTGGAATTTGTTAAATCTAGAGAAGAGTTTTAATGCAATAATTAGCCCCTTTCCTCCCCCTAAATTAGTTTTATATACTAAAAAAAAAAAAAATTGGAAGGTACCAATTCCATATCCCGAAGGCTCACTGGGTGTCAGCTGCAGAATGTGTCAAAATCCCGGGCACTCACAGTTCTGGAAAGAATTCATCTTTAATGCTTCTCACTCCAGGGGTCCCCTTTTGATGTGTTTCTGCCCTCCTTTTCCAATAGTTAAATCTAAATCCATGTTTCTTCTCATAAAATTCATCATTTCTCTTCATAGCCTGAGATTTGCAGGCCAAGACTCCAGCTTTTAGAAATAAGAACTCAGAGATTTATTTTCATATTCAGTCCCCTGTTTTTGTTTTATGCAGCCATCCATGTTGTAAGCCTTAGTTTCATCCCGCTAAGACAATCTGATTTCAACTGGCCCTGTCACTCTTCCTGGACACGTTGCCATAAGAAGACAAAAAAAGATGTTTTTCTCCATGGCCTATAAGGTGAGTACGTGAGTATTTGTAATGTCAGACTCATTTGGTTTTTACTCCTCTTTGAGGACCTTGAAAAAACACTAAACTTTTAGAATTTTTACAATTATTTTCTGGTGAGATTTTTGCTTTGTTTTTTCAGAGATGGAATTTCACTAGCGTGCCCAGGCTGGAGGGCTGTGGCCATTCCCAGGCATAATCATGGCCACTGCAGCCTGGTTGGAGCTCCCTGGGCTCAAGAGATCCTTCTGCCTCCCCCCTTCCCGAGCAGCTAGAACTATAGGTGCCAGCTACTGTGCCTGGCTTCCAGTGAGTTTTTATTATTAGCTCAGTCACAATTCAGGGATGTAGGATAGGGATTCCTGTGTACCCGGGTGATGCCTTTTACCACCGTAGAAGGAGGATGGAGAAGAGGGAAAAGATGGTGTCAAGCCAGGTCAGACCCTCCTGGGAAACATGCCTTCTGCCCAGCAGCTGTTCCAGGCTGAGACTCAGGGCTGGGGCAGAGAGACTGACACCTGCAGGTGCCCACCAGGAACAGTGCTCCGCTGGTGGCCACTGCCTTCCCACAGTGGGTGGGACAGGTGGTCAGCAGCAAGTCCTGGTGTGGTGCTGATGGGGTAAGTGGCTGTGGAAAGGTGCAGCCCTTCATTTCCTGATCTTGGTCTTGATGTGCTGACTCCTGGAGATGGCCCTGATGCAGCTCGAGTCTCAAAGTGGCGCTCAACCAAGACCAAATTCAAGTAAAGTGCTGTCATCATTTGCCACCCCAGGGCTGACCTTTACACCAATTCCTCCCACTCGGCTCACCTCAGGCCTGAGACTCAGGGAGAAATGAGCAGGATGACGGTGACAGTGACGATGATAATGTTGGGAATCAGAAAATGATACCCCAGAGGGAAGTTCTCGCAAACTGCTTCAAAAGCCAAGTTTCTCCCTGACCTTCCCTACCCTCCTGTCTCTCACCCTCATTCTCTCCTGAGCTGGGCCAGAGGAACTAGAATCCCTCTTCCCCAAGTAGATCATAGATAGCAGAGTCCCTGTTCTCCAAAACGAACCATGATACTGAAAAATACCAGGACTTAAAAATATTAAGGAGGAATACTGAAAAATATTAAGGACTTAAAAATATTAAGGAGGAATTCTGGTTTCCATGATGGGGCTTCAGGGTCAGGAGAAAGTCGGAGAGACTTTGCCTTTGCAGCCTTCCCAGCACCCTTTGGTTTGAAGTACATCCCGGAGTGTTCTGTGCATCCTGAGGGTTCCCAGAGTCCTTTATTTTCTCCGAAGTGCTCTTCTACACTGTGGTAGGCACCGATGGTCTCAGCTACTTGGGAGGCTGAGGCAGGAGGCCCAAGAGTTTGAGGTTGATGTGAGCTATGACACCACAACACTCTAGCCTGCGCAACAGAATGAGACTCTGTCTCAAGAAAGAAACCCACCTGCCTCCTTGCGTGGCTCTGAACTCCCGTGTCCACTACACAGATGTGAGTGAAACGCGGCCTTTGACCTTGCCATTCCATCTTTCGTCAAGTTTAATTCTCAGCATGGCACGTGAGAGGCCAGAGAAAGAGCTTTCCTCTCCACCAGCCTCATCTCCTCCTGGGGAAGTCACCCTCATCCCAAGACCCATCTCGATGACGCAGTTTTTCTTCAATAGGAAATGTCCTCCCCATCTTGTGACCTTCCACAAAATGTAGAAATGTGCTCACGTCTTTCTTAGGCCATTTCCCTGATGTCTTATAATGATGTATCCATTTGTGTCACTCTCTCAGCGTCTAATAAAGGCAGAAATTGGTTCTATCCAGGTCTGGATTTCCACTAATACTGAGAACCATGTTTAGTGTATATAACAGACCCTCAGCAAATGTTCAGAGGAGGAATGAGCAGGAAGGAGAAATAAACTCTAAAGATCCAGCATTAGAGGCTGCAGCAACCCTAAGTTACTCCTTAGCCTTGGCCAAGCCCATTTTCCTTCTCAGTCTCACCTATGTGGGACTTCCATCTTCACAGTGCTGAGACAGCAAACGTCCAGCCGGATATGGGGCATCAAAGGTGCTGCCCAGCGGGTGCCCTCCACTCCCTCACACTGTCGCTCCCGAGCTTGGAGGAAGCTCAGCAGCCTTCATGGCTGGATTCTGTCACCCTCTCTCTTGCCCAGGTTAAAATCCCCCCAAATAGGAGTCTCTCTTAACAGACAGCACAGGCTGGACCAACCCCTTGTGGAGCCCGGCAGTGTCAAAGCCACGGCTTCTGAGGGCTGCACTGGGTTTCTCCTATACGTACTATTAGATAGGTTGTTAGTTTAGCCTGTGTCCATGGAGATAGGGGGTTCAAACAGTGGGGGGCAAGGATTAAGCTAATAGAATTGGGCTTGGCAGGTGAGTCGGGACCAAAGAAGTGGCCACATAAGATGGCTGGCCCAGAGAAGGAGGGGCTTTGGTAATGACAACAGCGTCTTCATCTGCGTGTTTCTCTGAGAATGTAGATGAATTTGTGTGACTTTGTTCTCTATGGGAATCTGTGTGCCTACGCTTCCATCCATCCATCCGTCCATCCATCCATCTGTCCATCCATCCGTCCATCCATCCATCCATCTGTCCATCCATCCGTCCGTCCATCCGTCTGCCCATCCATCCATCTGTCAGTCCGTCCGTCCATCCGCACCTTCATTCATTCATCTGTTCATTTTATTCAAATTAGAAGAACTTTTTAAGATACTTCAGGTACTGGGAGGAAAGATAAATAAAATACTCTCTTCCTACAAGGAGACTTACTACAATCTGTTTACATTTTATTGGAGAGACACATATTTCACGAACATGTTCTGTGATAGAGATTAGCACGATGTGCTGGGAGACAGACCAAGGAAAGAGCTCTGGAAAAGGAAGTTCTAAACTGTTCTGTTTTTTTCTCTTCTGCAGGTTCAACAAATACATTTAGCTTCGTAGCTTCTCCATTCCATCCTCTCCCACTGAAGGAATATGTTTGAAAATAGAAACAGATTTAACGAGACTTTTTTTCTTTTAACTGGGCTGAAAAACCAGTACTGCTCAACATTTCCTCTCTGGTTTAGAGCTGCCCTTTCCTCCACCAAAACAAAATAATAATAAGACTTTTAGTTACAGGACTTTCCCTTGTTAGTTGTGGGAAATTATGAGCTGTGTAAGGCGTCAGCACTGTGCCCAGACCACAGAGAAGGCTCGACACCTGCTTTCTGAACAGCAGGAGGGAGAATGAAGGAATAAATCCTGAACCTGCTCAGGTCTCATTTGTCAAATGGAGACATTTCCATCTGATTCTCAACTTGAGAATGCCTCGGGCCATTGCCTGAGTTGTGACATGACCCTGACACTGGCCCTCCAGAAACACTTAGAACATGGTGACAATACTGTTATTAGCATTATGTCCATAACTTCTGTTTGATGGATTATTCCAAAACATTTAAAATTTGTATTTTTGCTTTTTGAGGGGAGAGAGAAAGACACAGAGAAAGAGAGAAACGCTTTCAGGCCACAGTGAAAACCGCATGGGCGCTCCACAGCTGTCTGGCAGACCTTGTCCAGGGCACCACACATCATCCTTCCTCCTCTCAGCTGAATTCCAGAATCCAAGCGTCAGCCCCAGGAAGGAACATGCCATTCCCAGCAGAGGCCATCCTCCTGCAACCTGTTACCTAAACAAACTGTCTCCAGGGGCCACTAGATGAGCAGATAGCCACACCTGAGGCCAGTCAGGCTCTCAACCGTTCACTTAGGACCCCAGTGCCTCGAGCCATTGCCTGGTGCCTGGAGAACTCCAGGGCTGCGGCTTCTCAAGGTTGCTGTCTCAGGACCCAGGGCTTTTATTCCTTTGCCTCCTGGGCATTTGCTGGCCACAGGGCTTTCCACTGCTAGGATGTTGGGCAAACAGAGCGTACAAACCAGTGCTGTTCCCAGGCCTGACCCTCAATCACAGCCAACATCTTCCTCGCTGAGATCTACACCAAAAAGCCCCAAGGACTGACTCCCTCTGCACACAGTCCCACCACCCCCCAGGGATCTGTGTTCAGCTACAGCAGGTTATTCCTTAGCAATGGTGAGAGACATCTGAAATGTCATCTCAAGTCCAGAGAATGACTGCACTCACTCCGGCTGTCTGGATTTTCATTTTGAAGAGCTGATTTCTAGGCATGGGGCTCTGCCCCCTATTCAAAAATGCCTGGCACATAGTAGGTGCACAAAAAATATTACAATTAGTGGGGAAAATGCCACCCCACTACTGTCATTTTCATTTAGAAAAGCTTATGTCTGGGCCTGGGGCTACCGAGCCACTGCCAGTTCAGAGATGTCGGCATACAGGAGGTGTGCAGGAAATACGGTTCTGCATGATGAGGAGAGTGTTGGTTTGGCCTTAACCTGAATGAAACATTCACCTTGTTTTGGTGCAGAGTTAAGCTTCAGAAGATATTCCCTCAAGCCACCCACTCGGAAAGATTATCTCTATAAAAATCACACCCTGTAGTCAGTAGGCACTTTTTAAAAGTTGTTTGCTTCATGAGGACAGCACAGGGGCATGGGGGACAGGGCACAGGAGGACAGGGGCACAGGGGGACAGGAGCACAGGAGAACACGGGACGGGGCACAGGGGAACAGGAGCACAGGAGCACAGGGGGATGGGGGACAGGGGCACAGGGGGACAGAGGGACAGGGGGACAGGGGCACAGGAGGACGGGGGATGAGGGACAGGGGCACAGGGGCGTGTACAGACATATGGGCACATTGTGTTACTTAATATTTTTACACACGAGGAAAGACAACAGCAAATATAACAAGTGAACTCTTCATCTTACGGAAATTACATTACGTCCGTTCTTTTCTATGTCTTATTCCTATGTTTTTTTATTTCCAACTATACTATATCTTTCAAAATTTTCAAAATATTTTTAAAAGGTGCCTGGATTTGATCACCTAGAGCAGCGTTTTCCAACCTTTTTTATCTCATGGCACACTCGAACCTATAGTTAAACTTCTGTGGCTCACTTAAATCATGCTGATCAAAAAAAAAAAAAAAGACTTAAAAAAAGAATATACTTACTGTGCTTTGAAACTCTTTTGAAAATAATTTAATTAGTGATAATTAAAAATATCCGCAGCACACCAGTTGAAAATCACTGATCTGGAAGGTATGAGGGTAAGAGCTGCAGAAAGTTTCGACTCGTTGTGTTTTTGAAAGTAGAGGCTGCCACTGACAGTGACTTTAGGTGTTGGGCATCACAGTGCTCACTTCACAGACCAAAGAAACAAAGTAAAATCAGGTGCAGAGATGTAAAGTTGACCAGCCCTGTGTGACTGAGCCACCTCTGGCCACTGGCAGCCTGTGCACCTCCCACAGTCTCTCCCGAGGAGCAGAAACCTCCCCACCTGCTGTGGCCCCAATAGCTGTGTCTTCTCCCTCGGTCCTGGAGTCGGGAGTTAAGCTGAGCAATTTTAACACCCTCGAAGGTGCTGTTATCTTAACCACTTTTTTTTTCCATTATCTCTACCACCTCTTAAAGACTCTTTCTAGTCATCTTTTTTCCAGATCATCTGTCTACATCCTGTGAAATTTTAATGCCACAGATTTACTATAAGTGTGTTTCTGTGAAGCCACAAACAATTGTAATATGATTTTTTTCACCCCTAAGGATTGATTTTCACCCCTTGGTGACACTATCCCTCCTCCCATAGAGAAGGCCTGTTTTAAGAAGCAACATAAGGATTCTGTAAGATGCATCACATGGAGCTGTCCTCACACACGGCAAATACAGGGTATGAACCAGCCCCCGGGAAGGTGGTGCTCACAGGACTCGGAGCGAGGGCAGGATGTCCATCCTTCCTCCCCTGTGCCCGTGTCTGGGGTGTGTGTGAGGATGAGAGTGACGTCCCCAAAGCATCTGCCCAGATCTGTCAGGGCTGCTGTCCTTACTACACAGAGCCAGGTTTCAATTACGTGTGCTAATGAGGTCCAGCGATAGGACGGGTAATTGAATCCACAAAGAATTCCCAAACCTCATTTCGAAAGCTATTTCAAGTTCCTTCTTGAGCCTGTGAATCAGACGTGGATAACTGTTGAACGTCTTCCATTGTTTCCAGCCTCAGACAGAGTAGGAATAACTACCACGCCTTGTTCAACTTGTATCATGTACTCACAGCTTTGTCTGGACCTGGCACTTGGTGAGGCTGTTCACTGAGGCGTCTGGTTCCGCCCGTAGACCTTGTGTCCAGAGGCATCACCTTTCTGTTCTGAAGATGGGAAATTGACCAACTCAGGGTGTCACCAGAAGGAAATGGCAGAGTCAGGGTTCAAAATCAGGTGTTTCTAATTCCAAGTACATTGCTCTGTAATATCTTCAAAGCCTTATGAAAAAACTGAGAAGACCTGGAAAATGTTCAATTTAATTGAACTCAGGGCAATTTGACTTTAATCAATTTAAATGTAGATTCGTTAAGCTTTAAAGTTAGACAAAAGGCTTTTCTTTTGGAGCACGTTTCCATGAGAAAGTTGTTTATGGTTCTTGTGTTTCATTCAACATTTAAATCAGTAAAACCTGTGTCCTTGTGAGAAGTAAATGAGGTCTTATTTTCAAGGTGAACCTGGTTCACTGTCTGCATCAAATGCCCTGCTTCCCGCTGCGTCCTTCAGCTTGGTCCTTGGATTGTGCCTTTGTTTTTGTCTTAATGCTGTCCTGGCCTTTTTCCTGCCATTTTAAAATATCTGACCAGCCACTGGAGCTCAATTTTAAGAACTTTGGACCACTAACTATTCTCATAAAGGTGGTGCTCAAATCTCCCTAGTTTAATCTTGTCACTGTGTGAGACTGTCTACGTTGTAGCTTCACACTCCTCGGTAGTGAGCGAACTTCAACTCACACACATCACACAGTGAGCAAGAATCTGAGCTCTCCGATGGTGGTGCCTCTTACCAGGATTGGTTCAGTTTAGATGGCATCATTATCTTCAGGCAACAATTTTTGCTTGTCCCATATTTGAATAGCTAATTGCATTTTCTAATTTTATGATGAGTAAAAAACATTAGCCAAAAGGTGATAAATCAAGCCGTGTGGTGATAGAAGATAGCCCCCAAACAGAGGGCCTGTGGCTCCACATGGAGGTTTATTGGGTCTAAGCCCGTATCTGTGTTCAGTTCTGAAGGGTAAGAATAAGCTGAACAGCCTGCAACTTTGGAAGTCTGTCTTCCCCGCTTCTGCCTGTGCAGAGAGGAGCACCCGCAGGGACGGGAAGAACTCCTCAGCATAGGAACCGTGAACCTGCAGAGACCTTGTGGCTGGGATTCAGTGCCCGGAGGAGTTCACGGGCTGAGAGGGACAGTGCCAGGGGTAACGCTCACACAGACTCCTAATCAAGGAAGAAAAACAGAGTTCAGGGTGGCGCCTGTGGCTCAAAAGAGTAGGGTGCCAGCCCCATATGCTGGAGATGGCAGGTTCAAACCCAGCCCCAGCCAAAAACTGCAAAAAAAAAAAAAAAACCGAGTTCAATTTTCCTTTGACAATTTTTTAAATCGATGCCATAAAATCATCCTTTTAAGCTTTTGCTTAGTTACCTGCACAACCACATCAACAAATCCTTCTTCCTGCAATAAAATGATTTACTTTTTCTGTTCACTAAATGCCACCTGTAGAAAGGAAGTTCGTGAAGGGCAGAAGTGCCCATTTGCTTCCCTGACGTGCCTCACGCACACCCATCAGCACCCGGTGGAAGGTAATGAACAGTTACTGAACGAAACTCCAATAAACTGAAGTTGAAATAAGATATCATCTCTCTGTTATTTGTTAGATATCTTATAAGAGGTTAAAATCCAAAAAGTATAAGAACTCAAACAACTCAATAGTTAAGAAAACAACCTGATTAAAAAATGGGCAAAGAATTTGAATAGTTATTTCTCAAACGAAGACACAAATGGCCAATAGGTAAATGAAAAAGAGGCTCAAAAATCCCTAATCACTGGAAAAATACAAGTTATAGCCACAATGAGATACCACCTATACCATTAGAATGGTTGTTATCAAAAAGATGGACGATAATAACTACTGGCAAGGATGTGGAGCAGAGGGAACCTTCACATACTGCTGGGAGTATAAATTAAATCAGTATAGCCATTTAGAAAATGGTATGGAGGTATTTCAAAAAATTGAAAGTACAGGTGGCACCCGTGGCTCATTGGGCAGGACGCTGGCCCTATATACCAAGGGTGGCGGGTTCAAACCTGGCCCTAACCAAACTGCAACAAAAAAAATAGCCAGGTGTTGTGGCAGGCGCCTGTACTCCCAGCTACTCGGGAGGCTGAGGCAAGGGAATCGCCTGGACCCAGGAGTTGGAGGCTGCTGTGGATTATGTGACGCCACAGCACTCTACCGTGGGCGATAAAGTGAAATTCTGTCTCTACAAAAAAAAAAAAAAAAAAAAAAATTAAAAGTACTATTCCGCCATGAAAAAGATGGAGACTTTACATGTTTTATATTAACTAGGATGGAGCTGAAACACGTTCTTCTTAGCAAGGTATCACAAGAATGGAAAAGCAAGTATCCAATGTGCTCAGTACTAATAAGAAACCAGTAGACAAACTAGTACATGCCACATAAGAGAAAAACTCAATTTAATTCAAGCTGGGGGGATGGGGAGCGGGAGAAGGGAGGACTGGCGAGCTCCCACCTCGTGGGCACAGTGTCAGGGTACACGGCGCACCTCCTGGGTGTGGGACACAACTATGACAGGGACTTTACCTAACAAAAGTAACTCACACTAATCTGAAAAAAATTAAAAGTACAGCTCACTACTGGGGGTATGTAAGAAGGAAATAAAATCAGTAAGTTGAAGAGATACCCCCGCACTCCCATGTTCACCAAAGCATCGTCCACAATATCTAAGGCATAGATCCAACCTGTGTCCACAGTGGATGGACGGACAAAGACGATGTGGTATAGACACACGATGGGAACGCTACTCAGCCTGAAAAAAGAAGGAAACGCTGTTATTCACAACAGCACGGATGAGCCTGGAGGGCGACATGTTGAGTGAAATGAGCCACAGAGGACAAAGGCCACATGACGTCCCACTTACATGTGGGACCTTAAAAAGTTGAACTCATAGAAGTGAAACAGAGATTACAAGAGGTTGGGAGGGCAGAGGGTTGGGGAAATGTTGGTCAAGGGACATGGGAACTTAGCATATCTAAGATTTTTAGTTAGATAAGTTAAAATAAATTTAAGAGATCTATTAATCAACTTGATGACTATATGGGATAAAAGTATTTGTATATAAAATTATTTGCTATATTTCATTTTTCTATTTTAAATAATCACCTGAGCCTTGTGTGACCTAGGGGGTTAAGAAAACCTGAAACGGAAAATACACTGAAGATTTTATTATTGTGGCCGTCTCAGGTCTGGAAAAGTTGAGTACCAAGTTAGGTTCTGTCTGGCGTTAAGCATATGATCTCGACCAACTCACTGAACTTCCCCGAGCCTGAAAGACAGATAAATAATAACACACCTTGGCTCTGAGGCCACTGCACACCTGGCTCTGAGACCATTGCACACCTTGGCTGTGTGGCCGCTGCACACCTTGGCTGTGCGGCCACTGCACACCTGGCTCTGAGACCACTGCACACCTTGGCTGTGCGGCAGCTGCACACCTTGGCTGTGTGGCCACTGCACATTTGGCTGTGCGGCCTACAGCTCCTGAGCTGCACACCTGTCTGCCATGCTCCCATACTGAAAGCTGACAGTTGTAACACACAGATAAGCATTTCTGTGTCTGAACACTTTACTTACAACACATTCACAACAACATGGAGGGTACCGCTGCACAGAAATGTTTTCTTTCTTGATACGCGTATCCTTATTCCATAAGCTTTTTTTCTATTTTCAAAATATTTATTTATTTATTTATTTTACTTTTTAAACTTTTTCGTTAAAAACTAACACACAAGCACATGCCTAAGCCCAGGCCTCCGCAGGGTCTGGGACATCAGCGTCTCTGCCTCCCGCCTCCACGTCTTGTCCCACTGGACGGTCTTCAGAGGCAACAATGGGCCTGGCATTGTCGCTGTGATAACCAGGCCTTCATTACGGGTGTCTCCCTAAAGACCTGCCGAGGCTGTTTTACAGTTAACTTTCTTTAATAAGTAGGAGGGTACACTCTAAAGCAACAATAGAAGGTACAGTATAGTATTTATCTAAACCACTGACAGTCGTTAACTATCATTAGCATGTGTTATGTCGTGTACATACATAATGGTACGCACTATACTTTTACACAACTGGCAACACAGTCGGTTTGTTTGCGCCTGAATCAGCGCAAACCTTTGGGTAATGCCTTGTGCTACAACCTTATGACAGCTGCGTGTCGCTGGGTGATAGGGTTTTTCAGCTTCATCATAATTTTTGGAGGCCACCACCACATAGTCTGTGATTGACCAAAAATATCATCGTTTGTTATATGACCGTGTTTTCATCTTTGCGGCCCTTTTCCAGGTGCGTTAACTGTGAGCCTTTGCTGTTAGCTGATTAGTTACTCACCTTCTGGTTCACTGGCCCCGAGGCCAGTGTAAACCCACAGCAGGGAGGAAGGCAGGAAAGAGCCGTCTAGGTCTCCCTGGAGGCTTGGAGGGAGGGTGGTTAGTGCTCAATTCATTTTTTTCAATTATTCAATCAATAAACATTATTACAAATATTTTAAGTGCTTTCCATCTCTTAGCATTCCTCAGCTATGTAATTACTTGTTCATTGATCTTTCTCCTGATTACACCATAAGCTACATAGGAAGCCAGATCCTTTTTTCCTATTCACTGCTATTTTCTAGCATCTAACATAATGCCTAGCCCAAAACGCCTCCTAAGGCATGAAGTAAATATTTGGTGGGATGAAGTGGAGGAATTACAAGTTCAGAGGACACATTTACCAAACTAGAGATGGAAAAGAAGAAGTGAAAAGGAAACTTTGTCATTGTTAAATTGACTACTGAGTGAGTCTATGCAGTGCAAGGAGAGTATGCATGTCCTAATGGGCTTCATAATAAATGTGGTCTCTTTGATTAATGCTGCTAGTTGGAATTTGGGTCTTCTGGAAAAAAAAATGATAAAACCATCTCCGGAGACATTGTGTATTCAGTTCATTTAATATTTATATTGAGCTTCTCAGCATCCTCAAAGAGACCAAAAATGATAGTTGGAGTACACAGAGTGCTAGGGGAGGATGGGGTAAGCACACGCCCACTTTCCCAGTCCCCAGTAAATCAACACAGATGGAGTGAAATTTAGGTACTCTACAAAAGGGTGAGAGAGGATTCCGGAATACTCAGAAAGGAAACAGCATGCTCTCTCACCTCTTTCTCCAAGATTCTAGCAGAGGTTACAAAAAGTAGGTTTGCTATTACAAAGAACATACAAAGCTCATATCAGTTAGGGTAGGGTAAAGGTCGAAAAAAGACCCCAACATTCAATGCTTAAATGAAGTGGAATTTCATGGTGCTCTCTCATCATTGTCTATCAGTGGGCAAACCAAGCTAGCAGGGAACTCTGCTTAACAAAATAATTAATAAGGGCCAGGTGCACCGGCTCATGCCTGTAATCCCAGCCCTCTGGGAGGCTGAGGTGGGAGGATCTCTTGAGCTCAGAAGTTCAAGACCAGCCTGACTCTGCCTCTACCTCAAATAGAAAAATTTGCCAGGTACTGCGGCAGGTGCCTGTAATCCCAGCCACATGGGAGGTCACTTCAGCCCAGGAGTTCGAGGTTGCTGCGAGCTAGGCTGAGATCCACGGCACTCTAGCCTGGGCAGCAGAGTGAAACACTGTCTCAAAAAAAAAAAAAAAAATATATATATATATATATATATAGACTTATGTTCCTTTCATCCCATGTCCGTCACACCCCATTGGCAGAACTTGTCAAATGTTACCCTGCATTCAAGTCACTGGTGGTTCTTGCTAAAATGCAGATTCTGATGCAGGTAGGCGTGAAAAGGGGCCAGAGAGTCTGTATTTCTAAAAAGCTTCCAGGTAATGCTGATGCCACTACTTTAAGAACTACACTCTGAGTAGCAAGGCCTGTCACCACCTGCATGGTCAAGACTGGTGACTGGCACATCTGGGCTCCAAGAACAAACCCAAGGCAAGAAGTTTCCTTTAAGCAAACAACATGGAGGTAACAGGCAGCTTCTCCTCACGTTCCACAGTCAAGGACGTAGAAGACGGCCATGCCTGGCCTCCAGGGCCCTGATGGACGTGCTGCTCTGTGGCTGGGCAGCCCTTCACCTCACACAGGAGGGAGAGCACCATGGCCAAGAGAGGGGAGGACAGATGCCAGAGACTGGCTGGCGGTCTGCACCGCAGAAAATCCCAAGTCAGGAGCTTAAAATTAGGCAAGAGCAGCGAAAAGTAGATGTCTGCGCCAGATTTTGCTCTGAAATCTATGAACACACCTTTAGCAAAAGCTATTGGTTTATAAGTAAAGGGTCACTGATAGCATTTTATTTCCGATTTTTAGCCCCTGGCACGCCTTGCTTACGAGTCCTCTGTGACTTATTCTCAGAGGCTCTTGTGGGTGCTGAAGATATGACAGGTAACTGGGAACGGCTCTTGTTTACTCAAGACACAGTGAATTTGTCAGTTTTTAATTTTGTTAGAAAAAATTCATTGTTCAGCCATTTGATATGACACATTTTCTTAGAATATTCAGCTGAGAAATAAATTCTAGGAGCGTAAGCACTTTCAGAACTCTTTTTCTGGAATGGCCATCAGAGCTGTTATCATATGAAGGTCTGGCAATCAAGTTTTTGAACTCATCCTAAAAAAAATGCCCTGAAGCGTGGATGAGGTGCTGGCATCGGTGTGCAGCTCCCCTGGGGAGCACTCAGAGGTGACTGCAGTGACATCCCCCGTGAGGCGTGCAGCACTTCTTCTGGGATGACTTTGAGAACTGAATAGTTCTGCCTTGTACAGTCAGAGACCCACAAGTCCTCTCAAGGCACTTGTTCAACTTTGCCTCCTTCAGTCAATAGGAGGCAGGAAATAGAATGGGTTAACTCAATGAATGAAAAGTACCTTATATAGGCTTTTTATAGAAAAATTTACCTGAAGGGCCAGGACAGCACAGTGGCTCAGGCATAATCCCAGCACTCTGAGAGGCCAAGGTGGGTGGATTGCTTGAGCTCAAGAGTTCAAGACCAGCCTATGAAAGAATGAGTCCCTGTCTCTGTTAAAAATAGGAAAACAGAAAAAACAAGCTGGACATTATGGTGGGCTCCCATAGTCCCAGCTGCTTGGGGAGACTGAGGATCACTTGAGCCCAAGACACTGAGGTTGCTGTGAGCTATGATGACACTGTAGAACTCTATCAGAGTGACAGAGTAAGTCTCTGTCTCAAAAAAAAAAATGAAAGAAAGAAAAAGAAAAGCATGCTTTTTGTTTCTAATGGCACTGCCCAGCAGTTGTACACATCACTTCCCATCATGTCTCGTCAGTGAGAAGGGAGGCTGAGGAACATCTTTTGTAGCTGGGAATTCTAGTAGGGATGACCAGCAGCCCTGCCATACAATAGAAATCCTGATGCAATCTATCAATGAAAGGTCAGAACCCACAGACTTTACTAGTAAACTTATAAGAAACCAAGGCACAGAGAGGTTGAATGATTTATCTGTGGTCACACAGCAAGTAATCAAGGTAGTCAGGAAACGAACCTATATCCGTTGGCTACAAATAGTAGATTGTTGCTATCACCTTGTGATGGTTTTCATATTGCTTTCAATACACCACAGCCGCTGAACATCAAAGTTTAGCCAGGCTTACCCTAAACGTACACACACTTACCTTAGCCTCTAGTTGTGCAAAACCATATAACAGAAAGACTTTGTTCATAATAAAGTGTTGAATATTTCATGTCATTTATTGAATACTGCACCAAAAGTGATTAACCAAATTGTTGTATGGGTACGTGAAGTATGGCGTCTACTGAACGCATATCACTTTCACACCATTGAAAAGCTGAGTGATTTTAAGTGGGGACCATCACAGGTCAGGGACCCGCCCCCCCCCCATGTAACCGTCAGGGACCCCCCACCCCCGTGCAACTGCCACACCAGGACTGGCTGCTTACACCTAGTCTTCCCTCACCTCCACAATCGGACCCCTACAAGAAGCTGGTAACACCCTTACTGACACTAACTTACCTCCTCCCAAAAGACTGGCTTCCATAGTCAAGTTCATGAGATAGAAATATTACAGATGGGGCATGAGGAGGGTTTCCTGTGTGATTTCCTGACTGTTCAGAAGTGGGGTTTCTGTGTCCCTGGTTCGCTCTGTCTCCCGGCGATGTAGTGTGTGCTAACGGCAGCTCTGCCTTCAAGGCTTTGCTCACCACTCTCTAACACTCGGAGCTTCAGTTTCCCGTGGTGACTGGAGACATCTCAGAGGACTGAGAAGACCATGAGTGGCTGCGTGAGTTCTCTCCCCACTGTAAGCCCTGTGGGAGGGAAGGTGTGAGGCCCTCCCGCCAGTGGGCCCAATTGCCCTTATATTTTTCTTGATTCACGTCAACACTGGTATCAAAAAGAACAAACAAAGTCACACGCCCTTGACATTTGCATTGACAAACCAATGAACTCTGGTTTATAAATAGATTCTGACAAATAGGGATAAGATGACAAAAAAAATAATAGACCCAACCATAGCATTAATACCCTGTTTCCCCGAAAATAAGACAGTGTCTTATTTTAAGATGTGCTCCCAAACATGCGCTAGGTCTTATTTTCAGGGGACGTCTTATCTTTCCTGTAAGTAGGTCTTATTTTCAGAGGATGTCTTATTTTCAGGGAAACAGAGTAATTCTTTAGGAACTTAGCGAGACCTAGTGTGTAGGTAGAATGTCTCCTGGATATTTTCAGCATGAGTAAGATTCTTCCTAATGATCGTGCAAGAATTCAGTAACGATTTTTGGTTTGTTTTTGTTTTTGTTTTCTTTTAGAGATGAGAGTCTCACTGTGTTCCTCAAGCTGGTCCCAAACTCTGAAACTCAAGCTAGCCTGAGCCTCTCTGGTAGCTGTTGACTACAGGCATGTGCCACTGCAACCAGCCTATATTGTTAAAAAAAAAAAAAAAAGTCCAAGGCTGCATGTGTTGGCTCACGCCTATAATCCCAGCACTCTGCGACATCAAGGCATATAGATCCCTGACCTCAGGAGTTCCAGACCAGCCTGACCAAGAGCGAGACCTGTCTCTACTAAAAGCAGAAAAACTAGCTGGGAATTGTGATGGGTGCCTGTATTCCCAGATACTTGGGAGGCTAAAGCAGGAGGATTGCTTGCGTCAAGGAGTTTGAGGTTGCTGTGCGCTGTGATGCCACAGCACTCTACCCAGGGTATCAAAGTGAGACTCTGTGTCAAAAAAAAAAAAAAAATTCCAGCATACATTATGCTTGATCTCAGATCCAGTTCAAAGGGGATAGTCTTTATATAAATTTTGTTTTTACTATGACTTCTATTATTCCCATTTTCAATTTTGAATTTTATGTGAAGTGTTTCTGGGCCATTATTGTACAATACTTGGTATCAGACAGTTACTGCTTCAATAATTCCGCATAGCAAAACACTCCCAAACCCAACAGCTTACAAGGCAATCACTTTCCTTATCACAGCTCTGTGGGTCCAACTGAAGTCTGGGGAGGCTGTTCAGCATTTCTTCACGTTCTTCTGGGACTGCAGATTCCCTGGGGCAGGTCTTGGAGTGGTGAGTAATAAGGTCAGAGGTCAGCCAAACTTCAATCTCACCAGCAACATTTAAAGCATCTGCTCTCATCCTCCCTTCATATACAGCACAAGGTCAAAATAGCGCAAAGCCAAGTCCAAATTTAGAAAATCTTTGTATTTCTTTCTAAGGAGGAAGAGGTAAGTGAATCGTTGCCATAAAATATTCAAGTCCACTATACGTATTAACATTTCTGCAGTAAAGCATGTAAATACCTCCTCCTTCAGTGGGGTAAACACAAGTTATAAATAATTCCGAAAGTTAGGTTCTCAGAACTTCCTGCGTTTCACGCCCGTAGATCAGACATTCTGATCAGTAACACGGACAACACAATCAACATAGCGGCTAAAAATTTTTGTTTTGAATGTTAAAGCTAGAAAGATTTCTTTAAATCTGAAACATTTAAATGTAAACACAGCACAGTGCTTACTAGGAGCCAGACCTCCTAGCTCCTGCTGAGCTCCATATGTATATTGTATCAGCTTTTTTTGTTTTTAAAAATAGGATCTGGCTCTGCTGCCCAGGCTGGCGTGCAGTGGTGTCATCACATCTCACTGCAATCTCAAACTCCTCCTGGTCAAAGGGACCCTCCTGCCCTTGGTCTCCCATGTGACCGGAACTGCAGGAACCTGCCAGCAGGCCCGGTTAATATTTCTATTTTTCTGTTGAGATGGAAATAGGGAGTTGGAGGGGGACAGTCTCACTTTGGCTCAGGCTGATCTGGAACTCCTGGCCTCAAGCAATCCTCCCACTCAGCCTTCCTACCTGTAATCATCTTAGCACTCTTGGAGGCCGAGTCATCAAAATTACTCAAGCTCAGGAGTTTGAGACCAGCCTGAGCAATAGTAAGACCCCTGTCTCTACTAAAGATAGAAAAACCAGCCAGGGTTGTGGTGGGCACTGCAGTCCCAGCTACTTGGGAGGCTGAGGCAGGAGGATCACTTGAGCCCAAGAGTTTGAGGTTGCTGTGAGCTATGATGCCACGGCACTATGCCCAGGGCACAGAGTGAGACTCTGTCTCAAAACAACAAACATTCAAATACAAACAAACAAACAAAAACAAGATGCTGGACTCCTGGTGTAATCCACCTTATCTGGCCCTTATACACATGTCCACTAACGAATCTTCATCACCACTCTGAGAGTCAGGCACTGTAGCTACCCTCTATTGAAGCTAAAGAAACTGGAACACAGATGTGGTGTGGACCAAGTTCGCACACCTGGGAGGCTACAAAGCAAGATTCAAACCCACAGTGTCCCTACTCTCCTGTTCTTCCTTTTAACCCCATGCTAAGCATTTTTGTAAACACAAAGGAGCTCGAGCTCCTCAACATTGGATCAAGAGTTCATCATGGGAAAGAAAGGTCTCCTTTTGCCTACGAAAGCAGGGCCTCTCCAGCTACCTACTACACTTTGCAAGACCTAGTCCTCAGTTTACCTCCTGCCAGTGCCCTTGTCTGCAAGCTCCTGGAAGTCGGGCAGGCTGTGCAATGTGTCCTGATAGGCCTGGCACAGAGTAGGGATCAAACGAATATTTGTTGAACAAAATGAACGACCAGATGCATAAGCAGCACTTAAGTAATTAATGGATCTTCAGTATGGACTTTAAGGTAACAGTTTGTAAAGTCTCCATCGAGCCCTGTCAGCCTTTCCTCTCTTATCCTTTATTCTGTGAGTCTTGCTCCTGAGACCAGGCGCTGCAGTGGTGATGGCTGCCCCTCTGCCTACGGGAGACAGAAGCTACAACAACCATGTGACTACGAATGTTCCCCAAGCTGCCCTGGCTGTTTCAAAAGTCATATACTTCTTTGGGGGCCCTCACAGGCCCTAACAGAAGCTCCAGACCCACACAAGGCCCATAAGAGAAATGCTTATTGAATTGAATCGTAGTGCTGGAGAAGCCTGGACCCCCTGTGCAAACCAACTGTGAGAGGCTTTGAGAATGCACGCCCTCAGAACACCCCTGTCATTCAGTTCTTGTAGCTCATCCGCTCCAACTGGGTCATCTCTGCTTAAAGAGCATCGTAACAGTCTGCAGGGGTGTCAATGACACTTCACATTCTTCATTTATTAGATAACTCGTGCTACCATGTTTTTAACCAAAATAAGATGGTTACTTTGGCTTCAATTCTCTTAAAATGAAAGGAAAAAATCTTGACAGTAGAGTTTACTAACATCTAAGACCAAGGAATTAGTGACTCTGCTGTGTTCCCATGCCCTTCGTTATCTGAGAATTGTCCTCTAAGATTTGAAGTAGAGCTGTGGCTTTGTGTTTAAAGTGGAACATTTCCCAATAACAGTGCTGTTAACTGTACATACACCCCTCACTCTTCTGGAAAGTGATTAAAAGGTGTTAAAACCACACAGTTCCTACCTGTCTCATGTTACAGTGGCTTGAGTGATGTCTTCTTAAAAAAATAAAGAACTTGGGCGGCGTCTGTGGCTCAAGGAGTAGGGTGCCAGTCCCATATGCTGGAGGTGGCGGGTTCAAACCCAGCCCCAGCCAAAAACCACAAAAATAAATAAATAAATAAATAAATAAATGGTGTTTAAAAAAAAAATGAAGAACTCAAAAAATAAATAGATATATAAATAAAGAACTCAACGTTAAAGGCAGGGATTTTTCTAAATACCCTAATGCAATTCTTGCGTGCCCAAAATCATGGTTTCTCAAGTTTTGGAAAGAGACGAAAGAAACCCGAAGACTCGTGAAAGAAAAACAACAGAAAAACTGCTTTATGACCAAAACTTGACCTAAAAAGTCTAAGTGAATTGCATTTATTTTAAAAGCTAGATCATAAAATAATAACAAATCAAAGATTCAAACAAAAAAAAAACTTTGTATGTTTTTTAGAAATGTTTATGGACATTTTTCTGGGACTTTAAAAGTTGACACAAATTCTCATTGCTTTTAAATATTAGCTAGCTTATTTTATTATATCAGTAACAAAGCTCAGTATTAAAAAATAAATAAATAAAACAGAAAAGTACAAGGTAAAACATAAAACTCCCCTGCCTTCTATCCCTACCACTCTCTGGAATCATTGATATAAACACTGGTAACATTTATTTCCATTTATAACCATTGGGAATATTTCACTTTTACTCATTAATTTGTGAGGAGTACTATAGTAAAATGTACACAGCATAGGTGGTTTAAACAATAGAAGTTTATTTTCTCACAATTCTGGGGGCTACAAGTCCAAGATCAAGGTGTTCCTGGGTTTCGTTTCTTTTAAGATTTGCTGCTTGCAAATGGCTGCCTTGGTCCTCCGCCTCACATGGCTTTCTGCCTGCTAGCTCCCCGTGTGGCTATGCCCTAACCCTCCGCTAGCTCCCCGTGTGGCTGTGCCCTAACCCTCCACTAGCTCCCCGTGTGGCTGTGCCCTAACCCTCCGCTAGCTCCCCGTGTGGCAGTGCCCTAACCCTCTGCTAGCTCCCCATGGGGCAGTGCCCTAACCCTCTGCTAGCTCCCCGTGTGGCAGTGCCCTAACCCTCTGCTAGCTCCCCGTGTGGCAGTGCCCTAACCCTCCGCTAGCTCCCCGTGTGGCAGTGCCCTAACCCTCTGCTAGCTCCCCGTGTGGCAGTGCCCTAACCCTCTGCTAGCTCCCCGTGTGGCAGTGCCCTAACCCTCTGCTAGCTCCCCGTGTGGCAGTGCCCTAACCCTCTGCTAGCTCCCCATGGGGCAGTGCCCTAACCCTCTGCTAGCTCCCCGTGTGGCAGTGCCCTAACCCTCTGCTAGCTCCCCGTGTGGCAGTGCCCTAACCCTCTGCTAGCTCCCCATGGGGCAGTGCCCTAACCCTCTGCTAGCTCCCCGTGTGGCAGTGCCCTAACCCTCTGCTAGCTCCCCATGGGGCAGTGCCCTAACCCTCTGCTAGCTCCCCGTGTGGCAGTGCCCTAACCCTCTGCTAGCTCCCCATGGGGCAGTGCCCTAACCCTCTGCTAGCTCCCCGTGTGGCAGTGCCCTAACCCTCTGCTAGCTCCCCATGGGGCAGTGCCCTAACCCTCTGCTAGCTCCCCGTGGGGCAGTGCCCTAACCCTCTGCTAGCTCCCCGTGGGGCAGTGCCCTAACCCTCTGCTAGCTCCCCGTGTGGCAGTGCCCTAACCCTCTGCTAGCTCCCCGTGTGGCAGTGCCCTAACCCTCTGCTAGCTCCCCATGGGGCAGTGCCCTAACCCTCTGCTAGCTCCCCGTGTGGCAGTGCCCTAACCCTCTGCTAGCTCCCCGTGTGGCAGTGCCCTAACCCTCTGCTAGCTCCCCGTGTGGCAGTGCCCTAACCCTCTGCTAGCTCCCCATGTGGCAGTGCCCTAATCCTCTGCTATCTCCCTGTGGGGCAGGGCCCTAACACTCTCTTCTTATCATGACACAGGTGAACTGGATTAGAACCCACCTTAACAGTCTCAACATAATTTATTCACTTCCCCTATTTCTAAATATAGTTACATTCTAAAGCAGTGAGGGTTAGGGCTGCAAAATACGAATTTCGGGGAGAGACAATTCAGCCCATACTGCTATTTCTAAAACAAAATGATGAAATTCTGGTACACATGTCTTTGAACATTTTTGCAAGTATATGGGTGGAATCAGTTTCTAAATGAGGTCGAAGGATATGTTTATTAGTGATTTGAATAGATGTTAGATACATTTCTTATGAAAGATTTATAATAATTTATTCTATCAACCATACATAGATATGCCCTTTAGCCTTGGAATTATCTAACCTTTTGATTTTTTATATGACATTTTTTCTTGTTTTAGTTTGTGTGCTTTGAACTATGAATGTGGTTGAATAACTTGGGGTTTTTTTTGTTGTTGTTGTTGTTGTTGTTATTTTTGAGACAGAGTCTGACTCTGTTGCCCTGTCTGGAGTGCCATGGCATCATCACAGCTCACAGCAACCTCGAACTCCTGGACTCAAGTGATCTTCTTGCCTCGGCCTCTGAGTAGCTGGAACTACACACTCCCATTACAACATCCAGCCAATTTTTCTTTGTTTAGTGGAGACAGGGTCTTATTCTTGCTCAGGCTGGTCTCAAACTCCTGAGCTCAGGCGATCCACCCGCCTCAGTCACCCAGAATGCAAAGATTACAAGGGTGAGCCACCGCACCCCACCTTCCTTTCTACTTTTTTACAGATAATCATTTTCAAAAGCAAAGTAACTGCCTTTTATATTAAATTTGCGATTAGCTATCTGATCACTTGAAATTTTTTTTTTTTTGAATGTTTAGCTTTATAGTTAGCTCAGTTAGAAATCATTCTAGGTTTCCTTCGTTCTTGCCTCCTTGTCATTCTCTTGTCCAAATGCACTGGCCAGTGTGTCCAAAATGATTATCAAATAATAGTGATGAGTTTTCAAGTCTACATTGCACTGGAGGAGTCAGCCAATACAGCAAGACAAGAAAATGAAAGGGAAGCTATAATGTTTGGAAAGAAAGTAAAATAATAATATTATTATTCACATATGACACAATTGTTCATGTAAAACAACTTTAAAAAAGCACCAAAATTTCAAATGCCTGGGAATAACTGTAACAAACGTAGTGCAAGACCTCTTCCCATCTGATTCACTTGTTTACTGGGCCTCTCCCCCACTGGAGTAGAGGGGCAGGGTCTTTGCTTGTGCCTCTGCACGTCCAGCACCACGGACAGCGCCTGGAACACAGTAGGTGCCTGTTGAAGGCTGATGAGCTGAGCAGTGTCTTGGTGTCTCGCTGGGCACAGGGCTCCCTGCATGGAGCTGGGTAGCAGGGCGGCGAGTTGCCTTGTCCTCCCTTCCTCTGGGTCAGCAGGCTGTGTAGCACTATTTTTATCTCCATCCTGGACTACAGCTCCACTGGCAGTCCACTGTCCATTCCCTCTGAGACTGTCACTGCCAGGGCAGATTGAGGGGCAGCACGGGAAGGTTGACACCTTTGCCCCTTGCTACCTGGTGCCCACATTCCTACCGGCAGCTGTGTCCCAGGGGCAGCCAGGTGCCCACATCCCCTCGCCCACCCTACCCTGCATTGGAAAGGAGGAGCCTCAGGAGTCACTGACCTCTGTGTCCAAAGGGCAAGCGGGTCCAGAGCCTGTGCCCTTCCACCCCCACTGTCTCTGGGACCCTCTCCTGAGGCAGGAAAATCTCTTGAACGTGGGAGTTTGAGGTTTCTGTGAGTTAGGCTAACGCCATGGCATTCCAGGTAGGAAACAGAGTAAAATTCTGTGTTTTAAAAAACAAAAACCTTCAATCTACCTATTCAATGCCATTCCTATCAAAATACCAACATCATACTTTCAAGATTTGGAAAAAATGATTCTGCGTTTTGTATGGAACTGGAAAAAACCCCGTATAGCTGAGGCAGTTCTTAGTGAACAAAAATAAAGCTGGGGGCATCAGCATACCAGATTTTAGTCTGTACTACAAAGCCATAGTGGTCAAGACAGCATGGTACTGGCACAAAAACAGAGACATAGACACTTGGAATCGAATTGAAAACCAAGAAATGAAACTAACATTTTACAACCACCTAATCTTTGATAAACCAAACAAGAACATACCTTGGGGGAAAGACTCCCTATTCAATAAATGGTGTTGGGAGAACTGGATGTCTACATGTAAAAGACTGAAACTGGACCCACACCTTTCCCCAGTCACAAAAATTGATTCAAGATGGAGAAAGGACTTAAATTTAAGGCATAAAACAATAAAAATCCTCCAAGAAAGCATAGGAAAAACACTGGAAGATATTGGCCTGGGGAAAGACTTCATGAAGAAGACGGCCATGGCAATTGCAACAACAACAAAAATAAACAAATGGGACTTCATTAAACTGAAAAGCTTCTGTACAGCTAAGGAGACAATAACCAAAGCAAAGAGACAACCTACACAATGGGAAAGGATATTTGCATATTTTCAATCAGACAAAAGCTTGATAACTAGGATCTATAGAGAACTCAAATTAATCCACATGAAAAAAGCCAACAATCCCATATATCAATGGGCAAGAGACATGAATAGAACTTTCTCTAAAGACGACAGACGAATGGCTAACAGACACATGAAAAAATATTCATCATCTCTATATATTAGAGAAATGCAAATCAAAACAACCCTGAGATATCATCTAACCCCAGTGAGAATGGCCCACATCACAAAATCTCAAAACTGCAGATGCTGGCGTGGATGCGGAGAGAAGGGAACACTTTTACACTGCTGGTGGGACTGCAAACTAGTACAACCTTTCTGGAAGGAAGTATGGAGAAACCTCAAAGCACTCAAGCTAGACCTCCCATTTGATCCTGCAATCCCATTACTGGGAATCTACCCAGAAGGAAAGAAATCCTTTTATCATAAGGACACTTGTACTAGACTGTTTATTGCAGCTCAATTTACAATCGCCAAAATGTGGAAACAGCCTAAATGCCCACCAACCCAGTAATGGATTAACAAGCTGTGGTATATGTATACCATGGAATACTATTCAGCCATTAAAAAAAATGGAGACTTTACATCCTTCGTATTAACCTGGAAGAAAGTGGAAGACATTATTCTTAGTAAAGCATCACAAGAATGGAGAAGCATGAATCCTATGTACTCAATTTTGATATGAGGACAATTAATGACAATTAAGGTTGTGGGGGGGAAGCAGAAAGAGGGACGGAGGGAGGGGGGTGGGGCCTTGGTGTGTGTCACACTTTATGGGGGCAAGACATGATTGCAAGAGGGACTTTACCTAACAATTGCAATCAGTGTAACCTGGCTTATTGTACCCTCGATGAATCCCCAACAATAATAAAAAAAAAAGAAATGCCAAAAAAAAAAAAACTGTATTCATGTTTGTCTATTTTCATCTTTGTTGCCTGTGGTTTTGAAGTCTTAGTTGTAAAATCTTTGCTCAGGTCAATGTCCTGAAGTGTTTTCCCATATGTTTTCTTCTAGTGGTTTTATAGTTGTAGGTCTTATGTTTGAGTTTTTCATCTATTTGACTCAGTTTTTGTATAAGGTGAGAGATAAGAGTCTAGTTTCATTCTTCTGTGTATGGATGTCCAGTTTTCCCGGCACTATTTATTGACAAGGGTGTCTTTTTCCCAATGTGTGTTTTTGACACTTTTGTCAAAAATCAGTTGACTATAAACAGATGATGTAATTGTGTGTTCTCTATTCTGCTCCATTGGTGTATGTGTCTGTTTTTATACTAAAAACCATGCTGTTTGGTTTATATAGCTTTGTAGTGTATTTTGATTTTTAGGGACTGGATGAGCATCACCTGTGTGTTATCCGTACAGCCTGCCCCGTTCTGTATGTCCACCACTTCTGCATGAGGGCCAGTGTGTCAGCTTATAGAGGTTCTACTATATTTTAGGATGGGAACACTGAAGAGTAAGAGTGAATAAAGATATGAAAAACTATCACTGATGAGGTCATAGAAGGTGATGGGAAGTGATCAGTGATAATGGCTAACCAGAACTGAGCTCAGCCATGGGCTAAGTCCTCTCTCTGGTGAGTAGTTTTCACATAAGAACTCATTTAATCATTACTGTCAAGGCGGAGGCAGGGATTATTATTCTTATTATCATCTTCATTTTACAGAAGAGGAAAGAAACCAAGGTGCAGCTAGACATAACTCAGGCAGTCTAGTTTCAGAGGATGTGCCCTCAACTATTAGGCTATACCCACTAGCTCTCTAGGAGCATAATGAGAGAGGCGTGTTTTGTCCAAGAGGTGGTTCTTTGCTTCCTTGGGCACTAGGCATGTGAGGACACTGATCACTTTTGAGGCTGAGGATGTTTATGCCGGATGCCCAGCAACCCCCTCCACCCTGTAATACTGAACACCTGTGGAGAGATGGCGTGAGAAGCTGCCACCCCTTGGCAGCAGAGTTCTGGAAGAGTGACTGAGATTCCACATTAAAATTGAACAAAAAGACTTCTGAGTAAACACAGTTCTTTGACCTTAAAAAACTTATGATCCCTGGAGCAGACCTGACAAGTGCTCTGATACACGTAATACAGGGAAGCGTGTGTGAGGAGGCACGACATGGCGAGTCAGTTACACGAGCGGGCACCATGGCTGTCACTGTACTAGCTTACGGGGGGAAGGACCAACCAGCATCTCAGAATATGTGTAATATGTGGGAGACTTTCAACTAGCAGTCCCGGGAGCACAGCATGTGATTCTGTCCAGCAGACAGGGTGGTAAGAGCAGGACTCGGCGAGAGAGCTGTTGCTGAGACCTGAAGGGAGCTGGAGCTGAGAACACAGCTCAGAGGAGGAAGAGGGTCTAATCAGGGCAGGCTGCGGATGCGAGCGAGGGCCTGGGACCCCAGTTTCTAATCAAATGACGGTAACCATCTCCTGGATTCTCCTACCTGTCTTCCTCCTTCCTCCTCCTTCCTTTCTCCTCGTTTCACATTACTGAGTTTCTAGCAAATCCCCACACTTTGCTAAACTCCTTATGTGTTGAAATGTGTTGTGTCCTCACTGCAGCTTTTGTGAAGACTCCTCATCTCCATCTCATGGGTGACTTACCTAAAGTTCCGAGAGGTTAAGCTATTTGCTTAAAATCTCCAAGCTGGGCTACAGTTGAGCCAGAAGGCACCAAGATCTGTTTGATCCCAAACCCTTGCTTCTCATACTATCTTCCATAATGGTATAACAGCACCTGGCATGTTGGAGATGCCAAAAAAACCAACAATACATAATAACAACAACTGATGGACGTATGCCCAACAACATGTGGCACGTTGAGGACTGATCCAGATGTGGATATAACACAAGGTCCTCTTGCGGAGTGTCCAAAGAGGGGGAAAAAAGCTACTTCTTTCACACAAACACATTAAACTTACTATGTTTCAAGAACTGTTTTAAGCACAGTATACAAATTAACCCACTTCATTTTCATTATTATCATATTTGTGGGAGAATATTTTTATTCCTGTTTTTATAGATGATAAAACTAAGTCACAAAACAACCTAATTGGCCCATACACAGACCTAGTAAGTGACAAAACCAGGACTCAGAGCCCAGCTAGTCTGAACCATGAGGAGGTCTGGCTCTGGGGTCAAGCTCTTAACTGTGATACTGTGCTGTCTCTGTGAGGTCAGGTCAAGCCAAGCATGGCGGCCCTTGTGCACAAGCCAGAAACAGCAAATCTTCCTGCTTCTCTGATCTGAAGTCTCTTCCATGCCTCTTATCCAAGTATTCTTTAGAACTGTAGCTGTCAGTTACAAAGCCCTGGTGTCACCAAAACCTCTCACTGACTTGAAATTATAAACTTTGTAAGAGCAAAAACATATTTTTCCTTTCAGCTTTTGTGTCCCAGCATCTACCAGATACCTGGGATATGGTGAACACCCAATAAATATTTATAAAACACATGAAAGAAAGCATCTTCAAATCATTTGGGCTTCATATATCAGATAAGATAGACAAGTTTGACAATTTAAATTCACGACCTTGCCACTGTTAACTAATGTTAGGGGCACTGTACACACAACTCCATAAGGTTTCATAATCTTGGTCTATCAGTGTCTCACAGCTGTGTTCATGTAAACATATGGCCGTGTCCTGCTGAGTGATGTTCATTGTTGTTGCAAGACGACAGCTCTAATGGTCCTTCCAGAAAAGGAGCTCCAAAAGTGCTTTAAGGGTGAACTAGGCACTGGCATCAGAGCATAGCTTCCCACGGGCAGCACTTCGAAGGTGACCCTAGTGATATTCGGCAATGAGGGGGCTGGGCACCCAAAGCTCAAAGTTGGGGGTCCATAGTTCAATGGTGAGAGCACCAGCCCCTTGCACTGTGGGTGGTAGGTTTGAACCCAGCCTGGGTTTGAACCAAAAAAAAAAAAAATCAATGAGGGGTGTAGCACTTTTTCTAGGATGATTTCACTAACCTAATTGTCTGACCTCATATATCAGAAATAGAAAATTTTTGCCCTCATAAATTGCTACTTTAAGAGGAAAAATATTCATAAAATAACTTGAACTCATGGACAAAGTGAGTCTTTAGGGATTCATATCATGACAACAAAATAAACAATCAAACAAAAGATATTTCAGGACCCAATTTGTGGATTACCTAAGCCCAAATCAATTTTGTGCACTGCATGCTTTTGCTAATGTATATTTTTCAAACATGTCCTCAAAATGCTCTAGAATTATGCTTAACAATTACCCTCATGAGTCATTTGACTTTAAAATTGATTTTCAACTTGGAAAAACCCTTAGCAGAAAATACCAGCAAAGAAAAAAATGCAAAGATGTAAGGCTTAATGGGAGGGAGTTTGCCCTGAGTGGGAGTCAGGGCCTGAGGAAGAGAACAAAGTTGAACATGAACAAAGGGGCTGGTGAAGACCCTGAAAGGAGGCTGCCTCGGGAACTGGCAAGGAGAGGGGCTTCCAAATGAGCAAATGTCTCCTGGGAACTCCGGGAGACCAGGAGTGAGGCACCTGGAACACCAAGGACTAGGCCTCTGCTCAGTCCCACAGCCCTTGGGTCCCTTTCTTGGGCTTCTTTCTTTCAGTGGGCTCAACGCTGGATAAAGCAGATGAGAACCACAGCTCTGAAGTACGTTTTTAACCTGCGCTCCATTAGGGCCAGATATTTTTTGGACTCACTGTTCTTCCCTGGGCTCTAATCAGTTCCCGGCTCAATAAATATTTGGTAATTGGATGAATGAAAGCTATGTTCCAGCGGCGCCCCTAGCTCAGTGGGTAGGGTACCGGCCACATACACCGAGGCTGTTGGGTTTGAACCCAGCCCAGGCCTGCTAAAACAACAATGACAATTGCAACAACAAAAAAATAGCTGGGCATTGTGGCAGGCACCTGTAGTCCCAGCTACTTGGGAGGCTGAAGCAAGAGAATCTGTTAAGCCCAAGAGTTTGAGGCTGCTGTGAGCTGTGATGCCACAGCACTCTACCAAGGGCAACACAGTAAAACTCTGTCTCAAAAAAAAAAGCTATGTCCCATCTACTTTAGAGTGGCCTACAGAATATTTTCCAACTCCTCTGAACTAGCGTTCCCCATTAAAAAATAGTAAAAATAGGGCGGCACCTGTAGCTCAGTCGGTAGGGCGCCGGCCCCATATACCAAAGGTGGCGGGTTCAAACCCAGCCCCGGCCAAACTGCAACCAAAAAAAAATAGCCGGGCGTTGTGGCGGGCGCCTGTAGTCCCAGCTACTCGGGAGGCTGAGGCAAGAGAATCGCTTGGGCCCAGGAGTTGGAGGTTGCTGTGAGCTGGGTGAGGCCACGGCACTCTACGGAGGGCCATAAAGTGAGACTCTGTCTCTACAAAAAAAAAAAAAAAAAATAGTACCAACCTTATAGAATTGTTGTATGGATTAATGGTGATCACGTAGTTAAAGCACTTAGCAGAATCTTGGCACGTATAAAGTAGTCAACATAAGTTGCTGTTGTTATAATTACAGGCATTAGCAGTAGGGGACAGGAGCTGCCACTACACCTAATGGCTGGGAATCACCTGCTCTGTCACTCCCAGCCACTGCAGCTTGGAATGTAAAAGACAAGTATGAGAGGTCCTTGACTTCTGTGTTTATTGTCCTCAAACAACCTTTGTCTTTGCGTGCTATGTATGGGCACCCTAAGATGTTTCATGGGACGTTGGCACTCTACGTATGGGCACCCTAAGATGATGTTTCATGGGACGTTGCCTTCATGCTGAACTACTTCGAGATGATTTTGAGCTAATCGGAAATGGCACTGACAGAACAGAGACTGGGCTCTGGCCTGCACCAGCGCCGGCCCTCAGCCCACCTAGGCCAGGGCTGGCTCGCACCCCACCTAGGCCAGGGCCGGCCCTCACCCCACCTAGGCCAGGGCCGGCCCTCACCCCACCTAAGCCAGGGCTGGCCCTCACCCCACCTACACCAGGCCTGAGGTTAAGTCTGAGTTTGTCTTCCTACCCCTGGGCATCTAGAGAAGGCCTTCTTGAACCCCTGAACAGCCCAGCACTGGACTCGTTTATTCATCATTCATTCATAAAAAAAATTGTGTGTTGACTGGGGGCGGGGGGGTTCACACCTGTAATCCTAGCTCTCGGAGGCTGAGGCAGGAGGATCACTTGCGCTCAGGAGTTTGAGACCATCCTGAGCAAGAATAGGACCCTATCTCTACTAAAAATAGAAAAACTAGCCAGGTGTGGCAGGCTACTTGGGAGGCTAAGGCAGGAGGATTGCTTGAGTCCAAGAGTTTGGGGTTACTGTGAGTTATGATGATGCCATGGCACTTAACCTAGGGCAACAGAGTGAGACTCTGGCTCAAAAACCCCTAATAATAATAACGTGTTGATCCCTCCACAGTTCTAGGTGTTATCTACATATCACAGTACCACTGTCAAAGGCAGATGTGTCCTGGCCTGCCCAGGTTGTCCACCTCCCGTCAAGGAGCTGATAAAATGGGGAGGAAGGTCAGTCCTGAGGACAAGGGGATGAGGAGCAGTCAGCTCAGGCCCCATGTGGCTTATGCTGTGGAGACTGGCAAAGAGAAAAGGCCTATCCCACAGGTCTGCCCCTTGCAGTCTCAGAGGTTTCCGGCTCTCGGCAGCAGCCTCTTTCTGGCCTGGGAAACAGCAGGCAGCTGGGTGGACACTTCACTATCAGCTGCCTCCCACTCAAGCCTCTGGAAACCTATAAAGTTTCTTACCTGTCTTTCCAAGTTGTCTGGGTTCAAAGAGACAATTTCGTAAGAGAAACTATAATCAGAGATTTTATAGTTTGTTTTGTTTTGCTGTCTTGGAACAGAAAGCTCCTCCCTTAGACCAGGCAATATCTGTTGAGCACCCACTTTCTGTCAGGTGCTGTGCTAGGCACGTTTGACATAATTCTGTTTAATGCTCACTACAACCTATGTATGAGATGGGTATTAGCTATCATTTTTAAGAAATGAGAAAAATAAATAATTTCCCCAAAATTTATTTATAGAACCAGTAAGACATAAAAGCTGAGACGGAGTCTAACTCCAATGTCTAAAATGTCTGGAGTGTAAAAAACAAGGTGGTATGGAGATGTACAGGACGGGTGATGTGTAAAGTGGGGACGGGGCATTTGTTGAACAATGGCCTCTGAAAGCAGGTTGAAGAACTGGTCTTCTGCGTAGCTCCTACCCAAGGTTAGTCTGTGAAAGGACGTGTTGGGAAGGGTCTCATATTTCCATACAACGTAAGACGATAAAGAAAGAAGGAGGGGGTTCTGTTTGGGGTAAAAAGCATTTTCAAAGAAGCTGCTAATGTACATATGTATGTTATGAGTATGCACGCATGTCCATACGTGTGTGTGTGTGTGTGTGTGTGTATGGTGGAAAGTGACGCTACCACAGCCTGAACCCACCCTGCACTACCTGCAAGAGAGCACGGACAGCTGTGAGCCACGGGAGGTCGGTGACCCAGGAAGCTACGAGACGCCTTCGGGTGGGGTTGCTGCTCTTGCTGGGGCCCTCTGGGAAGCAAATTAGGTGTGTGACAGACGTGTTCAATTCTTTCAGATCTCCCCGTTCCAGTCACTTCAATGACAATCATAGTATGTTGCTCTTTTGAAGGGGCGTGAGCCTCCTGTGTGCGAGGCTGTGAGGGACATCAAGGCTTGGGGTTCCTGCTCCTTGTGCTAAAGGAACTCGCAAGTCAGCTGGGACACAGAATACCACATATATAGATACATGTGCAAAAGACAGCCCAGTACAGAGGTGCCGGTGGGACTGCAGTCAGCCAATTCTACACAGGAATTGGAGTTGAGGGAAGGAGTTGAATCTGTCTTCAGCCAGATATTCATTCATTCACCTATTCAATAAATATGCGTCAAACATCATTATGACCTTCCACATGCCAAACACTTTAAACAAAATGACAAATACATCAGGATACTCAATGTATAGTCTGGTGAACTGGAGTTGGAATGATCAGTTCCCTTGGCAGAGACCCACCATACCCTTGTATTATTTCAGTCTTAGATAATCTATCTGATGACTCAAAACAAACACTTCCTCAGGAGTTGGGAGATTTTAGAACAGAATGTTTCTATATTAAAATCCACTGAATGTTGTTCAAAGTTTAGTAGTAGATACTGTCCTGATTACCATCCTCGTCACCTACACTTCTCCTAACATATGCTTCAGAACATAATCACTGACATGATAAAATTTTAGAGTTAGAAAGAACTTAAGTGATCAGTTTTATTGGCTTTTAACACAAGATCACTGATTTCTCTTAAAGTTCCCTAAATATAACAACAAATTTTCATGTCTTCCAAGAGGTGGGTACTATTATTATCTGCATTTGAAAGACAGGAAAACGGAGCCTCAGAAGGACTAAATGACCACTGTGCTCAACGCTCACCCAACATGGGGGCAGAGTCGGGCTCTGGGCTCCACACCAGGTCCAGCAGACTCAAACACTCAAGCTTTTTCCCACCCATGTGTATTGTTCCCTTGGAAAAGAAAAGGTCCAACAGTCACTTTTAATATTTAGAAAGGTATAATAGAAATTGTAAATTTTTAGAAGCAGCCATCAGTGATGAATACTCAGGTGTCTCACCCCACTCAGGTTGGCAATATCAGTAATCCTGAGCAACTTAGAGGCACTGATTAGCAATTAGAAATATCTCCCTTTAATAAAATGATTATTTAATAAGTGCCCCCTTTAGAGTAAAGGATCACCTTGGTGGGGAACCAGCATTTTATTTCAAGACTGATTTCCAGATGAGGGAATTGAAATCTGAGACCTTAGGCCAGTTACTCTGTAGAGATGTATTTAGGAACGGGGGTGGGGGAGTGGTATATTGTAACAGTTGATAGAAAAAGGAGTCAAGGTGTTCACGAATCCTAAATAAATCAATTTGACCACCTAAGACACTTTCCCTGGGTCTAAGTCATACTTGGAGTACATTGGACACCATCTCTTCTTAGAGATGAAATGTACTCTCAAGTGGAGAGTAGATCTTGATATTGAATTTTATCAGCCTTACTTCAAACACTCCATTGGTATTTTTTTCTAACCCAAAGGCATCGTTATTATTCAAATGTGTGGAAATCAGCAGCTTGCTGAGATAAGAACACAGGATGTGGGGTTAACTAGCAGGGAGGTGAGAAGGACACACTTATTTATTTTTTATAATGCCCTGAAGCCTACCTCTGGCAGTGGAGGGGGTCGCAGGATGTGATATAGGCTTTTGAAAAAGTAAAGAAAAAGGAGCCCATAATGGTCCATGTCTGGGTACCAGTCAGACACTTCTAACTACACTGTTGACAACAATTCTGTCTGCTTCCTCCCTTCTGATAGTACCTGGTGTCCACAGGAAAGGTATTCACTGTTTGGTGACAATTAGACTAGGATTTCTTCAGGAAGGGGACAAGTGTCTTGGCATCTTAGTGTCCTCCAGGGTTGAGGAAAGAAAACCTGGAACATGTTAAGGGCTCATGAAGTGACTGTCAGATAAGGAGGTGAATGAAATAGATTAATAGGAACTACAACCTGATGTCAGCAACAGCAGAATACATCCCTGTTAGGTGACTTCCTTGTACAAACATCACAGAGCGCTCATACAACCTTGATGGATGGTCCAGCCCATCGTTCCCAGGCCACAAGTCTGCACAGCATATCCCTGTACTGAACACTCCAGGCAATTGTAACACAGATGGTAAGTATCTGTCTACCTAAACGTGCCTAAACATAGAAAAGGTACCGTAAGGATATGGTACATAACCTATGGGACCACCATCATACACGCGTCTGTCATTGAGAGAAACATCATTACACAGTACAGGACTGTATATCTTCAGAACTGTTAAGAACCGCTTGTTAGCAAAGAGATGGAGTTTTGTACACATTAAGTTTGTTCCCTGTTCTTTAGGAATGCCTACTCTAGGTGAAGAGAAATGAATGCCTCTCTCAAGCGTCAGCTGCACAAGGGCAGAGTAAGTTCCAGAACAGAGCAGAGGAGGGGAGAGGGCTGGGATGGTCCCTTGGCATAAGGAGGGTGTGGATGGATGGGAGGGGCAAGAAACCAGGGGTATGGGTGGTGGTGGTGGAAATTGTGTGTGTATGTGTTTGGAGTGTTGGGGTATTTTTTTTTTCTTTTTTAGGAATGGGGTCTTGTTCTTGCTCAGGCTGGTCTGGAACTTGTGAGCTCAAGCAATCCACCGGTCTTGGCCTCCCAGAGTGCTAGGGGTCTATTCGGTGGTGTGAGTTGTACTGGCCAAGTGGTCAGTTCATGAAACAGAACAACCAGGCCCAGTTTAGCCTTGATGGTGCAGGGAAATCTCTGTAAGAGCTCTCCCTTCCCCCCCGCCCCCCCTTTCCCTGGAAGGTTAGGTATAAATGTAAACACACTGTCTCTCACAAAGAGACAACAAGCACCTTGACTTAACGTGCATGCCTTCTAAACCAACTAAGGGCTCTTCAGACTTCTGAGATGCACGCTGTGGGCGGCTCGTGCATTCACTTTATTCCTTCCACAGAAGTTTATGGAGGACCTAGTGGAGTTAGAATTTTGTTAGGCACCATGGTGGGGGAGTGCAGAGAGGAATAAAACTTGGTCCCGGGAGTGCTCAGCTCTGCAGTGGAGACAAACTTGTGCCCACAAGTCCTTAGAGTTGGAGGGCAAAAGGGCAAACACAGGACTGCGGCTGGGTTCCCAGAGAACCACGCGGAGGGAGCCTGGGACCTCACCAAGGTTTTTCAGATGGGTTGGGTTTTGAATGAGGTTTACAACTGCTGGAGTAGAGCGTTTTGTGTAAGGCACTAGCCGGGTCAAGAGGCTCTGGAAGACGGCGGGGTGGAGTAACGAACGGCGGTGATGGACGCACTGGGGCGTAGATGGGTGTCTGCCCAATAACCAGGCGGTGACCTGGCCAAGGGAAGCCGAGTTGAGACTTTGTCCTGCATGTCTGTGCTTTGACTTAAGCATCTACTGAGTGTCTTTAAAAAAAAAAAAAAAAATCCTCCTCCTCTTTCCTGAACAGAGTTTTAGCAATTGGGGGCGGGGACCATCTCTTCCAGTCAACGTGGAAGTTAAAGGTCTGCAAAGCGGTCCACAGCGATTTAAATGTGGCACTCGGGGAAGCAGAAAAGGGAACGTGTGAGAGGCCGGGGAGGAGGACCCGACCACCTCTACCTCCAAACGGCAGGGGCCGGCGGGACAGCCCGCTGGGCGGACCCGGCACCGGCGCCTGCACCCGGCGGAGCGCGCAGCCCCAACCGGAGGGCTGGGGGAGAGGGAGGGAGGGAGGGAGGAAGCGCGGGAGGGAGGGAGGAGGTGGCGTCATGTGATCCGCTTCCCTGCTCCTTTAAGCGTCCACAGGCGGCGGAGCGGCCACAATCACAGCTCCGGGCACTGGGGGAGCCCGAGCCTGCCGCGGGCGCCTTCCGTACAGGTCCCGTCCCCGCCGCGCTCCGCGCCCCCGAAGTTTCGCAGCGCCCAGAAGGACAGCGAGCGAGCGAGGGGGGAGGGAGAGAGGGGAGGGAGCGAAAACCACAAGCTAAAACATTTATTTCAAGGCGAAAAGAAAAAGGGGGGGCGCAGAAATGGCTGGGGCCATAATAGAGAACATGAGCACCAGGAAGCTGTGCGTCGTCGGCGGGATCCTGCTGGCCTTCCAGGTGGCCGCCTTCCTGGTGGGAGGCCTGATCGGTGAGTGCGGGCGCCGCAAACTTTCCCTCCGCGCCTCCGGGGCTACTTGTTACAGTATCGCTGTCCCGCCTCTATGATCTAATTAGTCCGCCTATTGTGCCGGGGAAAGCAGAGCTCCATGGGGCTCCGTGGGGCACCATCCAGTCTAGTGGCGGAGAGAAAAGCAGGGGAAAAGTTTTGGCCTAGTTTCAGTATCCACTTGAGACGCAGGCGGGGGCGGCGGGGGGACAGGCCTCGCGGGGCTGCGGAGCTGACCGCTCGCCCCCCTGTTCCTCCCTGTTCCCTCCCGATCAGCTCCGGGAGGGGAACGTAACCGACTTTATACCAACAGCAGAAGAGTCGGGGAACTGCGCCCGACGCAACCCGGAGCTCTGGGACGAGGCTGTGATCGCTGCCCGTGTACATGATTCGGGCGTCTCGGCCTGGGGGCCGCATTGGGGTCCCGACCTCCGCGCCCTCCGCCTGCTGGCCGCGCGCCCAGGCCGCCGTCGGCCGCGCACGGGTCGGAGCTGCGGGGCCGGAGGTGGGTCCGGGCGGGGCGCGGCGCGGCGGGAGCCGGTGCGGGGCGGGCGCCGCAGGAAGTTGGAGAGGCTGGAGGGAAAAGCGGCCGCGGGAGGTGTTGGTCTCGGCCTCCCGCCCGCCGGGATGTCCCCTCCCCTACTTGTTAGAGCCCCCATTCCCCACTCCCTTCACGGCCCCCGCCGGTGACAGCTCCCCGGCCGCTCGGCGACGGTGGCTGCCCCGGGGACCCTCGGAGGCAGACAGGCTTCCGGGCGCAGAAGACCTTCTCCCCTAACGTCCACTCGGAAACCCTCTCGCTCGCCCGGCGTCCCATCCGTCCCCCGCCTCTCCGCACGCTCGCGCCCCCACCCGCTCGGGACATCCCGGCGCAAACTTCAGCGCCAACTTCGCAGCGGCGCAGACGCGAGGTGCGGCTCCCTAACTTGGAGGCTTTGTTAAACTTCGCGGGGATGGACGGCACTCACGCCGGGGCTCCCCCAGCGTCCTCGCAAGGCGTGGGCTGGGGCGAGTGGCCGGGAGAGCTGCCCCCGCGTGGGCACCCGGAGTCTTGTGCGCGGCGTTTTGTCTTTACACTGGGGTTGGATGTGAGCAAATTAAACAGGGACCGGTGCTGTTGAGTCAGTGTAGCAGCCAAGCTAATTGTTTTGAACAAAGGAGAGTGGGTGAAGCTTCGTGGAGCAGAGGATTTCCGGGGACGCTGTGCCTTTGGCTCCTGGTGTAGAGTATCCACGCAGCAGAAAGGCGTTCCGAGTTTTCCAGGCACGTATCCTCCGTTTGGATCAAACAGTTTCATCTTTTTATTTCTGGAACCCTCTGCCTGAACACGCGCGCGCGCACACACGCGCACACACACACAGAGCCCGGTTTGGCTTTTGTGTTAGGAGCTTCTGTTTGGCTTTGTACAATCTCCATGCTTCCTGTCCTGGATTTTTCCAGGCTCTCAATACCTTCTCTGCTGGGAGCTGAAGGCAGCCTTCCCTGTGCCCTGGCGGTGATTATGCAGCGGTTACAATTACATCTCTTGTCGGCCTTGATGAGCAGTTGCACTTAGATGCCACTGGATCGTGTGTGATTTCAGTGGCAGACCATAATTAAAATTTCTTGCGCCTTGCGCTTTCAGAATTAAATTGGCCTATTATCCCGGTCTGACCTTCATCCTCTTTGAGGTTTCTGCACAAGCAGCAAGCCATTACACATCGTTCCCTGGCGTTTGTTGGTGTCTTTCTTTTTCTTTTTCTAAAGCTGGTCTCCTGGCCTTGCAGAGCGCCCATTATCCCTGTCGTAGGTTTCCTAGGGCGCTTCTGGAACTACTGAGGACCAGCTCTGAGGGCTCCGAGTGGCTGCTGGATGTGAGAGCTACTGCGGGTCAGGACGGTTGTCTGTTCAATGCAGGGTCTGTCTGGAAAGTGGTGCCCAGGGTGGTTTTGCCCAGAGGATTTGGTGAGTGACCAGACTTGACAGCAACCTCACCAAGTCAGTGGCAGGTGCTGACTGTAACTAGAGCCTCCTCAATTAATAAACTGCTTTAGTTCCAGCTGTCCTTGAAAAAGAAAAATATCTACATATAGCACTTCTTGGGAGAGACTGCTGTGCATTTGGTGTTTAGCTCCCCTCCTTGTTCAGTGGCAAAGGCTGTGCCTCCTCAGCTCTGGTCTCAGGACTAAGCAGATGAGATCCCGTCCACGCTGAGTGTTCCTTTGCCTTACTCTTCCAGTTAGAGGGTCATTTTTTTCCCTTAAATAAATCTAAGAACTTGGGTATGCTATACGATGCAAACTTGGGAAATAAACATCAAGGAAAGGTAAATGATATGTTTTCCCTAAACAGAAAAACAGAGAAAACTGAGGAAAGAATAGAACTTCAGCAAGGTGGGCCAGTGGAATTAGGCTGGAACATCAAAGTGAAGTTCAGAAACCACCTGCTGCATGCCCCCCAGTGAGAACTCCACTGTTCAGTGAGTGCTCTGCTGCTTAAGGAGTCGGTGTGCTGGGTGTGAAGCACGGCTCTATTAGAGTCTAATGCACCTGCTGGAGCCCAAGTGAGCAGAGGGAGTGTTTGCTTGTACTGGCCGTGATGTATGTTTGCTTTTGATCACTATTTTCTCTGACGAAACAAGGCAACTTAAAAAGGGGAGAATCTAAATGGCCAGTCTCCTTATTAGAAAGGTGTAAGTGAGCTCCACACCCATATACATCCCACAAAGACAACCATCACACCCAAACAGTAATGACAAAGCACAGCCCCAAAGTGACCCCGCAAGTCAGCTAACTGACAGGCTCAAGGTTTCTCATTGGTAGACAAATGAGTTTAAAGTCATTTTCAGTTCTAAAATTGTCTGACTCTTTCAGTATTTTGAGAGTTTCATAGGACATTTAGACTGGCATTTGGTCGTAGCCTTCTAGAACTGATGGAGAAATTTAAACATTAGCTTTAAAAGGAAATAGGGGTTGTGTTTTGGTTAGGCCAGCTTAAATACTCACCTGCCCCAATGTCTTTCTTACTAAAAAAGTTTTGCTTTTTTTTTTTTTTTACTTATACTACTAACCCTTTAATAGGATTTTGCAAACAGGCTTTGAAAGCAATATCTTTTATGAAAGTAGGACTTGGAACATTTATAAATTCACTGATTTATATCATGATTTTGTTAAAACTTTGTTTTCTTAAGTATTCGGAAGCCTTCTTAAGTGGCTAGTATTTAGAATTCATTTTTAAAAATGTAAGAGTCCCTGAAGGAAATGAAAGTATTTCTAAAGATATGGCTTAATCTTAATCCTCCTTAAAAATAAGCCTGCAGAAAATTTAAAAAATAATTTTCCTTTGATTCCATGTTTGGTGAATTTAGTTCATGGACAGGTAACGGTGGGGGCAGTAGAAGAAGGAAGATGGAGGAGGCCGACCAGGTGCAACGGACTAAAGATCATGAACTTGAATCTCTAGCCCATTGTGTGCAATTTGCTCAGCTAAAAATTAGTCATGTCTGGGGAATACAATAGTTGAAAAACCAGGGCACTGTTCCTACCTGTTCTAAAACTGATAAGAGGGGGAAGATAAGGACAGGGTGAATAGAAAATTGTTACATTGTCTTAAGCGTACCCATAAATGAGAATGTTCCAAACTTAGAGCCAAAATAATACCAGCAAATCACCAATTATTTATCTTTAGGAAGAATCACTGTTCCTTTCAAAAGGTAACTTATGTGCACTCATTGGATTTTGCAGCACAGTTTTAGAAGGCCTGTGTTGGTTTTCAATGAAGAGAATAGACTTCATACTGAATAAGCCCCCCACAAGAGAAGATGGATGTTTCCAAGTTGTCCTTGGGTCTGCCTCCTTCCAGGGCGCCGCTCACACTCCTGTGCTGTTACTGTGTGAGTGGGAACCGTGGGTGGTCTTGATTGTGGCCCATTCACGTGAGCTTCTGTTCTGCTACTCTCATTTAAGTGGAAGTTGTAGAATTTGAAGACACTGTATAAAATTACAGATATGCAGACTATATATGTGCTTGCTCCCCAGTATATTAGATTTTAAGCTTGTTGCATTTCTAGTTACATATTAATGATGCAGTAGTTGTAATCCTGCAGTATTTAGGTACCTGGCAAGAATTTTTTTTTTTTTTGTTTGTTTGTTTGTTTTTTAAGACAGAGTCTCAGTTGCCTTGGGTAGAGTGCCATGGCATCATAGCTCATAGCAACCTCAAACTCTTGGGCTCAAGTGAGCCTCTGGCCTCAGCCTCCTGAGTAGCTGGGATTACACGCTCCCACCACAACGCCCAGCTAGTTTTAGCAGAGACAGGGTATCATTCTTGCTCAGGCTGGTCTCAAACTCCAGAGCTCAAGCAATCCATTGCCTCAGCCTCCAGAGTGCTTAGGCTAACAGTCTCTAACTGTTCTTCCATCTGAGTGCCCCTTGCCACGCAACCCATATGACCCCTCACTGGAACTTTCTCTTTCCCTATTAAAAGTGAGAAACATTTCTTTGAGATAATAGTGTTTTGTATGGTGTTAAGAGATTTTCAAGTTTCCTGGCTACAACCCAGATCTAGACTCAAAGCTCTCCCTATCTGGTTGACATTTTACACTAATCTGGCTTTTATAATATTTCAAATATCCATATAGACTGAGGAGAGATTCTTACCTTATCTCTCTCATGAAGGTGTTTCTATGGAGATTGAGAATTTGTGATTTGTTGAGGTTGTATAAAAGTCCTTAGCTTAAAGCTCATGGGTGCCACTTGCCTAATTTCCAAAATATTAGGGCCTGCAGTGTACTCAGGATGGGTCACTCATCCACTGTGCCAGTGGGGATTAGTGAAGAGGGACCAGAGCTGAGTGAGCCAGAGGAGCCCTGGGCAGAGGGAGCCCTCTACATCCAGGGTTACCAGGGATAGATCTTTCCTAGGATGAGTTTATTGGAACTTTGAGAACATGTGACATTAAAAGCCCTGCTAATTATACTATCAAATAATTATGTTAATCTTTCATCTTGAAATAAATATGCAGTGTTAATAAAATAATATCAGTAATATTTCACGTGTATTGAATGTACACTGTGTGCCAGAATTTGTCTCATTTAATCCACACAAAGCCTTGCCACCTTGGTACTTTTATGTAGCCATTTTTTATGTGAGGAAACTAAGGTGCAGAGAGAATCAGGGTCAGAGCTGAGAGTGGATTCTAGTCACTCTGAAGGAAGAGCCGGAATTATCAACCATCAGTGGTCCTGCCACCTGTCCCCAACCTCGATCTTAGATCTGAGTACAAATGGTTTGAGAGCAGAAAGATGTGATGAAGATGTGTGAAATGAACTTCTCATTTTTAATCATTGGGTAAAAAGGGAAAAAATATCAAATATGATTAATGAGACGGTGCCTCGCTGAGGAGGGGGACACGTTTTGAGAAGTCTGCCTAGCTGGTCCAACCAATTTCTTACAGGTTCCAACCAGTCCTCATAATCATCTGAATCATCCATTTGTCTGAGCAGCCAAGTTAATTAACCCTCAAGTATTTGAGATTCTGCTATTTGAAAGAAGATCACTCAGTTTTATTTTCTCTAGCTAGTGGTTTGTAACTTAAAGTATTACATATGTAGCTAGTTAAACAGGAAGTCTGGGCTTTTCCAAGGAAAAAGGAGAGAAGGGATCAGCTGAGGTTGGAGAGAAGTTTAGAGGGTGTGGATTGCCAGTGAAATGGAGCAACCGAAAGAAGAGCCAGCCACTTATTGAAAGTTGAAATTGCCTTCCCCAAAGGATAATTTTTGTTTCTATGTACACCCATGCATAATAATGAGGGCATTCCGACCCGAGGCTCCTGCAGATGGCCACCCTGGCAGGGTGAAGAGGTACATTTTGTTCTTTGGGAAATACACCGGTAGATTTCCTCTGTTGGAAGGTTTGCATTTGCATCTTCAGTTTTGATAGATTTGATGATGGATCACAGGAGTATCAAGACATGGCGCTATGGCTTCCGATGGCATCTGTTTCATTTCAGTCCTTCTTCTCTGAGGACTTGTGATGGGGCCTAATGAATGTTCCTCCGTGCACAGTTGCCAGAGAAAGTGCCCAGGTGGGGGTGACAGTGGAGAGGAGGGAGCTTGAGGCAAGGAAATTCTCAAACGTTGTGATCACATGTTTTCTGACTTTACTATCACCCCTCCCCAGAACCTTCCATTTCTAATCAGATCTGGAGGGGAGCAAAAACTATAATGATATTGGAAGACTATGGGAAGCACTTCACATGCGCTGATTCACGTAAGCCGATAACAACCCAGAGATACTGTTCCTTTCTCCAACGTTCAGATGAGTCTGAGGCTCACTTAAGGAACTTTTCTGAGGTTGCAGAGATAGTAAAGCAGAGAGAGGGCTGAGACTCAGCCTGTGGTCCTTGATTGAATCCTAAGCCATACTCTTAAGCCTAATACCCCCTCCTCCCATCATCCCTTCCACTTCTATGGGAAACAAAGGGGCGAGTGTGATGAAACTGGTTCTGCACAGATTCAAGAGAAGATGAAAGCACAGTCTCCCCATTTCCTGTTCCTATCTCTTCCCCAAACCACATAACTCCCCTCACTGCGTGGCTACCGAGCACTGACCTCGTTATTCCCTACACAAACGATCCCAACTCCTAAAGCCTAAGAACCCCTTACGCACATCGGCCATTGTAAATGCAGACTGGTGCTTGTGGGCCATGCTGGGAGGGCTGAACCTGAGAAAATTGCATGCCAACCTCCCCGCAAAGAAATCAGTACACACAGCAAAGGGCGGCTGAGGGTTGTAATAGAAAACTTGTCAATATGACAGACCCGTGGATGCCCCTGGGTGCCCCTGGGTTTGGTGTGCACAGTAGACCCTAAAAGCAGCTGTTGAGGAAATGGGATAGCAACATGGATGTGGAAAGGGGATAGACGCTAAGGGAAGGAAAACCAAGGCCTTTATAAATACAGGAACCTAGTTCTGTGAGACACAGCTCACAGACACCAGTGCTACCCGCTCCCCTCCAAACTGAGATAGCAATTCTATCTGCTATGCCTATTTGAAACCTGGGCCTTCAAGTCCAGTTTTCTGCTCCCTCTCCCACTTTCTTGCCCCATTCTCATAATATCCCCTGGCAGAGGGGTGCTCTTTCTCTACCGGCCCACAGGAATGACAGAGCCTTCTTAAACTTTTGCTTAGTTCCCTGAATTAACTCAGAGGCTTTATCCACAGATACACATTTCCAAGAAAGCAGATGTATAAAATAATTAAAAGGCCAAGTGATTACATTTGTTTGGGTAAGGTATCATGATTTTTCTTTAGAAAGGGCAGAATCGTTTTATAATGCTTGAATTAGTGTTTCTCAAGCCCCAGATTAATAAGGCCAAGCTCATTCAAGTTGGTTGGGGGCCAGTTAACTGGTGCTTTAGTCCTGGCTGACCCTTTGCCAAGAGAGAGCTTCTCCTCAATAGTGGAGAGAAATTTGTCTAGGACACTGAAGAAAACCTGTGGTCTCAGTGATCCCAAGGAAGTCAGGAAATCACCTTAATGTAGAACAGAGCTCTCCTCCCTCCTGGAGATACATGCAAGGATTAAATATCACTGCAATCTATGGTCTCGAGGACCCGTCACCTGCTGACGTCTCCTGGAACCAGGCCTGTCATAAGTGTGATTTCCAAAGGGCTTTTCACTGAAACCATCTGCTTGACCCCAAATCCATCTCTCCTACTTTTCTTTGTCCCTCTCTGTTCTTAGATCTGGGGAGGCTTAAACATGACATTGGTTACTATCCATTCTCTCCTTCCTTTGAAGCACCCCCACCCTGCCAGCTTCATGGATCTGTCTGAGGCTCAGAAAGTGGGAATGAATGAAAGCATTATTTGGTTTGGGTTTGAAAGTTCAGGGAGGCCTCCCCGCTTTGTAGTATTAATACCTGTGTTGTACCAAACATCTCTTAATGAACCACAATAATACCGAAGCGTGAGGACAGGCATCGGGGCATCCTCCCAGCACGCACATTTCACTCCTGAGACAATCCATCGTGCTTTTACTTGAGGTCTGCCTATTCCTTTTGCTTTCCATAGAATTTTAACCAAGGTTGGTTATACCATTGTCTTAAGTCTGTACTTTTAAGTTGGCATGATTTGCCACAGAAACTCACTGATAGCATTGAGTTGTAGGAGTGTAGTGACAAGGGGACAAAGAGAGGGACAAAATAAATCATTAAAAGTCTGTGTCCAGGGGGAGGGTGTCCGGGATCTGGGTCTCAGGGATATGGTTGAATCATTTCACATCTTGGTGCCCACCACGTCCTACCTGTGTGACAAGAATGCATTGCAGCCCAGTAGGATATAGGATTCTACCCTAGAGCTATGTGATTTTGTGACTTTCCATGTGTGTAGCTGTTTGGATTCACTGTGCCCATACCCTTGGGTGGTGTTTGGCCTGATGAAAGTTGAGGAACTTGTTGGTATTAAGTTGTAACAATAGGCGATAAGCCAGCATGGTGGCTCACACCTGTAATCCCCGCACTCTGGGAGGCTGAGGTGGGTGGATTACTTGAGCCCAGGAGTTTGAGATTGCTATGAGCTATGACACCAGGGCACTCTTCCCAGGACCACAGAGTGAGACTCTGTCTCAAAAAAAAAGGTTGTAACAATAAAAGTTCTACCTCATTCTAGAAGAAACTGGAGTCCCAGGAAAGAGAAGTAACTGAGTTCATGGGATCAGAGGCGGAGCTGTGCTTGGACACAGGTCCCCAGGCTGGTCAGTGCTCTGAGGATGATAATATGTCCTTCCGGGTATTAGCGGGAAGATCTTCTGATTTCCGTCTGAGGCCATCAAAGAGTTAATGTGCAGAAAACTCCCAACGTGTGCTGACAGCTTGACTGGCTTTTCTGCTGCTGGAAAGTAAAGGAGTGATGGCATTGCCGCCGTCCCGTCCCGTCTCTGTGCACCCCGGGCCCTGCTGCTCTGGCGTGGAGGGCCGCTCTGCACAGCTGGGCTGCTCTGTGTGATCTTCAAGACCACAGAATTTTAAAAAGCAGCCGCATTCCTTCCCTGCTTCCTCTCAGAGGGCGTGGCGCGTTCCCTTACTCCTGCTCCGGAAATGTAAATTTAAAACTCCTTAAAAATAAAACAAAAACACCCAAACCACGAAGTATGGTCATTACTTACCGATACCAAAGCACAGTCCCTGTGTCTAGTTTTAACACTTTATCAGTCTGCCGCTTCCTTGATGGAAAAAAAAAATCTATGACTAACTTTTATGCTTTTGAAGGATGTTTGTGATGGTCATAATTCTGAGATGAGATTGTAGTGAGCTTGGAAGAAAGTCACATAGCCCTGTGTTTTTTGGTCTGATTTACACACAAAAGCAGCAACAAATTCCTCAAGCAGAAAATCCATACTGCCAAACTGAGGCCAAAAATGTGGAAGGCCCAGCCTTGTGACTGACAAACATATTTCTGGGATTCAAGAGGTGCAAGTATTATACTGTAAATCAGTGGTTCTCAACCTTCCTAATGCCACGACCCTTCAATACAGTTCCTGTGGCTCACGACCCACAGGCTGGGAGCCACTGCTGTAAATTCTTCCTGCCCTGCCTATCTTTTTGTTGGAACTGAGCAAAGTCAAAAAGCACGATATGTTTTCCTACTTCATCTAATTTAGCCAAAATTAATCTTGACTTTTAAGTCTCAGTTTTATTTGCTTGCCTTCGGGGGATCACAACGAAAAAGTGGAGTTCCCTGTTAACATTAGGTGCAGCCCTCTCTCAGGGCAGGTAGGTCTCCTTTGCAGTTCTGTTCCTTTTAGTCGGGTTCTTAGATATTTCATCTGCTTTTATTTATGTTGTAACTCATCCCGCATTCCTTTCTTTGCTCTGCTCTGTTGGACTAGTTCTGGCTTGTGGGAACCAGTTTCTTACTTCAGCTCCCTGCATGCTTGAACTAAGGGAAATTGTAGATAAGATTTTTACAGAGGCTTTGAAAAGATTGCACCACCTCGGGCCTTGCTGTCATGTCTCTCCCCAGACTTCAGGATGGTGTGGGGAGGCGGGTGACAGGCAGCTGTGGGACCTTACCCATCTTTTTACTCACCCCTCTTCGTGATTTTACAGAATTTGCAGGTCTGTGAATGTGCCACTGGCACCGTTCTTTGAACATGTCCCAACATCACAAAGCTGTACTCTGTGAGAACATGGTGTTTCTGGGTAATAGTTGATTAAAAGTGGGAAAAAAAACCAAAAACAATGCAGGGTAATTTGTAGACACCCAAACTTTTTGAACTAGAAGGGCATTAAGGTCATTTTTTTTTTTTTTTGGTATAGGATCTTCAGACGTTTCCATTTTTTTTTAAGGTCATCTTTTAATTAGTGTCTGTTTCTTTTTAACTGATAGAAGAAGAATTTCTTTTTTTTTTGTAGAGACAGAGTCTCACTTTATGGCCCTCGGTAGAGTCCCATGGCCTCACACAGCTCACAGCAACCTCCAACTCCTGGGCTTAAGCGATTCTCCTGCCTCAGCCTCCCGAGTAGCTGGGACTACAGGCGCCCACCACAACGCCCGGCTATTAGAAGAATTTCTTTATTACCTTCCTTCCCTCTCCCCTACTTACTTCTTTAAAAAGAGCAAGAAGGAAAACAGTTTGACAGGAAGATAAGCAGTAAGTTTGGGATTTTAGCAAAGTCAGGGTTCGTCTATCAATGAGTCAGTAACATATCTGTTTTGGGACTTTGGCTGGGTACTTGCACCAGCCCTGTCAATGGAGGTCATTAGCTGTTCCCAGGAAGGAGAACAGTCACAGTAATTTAGGAGGTTACCTGTGGCCGATGTGGGCTTATTCTAAGATTCCTGGGAAATAGTTGCTTTCCAAAGTAACATGGTTTGGGATCCAGGTTTTCCATAGAATGGTTTCTGCTCAGTGGGAAACTTAATCCTTGAGAAACTGGATCCTCCCATTCAGAGTGATCAGATTCCAGCTGCTGGAATGTGGTTTTATGGTTGATCTGTGGCAGTGATCTGATTGATCTGGGTGTTTTCAAACTTGCTTTATAACCTCGGTTAACTGTTTACATGCTGTGAGCCTGTTTCCTCATCCACAAATTTCTTCTTTGCAGTCAGGTTGTGGGATTTAAGTGACAGAACATGAGGGACATGATTCACAGGTGCCTGCCTGTGGCGTTAGGCCACTCGGTATACGCGGGTCCATTACAAAAGTTTTGAGATCCACAAAAATCAAGAAACCTAAAAATCTGCACTGACAGAAGCAAATGAAGTCCTCCCAGCAACACCAGCAAGCTGAGCAAGTTGAAGCTCGCCTGGTGGCTCAGAAAGGACGCTGACCTCTGTGTGTTGCCTGGAAGAGAAATAATGGACCATAACTGAGTCTGTCTCAAAACGCTCAGAGTTACCCACGTATGTGAGCCATTTCCCACATCAGAGGCTGCCACCGATTAACTCTGGAGGTTTGTTTGTTTGGTTTGGAGCCTTCCTGTGTCTCCTTTGGCTGATGGCAGCTTCTTTCTGCCTTTTAATGGATCGGATAAAACTATAGAGGCCAGCAGCCCTGCCTGAGAGCTCCTGTTAGACACAATCTATACGGCAGGCCCAGAAGCGTGTTGGTCACATCCTTGATAAAGTAGAGTGTGCAATTTATCGTTTGGTTCAGTTGGTAGTAGTTCCATACTAAGGTTTAGCTTGAATCTTAAATTTTTGCTTTTTAAAATTCTAAGCCATATTCATGGCACATTAGAGCATAGAACGCCCAGGTGGTAAAACTCTTAAATGGACACTCCTCATGGTGTGGGATGTCCTGAGACCTTTGCTTGCTGCAAAGTGAGTCCTAATTCTTCTGTTTTACATCATAAAATTGGAGTCACTATCCACTGGGGAAATTTTTTGCTTCTAGTTATAACATAAATGACAAAAACCTTTGAAAGTCAAACATTGAGAGAAAAAAATGCTGATACTTTTCTGATAAAATATTAATTACTTCTGAATCATTAGTGAGAATTATAGTGCTGTATTATAAGGAATCTTAAATGAAAAAGTGATGATTAAAATTGAACTCTGGTCTAATTTGTTCTTCTTTGTGGCTGTTACCATAGGTACCCAATGATATTTGCCGATGAAGTTAAAAAAATAAATAAATAAAAACATAACTGTCTTTTCCTGCTCCTCGAGGGTTATTTTGAAGGGGCTTTTTTAAGAAAAATCACATAGTATGCTTAATTTTCTATAAATGTTTAAGGATAGAAAACTCATCATACAAAGTCTCCCTTTGAAGAATTTTGCAGATTTATTTACGGTCGTTCTTAGAGACCAAGAATGTATGTGATGTAAGCTTTTATAAATGCCCTTGAGAGGAAAACATAATTTATGCAAATAACTCCCTCAGCATTCCATTGCTCTTAGCCTGTGGACCTGTGGGTGGGAGTGAATTCATCCATAGGTCCCTCCAGGTTTCAGAGTGAGCTGACACAACTGTGCCAAACATGTGCCCTTCAGGCAGAGAGGTACCCGGCCTGCTGAGTGGCCGGTGGAGCCAGGACAGGTGTGAGCAGGGAAGGGGCTAAGGGGGGGTAGGACTAGAGGACCATGTGAGCCCAAAGGGAAGGAAGCGGAGCCAAGGAGAAGAACACACAAGCTGGACTGGGAATTTTTATTTATTTATTTATTTATTTATTTTGAGACAGAGTCTCACTCTGTTGCCCTGTGTAGAGTGCTGTGTTGTCACAGTTCATAGCAACCTCAAACTCAGGGGCTCAAGTGATCCTCTTACCTTGGCCTCCCTGAGTAGGTGGGAGTATAGGCTCCCACAACACCTGGCTAGCTTTTTTTCCTATTTTAGTAGAGACAAGGTCTTGGTCTTGTTCAAGTTAGTATTGCTCAAGTTGGTCTCGAACTCCCCAGCTCAAACAATGGACCTGCCTTGGCTTCCCGGAGTGCTGGGATTATGGGCGTGAGCCACAGCAGTGGGCCTGGACTTTCTTGGGCCAGGGGTGTGGCTGGTGGAGTGTAGAGCTGGCACGGAGGGCGGGGAAGGGGGTGGTGCTGGAGAGAAAGCAGGGACTTGAAAGGCCTCAGGAGTTCTTCCTCCGCTGAGTCATCCTGTCATCATGCTCTCTCTCCCTTTAAAATAATGGTACTTGTTTTTCTTTCTTTTTTTACTTTGGACCCATCCCTGCTCTGCAGACTGGACACAGCCCCACTGGGAATGGGAGCTTGTTACTCTAAATGTACTCGAGAGCTGTTGGGTAGAAGGACTGGGTTCAGGTCCTGGCCCCACCAGCTGCCGCCTAAGCGTCCTCCTCTCCCAGGTGAGATGCTGGACGGTGCTTTTCTTGTGACACTGCTGTGAGGGATACACAGCTGAGGTGTGAAAAGGCCTCTGGGGCAGCGCCTGTGGCTCAAAGGAGTAGGGCACCAGCCCCATATGTTGGAGGTGGCCCATTCAAGCCCAGTCCTGGCCAAAAACTGCAAAAAAAAAAAAAAAAAGTAAGAAAGAAAAGGCCTCAGTGCAGTGCAAGTAGCAAGCGCTCCGAGCCTGACTGGCGCTATGTTATCAGTGAGCTTGTTCTCTGACTGCGGAGAGGTAGATCACCTGAGGTCCTTTGGAGGCTGGGATACAAAGCAGCCCTGGACCTGGCTGTGCTGGTTCAGAGAGATGGGGATGGTTCTGGTACTAGAGTCAGGGTTAGAATGAGGGTTTAAATTTAAAATCTAGTGACTAGACACAGACATTTCTGTCCCTTCCCAAGATTGATTTATATTTTTGAAACATAATCCAATGATATTAATGGAATTAAAAAGAAAGAAAATCCTCCTGAAATCCACTATTTTAATACAAAAATTCTGTGTTAAGTTTTTATTCCTTCACCTTCTAATGTCTAACTGGGCATTTCTAGTTTTATATTAAAGGAGTGTCTAAGCCTACTGAGCAGAGGCTCAGAAGTTTCTTGTTTATACTTCTCCTACCGGGGTGTGTGGACTTTGAAATTCGGCCGTCAGTCTTTCCACTCTCCCTTCTGAGATCTTCTCTGATACTTAACTCGAGATCACTGTTGAGCCAGTGAACCATGGGAAATTCATTTTCAAAATCTGCTTAATTGCTGTGAGACTTTTAATTTGTTCTGGATGATGGTGCTAATGTCTGGGAACTGGGACGGAAGCCCTCCAAAGTGGTTAATTTAATCCACCGCTGTGCCCTCACCATGCCTAATGAAGGGGGGCAACCCGATCTCGCTCACAAAGAGGCAGGGTCCCCGCAACCACCTTGTCGAAGATGAATAAGAGGGGCCCCACGGTTAGGTTGAACACTCGGGGCAAATTACCAGGGTGTCAGTCTACATTATCCAGAACCCAGGGTTGCCCTTCCCAAAATAATTATGGAATAGGTTTGATGGTGACCCCAGAGTTTAAGGCATGGATTTTGTGTATGCGTGTTCACACATGCTGTTCTGAAGAGTTCTTTCATCTGTTTGAGGTTCTGTTGAGGCTTTGTCTATAATCTGTACAATCATAAACATCACCCCAGACTATTGATATTCCCGTTAACCACTGAAGTTTTCCGTGGCGGGACTGGTGAAAGCTTGCTCTGTCCTCATGATAAATTAGCTTGTTTATTCCTCTTCTGCTGATTTCTATCCTGCTGTTGGTTAGTGTAATGAAGCAGAAACCCATTGTGTGTGTTCATTGGGTAGCGATCCTCTGGCACCAAAGGGGGTAATTGAGTAGAAAGGCGGAATGCTGTTGGTGCATGGGAGAAGTTAACACCACATGAGGTCACCAGGCTTCAAGCTTTAATCAATGTGGACACAATGCAATTGAGATTTTGAAAAGGGTTTGTTTATAGTGTGAGAGTAAGGGTCAGTAGTTAATCTGAAATGCTGTAGGTGTGTTTTCCTTGCACCAAGAAGGTACGGAGCATGTGTCACAGAGCGCTGTAAATACCCTCAAGGGAGGATGTAATTTGGGGTGGGGACTTAAAAAGGGGAGCATTCAGCAACTTCAACATACTTATTATTGATCCATTGATATTTTGTTTAAACTTTAGCATTTTTTAACATGAAGGGACTGTGGAAGAAACACTATTTAATACTAGTCCGCAGTGCAGAGGCACAGCCCTACCAAGAAACAACTTTGTTTTTAAGTAGTTGGCTTCGTTTTGGAAGATACTTGGGAGTGCTATAAAATATCGCTGTTAGGAGTACAGGACGCCAATTCTGAAAGAATGTTCATTCTCGGAAGTTTATAGCTGTAGGTTTGTAATTGTTGTGGCTGGACTGAGATAATATGGAAACCGTTAAGCCTCTCCTTGTCCTGGGCTCTGGGCTCCACCAGGCGTATCTGTCTGCCTTCTGGATTATCTTTGACACCTCTCCCTCATTATTTAATTACCTACGTTTCAGCAGCGAGGCACACTATGCTTTGATAATCACTCTTCAGCCAATTTGGCAGTAGAGGGCCAGTCCTTTTGCCATAGAGAGACTTTGCGGGCAAATATCTGGAAATACAATCATACAAAACTCCGGAAGTGATCACAGGGAGAAGAAGATGGAGCCAGCCGAGTACAAGGCTGGCCGTGAGCTCTCCACAGTGGTGGAGTGTGAGCTCCGGGCCGTGTGTGGTGTCCCTGATACCTCACACTGGTGTAGTCCCTTCTTTATCCTTCATAACAGTATTTTTTTAGAAGTCACCGCATTTGATCTTACCAAGAAAACTCTTAAGATAGGCTGGCCTACCTCCCCTGGGGTAAGTACATTTTAAAGTTATAGAAACGGAGGTGAGAGTAACTGTTTTGTTTGGGAAGGCAGGAGGTTTGTTTGTGGGGGAAGAAGTCTGGGGATTTGAGGATGAATTGCTACATGACAAGTTGAAGAATAGGCAAGAAGTATAGTTTTTAAAAAATTATGGAATTATTTGTTATAGAAGCCAAAGTGCATTCACCAGCTTGGAGTCCACTTCTTCCGTGAACTACTCAGCTACTCCCATACACAGTTTTAGAATATCTCTTCACATACTTGTCCAACAAATTTTAGCCTCCGGTGGGTGTCGGCAGCTGAGTCTTTAAGACCCCGTGACAGCTCTTAAAGAAGGACTCAGGGAGGACCAGGAGATGAAGGTTCAGCAACTTACTGGGTCCAGCTGGTGGATGATGCCACCCGCTGTGCTAAATCTTCCCTGGTATATCTTTCTGCTTACTTATTAATAAGTCACGCCACCAAATATGCTTTGGATGGGCATTTTCATTTGGGGTATGATAGCCCATAGAATGTCATAATTAAATTACTCAATCTCCTAATGTTGGACATTTGTATTTCTAGTTTGGGGACTATTTTAAACAATACCAGGAAAATCTTTCGTACAGTTAAATTCTTACTCATATCCTTAACTGTTTCCTTAGCAGTTTCTCTTCAACGAATTTATCGTAGATAAGAAGGCATACCTATTTTATAACCCATTAAGTTCTGAGTGCCCATCTCTGTGTGTTGGCTAGAACTGGGCACTGCTTTTATTTTTAAAATGTTTGCCAGCATGTCCAGAATACCTAATTCTTTTCACTGACTTTTCATTGATTGATGGTAAGGGCAAACATCTTTTCCTGGCTCTGTGTGTGTGGGTGTGCATGTGTGACTTGCTTTTTGTTTCTTTTCTTTAATATATGATTTTCAAAGTTGGATCATTCCAGCAATACAACTTCTTGGAGAGTAAGAGAAGAGGACAGATTTATTGGGGGGACAGCTGATGTTCCCTGGCCGCCCAGTGCTCAGCCTATTTGTTTTGGTAAAGTGGGCTAAAGGCAGTCTTCACCCCTGGTTCCAGTGACAGGTGTGTGACCAAGCATTGGCCACCAGGACACAGGGCTCCAGTTATTCTACTTAGTGAATCCTGACCCTTGTGTAGAGGGTGCCTGGAAGAGGTGGCCTCTCTTGCTCTGACTGCACTGAACTCAGGGGCTATGAGCCCATAATTGCTGGAGTCCTTCCAATGAAGCCTGAGAATGAAGCTAATAAAATATAAGGTACAACTCGATGATGGTGGAGAAGTAAGATCTGTTGACATAATTTCATTTCTCAAAACAGCCAGGAGAAGGCAGCTTTCTGGATATTTCTCAGTGCAGCCTCACCAATGGTTTGATTGATTTAATTTTTGCCCAAGCACTTTAAGCAAGGTCTCTTGCCTCTTGCAACCAAAAGAGACCGGTATAAAGATCAGCTGGGAGAGGTCACTGCTGTGTTCCAGATGGTGTATTTGGAGGGTTGGCTTATTTTTGATGGAATAGGTCCTCTGTGGGTCACAATTAAAAAACAAAATCAGTTATGGAACCGATCTGTTAGGCACAGCTCCTCGAGAGCAGTACTTGAAATGTATGTGTGTGTGTGCGCACGCGTGTGTGTGCGTGTACGCGTTTAGGAGCCACTGCTGAGCACAAAGTAGCTGGTGAAGATCATTAGTGACAATTCTTGGAGCTTGGCCAGGCTGCTGACTTCGAAGCGAAGCCCGTTGCAACACGTGTTCCTGCTGGTCTGGATGTCTGAGTGAAATGGACAGCAACAGGGTGTCCAGCAGCTGCAGTGAGCTTCTCGAAGGCAGCAGCGAAGCTTCAGTGACTGCCCCAGCAAAATGGGATTTCTGGGGATTGTTGAGAGACGTCAGTAGATGTTATGATGACTCGAGGTTGCTTTGGGACATTCAGGAGGCTGTGAGACAGAGCATGCCATGAGCCGGCGCATGGTACTGCGGGTCCTGAGCTGAGTTAAGGCAGCCTACGGAAGGGGCACACACGGTCCTTGCCTTGGAGCACCTTAAATTTGGTTGGAGAGACACAGTCAGTAGAATAAGATGGTTGGTTGTGAGAAGCTAAGTCCGTGAAATAGACTGGGAGTTCTAAGCATTTTTTTTTAGATCAGATAAAAATATTTTTTGAAGAACGGAGGTTTACCATGGGCCTTTCAAGTCTGAGGTGATCATTTGAAACACAACTTGATGTGCATGATCCGTGCCAAGACTCACCTTATTCCAGGTGCTCAGTTAATAATGAGCTGATAGAAAGAGCCAGTACCAGCAGGTCTGGCCATGGCCCCACTCAACCTGCTAGACATATCGCTCCATCTCTCACTTCCTCTTGCCTTATTATTTGGTAAGTAGACCTGGTAGTACTTTCCCTTGGCAAATAACAACAGAGACATGTCTTTCTTCAAAGCCAAATACGTTGGTATTTCCTGCCTGTTTCTTTCTTGCTAAAGGCACTAAAGTAAGTCCTCGAAGTTGTTATGTTACCCACAGATTAGAAACTTATTTTAGGTGGTGATTAAGGTAAATCTTAGCTAGATTAAGGTAAATCCTGCTAGACTCTGGAGAATGCAAAGAGGCACAAGAATTAATCTGATCATCTGATCTGATTGGCGGCATGGAAGGAAAGCTCTGGACATGGAATGAGTGAGCTGGGATCTCAGTATGGGAATCTTCTTTTGCCAGTGGAGACTTAGATTTGCTTTCACTATCTCAGCTATAACCTATTGTAGGTCTGACGGCTGAAATAAGATAATGTATACGAAGGCGCTTATCTTCTGGAATGCACCAAAGACAAATAAGATTCAACTATTTTAGTTGAATAGATGGGCAAGACATATATTAAAATATCACTTAAAAAACAGCAGTATGTGATGAAAATATTAGGTAATATTTGAGCACTTAGTATGCACCAGGCAATGTCCTAAATGTTTTACCTGCCTTATTTCAGCTCCCTCTAAGCCGGTTGAATTGGAACTAGAGTCTTCATCTAACTTTCTGTTTTCATGTTTAAAGGTCTAGGGCAGCAGTTCTCAACCTGTGGGTCGCAACCCCTTTGGACTGTATTAAAGGTTCGGGGCATTAGGAAGGTTGAGAATCACTGGTCTAGAGAAACTGCGCGATCCTTAAACCACTGATTTGGATGTCCTTAACTTGCTAATTGTATTTACTTTTAAAACTCTCTGTTCTCAAAGCAGTGGAGTTTGGGGGACAAAACCTGGAGGTGGCTGTAAATTGACCAGAAGGTTTACAAGTGCCCGTGAGGACGGGCATTGTGTGAGATGTGGTGGGCAAAGCTATTCAGCTCAGGGCCTCCGTCTGTGCGTCCCTTTGTGAACTCTTTGGCTGAATGTCCCATCCTCCTTTGTCAAAATGAGGTCCTGTTCATCCTGTCTGCTTTCACGACATAAATGTTTTAGGAACTCTCCACAGACTGGCTGGATTGTCTGTTTGGGCTGTGAACAGATTGTGTGGGTGATGAGACAAGTAGGAAAAGACTCCGCAATCAAAAGGGGGAAGGAAAGCTCTTTCTCTGCGTCTCAGAATGGAGCTTGGACACAAAGGGCACTTCGTTAATCATGCCTCCTTTGTGATTAGAACCAGAGAGGCATTTTTTTTTAAACCACTGCTATTTTGTCTTCTGTCTCGTCCGAGTTAAGCCAGCTGTGCAGTAGCTAATCGAGGGGTTAAAAATTTCCCAGATGCAGCCAGGCAGAATCAACTTCACTTGATAAAGGAGTCGTTTGATGGTGATTTGAAAGCCAAGTCAGGTGCGGTGGTGGCTTCTTGCAGACATCATGCTGCCCTAGTCGGAAACCCCTGTCCAAGATCTATAGGGTGACAGATTTGTGCTTAGATAATACAAATATCACGTGAGGGGAGAGATGGCAAGAGATCCTTAAGACTTGGGGGATGTGGTGAGTTTATGAGGTTCACTGACTTTGCACCAAGTCCCTACAATAAGTTCTAAATAGAAAATCAACTTACTGAACAACCTTGGGCAACTTGTTTAGTCTTTCTGTAGTTGCTTTCTTAGAAATCAAAAGAGGATAGTAATCTTTGGTGCCCACTTAATGGGTGTTGTATAAAATAATGAGACTGTAAATGCTTTTAGTGTTCTGGAGATGAAAAGATAGGGGGAATTCTCTTAAGTAAGATTCATGTTGAATATGGAAACATGAATACGTATAGTTTTGTCGTTTGTAAAGAGAAACCTGTTACGCTTTTTGTACCTCTCTTTTACAAGGGTGTCATGTGCCTTGCTGGGGGTTGAATTTTTAACTATCTTGTCTTCCAGGACAGGCCCTGCAGATTTACAATGTGGTTAGTGGGCGAGGCCTGTGGCTCAGTGGGTAGGGTGCTGGCCCCATATAACAAGGGTGGCAGGTTTGAACCTGGCCCCTGCTGAACTGCAACGAAAAATAGCTGGATGTTCTGATGGGCACCTGTAGTCCCAGCTGCTTGGGAGGCTAAGGCAAAAGAAAATCGCCTAAGCCCATGAATTGGAGGTTGCTGTAAGCTGTGATGCCACAGCACTCTACCGAGGGTGATAAAATGAGACTCTGTCTCTAAAAAAAAATGTACAATGTGGTTAGTTTTCTAAGAGAAGAGGTTGAGTTTAGCACTGTCCTATCCATTCACTGAGTGTAGTGGTGAGATATTTTATAACAAATTATTGGTTTGGGACAAATAAAGAATAATAAAGCCAGCTGGACGCGGTGGTTCACGCCTATAATCCCAGCACTCTGGGAGGCTGAGGTGGGTGGATTGTTTGAGTTCAAGAGTTTTAGATCAGCCTGAGCAAAAGTGAGACTCTATATCTACTAAAACAATTGAAAAACTAGAGTGGTGTAGTGGCTCCTGTAGTCCCAGCTACTTGGGAAGCTGAGGTAAGAGGATTGCTGAAGCCAAGAGTTTGTGGTGGTTGTAAGCTGTGACGCGACAGCACTCTACACAGGGTGACAAGAGTGAGACTCTGTCTCAAAACAGCAAAAACCAAAAGTAGTATTAATTAGGGTTTGGAAAGGGCTATTCAGCTATTGCTCTAGCTATCCCCTAGGTAGATGGTTGCCTAATTTTCTTTTAAAAATTAAATGGAGTTTTCAGGCCAAGATAATGGGAGGTGGCTGGGCACCAGAGTGTCTCAGGGATGGAAACCTCAGTAAGCTGCTTGGTTCTCGGCCTCCTGTGCTGCCCCAGGTCATCTATTCAGAATGGAGAGAGGCCCCACGAGAGTCCTTCCCTCCTGTGTTTGGGTCTCACCTAAATGGCGTTTTCTTCCCAGGCCACACTGGAGTGGAGCTCTGCTATGGTAGTGATGAGTGGCGGCCCCACCTCCCCCACCTCCATTTGCCAGTTTTCAACAAGGAATCCATAGTTTGCCAACTCTATGGAGAAGCAGAGATTTTTGCTGGGGCTGAGCCCTGGAGACTTGCCTGGTCCAGTGTCACCCACGTGGGGGTCTCCGGAGGGAGCGACCTTCCTCTGGGCACCTTTCTGTTCTGGGGGCATCTTGCTCTCTTGATATGGCCTGTTTGGATTTTTAGTCCCATTGAAATAGTGTGATGGTTAAACGTCCTCTCTTATCATGCAGTGGAAAATTGGCTTCCATTCCCACATTGAGTTTCCACTGACGAATCCCGGATGTTCCTTTTGGAATGACCCAGAGCACATGCTTCGCTTCTGTAGATGGCAGCTGGCAGGTAGCTGAGGACGACTCCCCGCCCTTTCCTTTGACGTGCGCTCCTCCACGGGAGATGGCCGTGTCTGACGGAGACTCCATACTCTCTGTGAGGTGTCCCCAGTCAAGGTGACATGCACCTCTGCTGCCGTGGCAACCAGCTCCCGCTTGTTGCTCCTACTTAAGAGGAAACTATCATTTCCCCATTTTCAGTAGAAAATCCGTAATTCAAAAATCAGCCCGTTGGTCCTTGGAACAATGACACCTGCACTGCTGGTGGTCAGCTGAGAGCAGAGGACACCAAGCCCTACAACTGAGGGTACACAGCACTCGCCATCCTAACTCAGGGAGTGTATGGCGAATGTGTTTCGGGGGGGTCTCTGCATCTGTTTGTGTCTGTAGGAGAGAGAGTTGCCCTAAAGACCAAGAGAGATCTGGACAGATGGATTTAGGGTCACTGCCCTGTTCAGACTCTGATTGGCTGTGACCTTAGATGAGTTATTTTCCTTTTTCAGAGCCTCATTTTGCTCATTTCTAAATGGAGATATAATATCTACCATTTACTTCTGTATGAGAATGAAAATCCATCCAGTTAAATCCCCAGTTAAATACCGAGCACTAAGAAATGCCCAATGCTTGGTGGCTGTTATTATCCTTTGTAACATGTAGGTGAGAGTCTGACATGGTCATTCCAGCAGAGAGGCAAACTGTGCTGGTCGTGGGTGGTTGGGGTAAAGTTGGGATTCTCAACAGGAGCGATTTTTTTATTTTCAGGATTTTCCAGGGTGGGGAGGGAGGAGAATGCTACTGACAAGTAATGGCTGGAAGCCAGGGGTGTGGTTCAGCATCTTGCCGTGACAGGACAGCCCCTCCAAGCAGTTGTCCAACCCAGAATGTCGTTAGTGTCCAAGTTGGGCAGTCCTGGGTGCAGGTTAAGGTGGACAGCAGGGTACTGAGAAGTGGGCAGGCAGGGCTGTCCGATTGCGACGAGTCCAGACTCTGGGGGATCCGGTGTGGCCACAGCGCAAACCTAATGCAGTCCAGCTTCTGCGTCCTCACCTGCCTTTCTAGAGGCCCTTCCTCTTGGTGTCTCCTGAGCTGTGTCTGAGGTGTGGGGGATGTTTTTGCTCCTGTTTTATTTTATTTTCTTATGCTGCCCCTATTGAAAACATGGCCTGTTGGCCCAGTATCCCAGGTGGCGATTCTGCCAGAAGTAGGTACTCAGCCAAAGGTTAATTTAAAAATGGCCTAATAACTTCTGTGTGTGCTCCGTTCAGACAAGGCGAGGGCAAGGCAGACACTCGGGAGCAATACTTGTAGAAATTCCTCTTTCCTTTCCTGGCCACTTTCAGGCTTCTAACCTGTCTCTTCCAAAATCTCAAAAGCCGCCCTGGTAAAACTCCTTCTCCCAATCCAACCCTGTTTCTTTTGCATGTCCCCTTTCTTTTGTGTCATGGAAACCCGGAGAATCCATCTAGCAACAGTTGGACCCTGATTTGAGGGCAGGTCAGGGGACACCAGGGAACAGGAGACACCAGCATTGTCATTACCTACGGGGAGAAGGGTTGGGGCAGCAAATACTCATGTTGATAATTTTTCCTCTCCCATAATCATTTTATAATAATTTATGAAGATAACTTTGAAAAAAGATGTTAGAATCCCATTTCACTGAGGAGGTAACCAAGGGTTAATTCTGTGTTCCCTCAAACACCAGGCTGCATAGAATATCCCTGGGCTATTTTTCAGGGAAAGGCATCTCCTTAGATGTTCAAGTTAAATTTTTATAGAATCATCTTTGATTGTCGGGGCTGTTCAGTAAGAGGTGAGGAGAATGCTTGTTTTTAACAGAAGACCCGTAGCTTCTGGTTCCTTGAATTAACGTGTCTCCCAGAGGAAGAAAACAGAATGGGGCGTGGGGACAGTGTCTGCACTCCCACCCAGATGCCCTTCTCCATCTGCTGATGGTATTGTTATTATCAATCGTTGATGTTTATCAAGGTCTTGCCAAGTGCAAAGTACTCTCATAGGCTTTTTATATTAACTGTTTTTATCTTAAAGACATGCCAGTGAGGTAGATACCCTTACTACACTTTTACAGAAGGGAGACTGGCGTTAGTGTAAGGTCAGGCTCATTGCCCAACTCAGTTGCTAGTGAGCAGCAGAGTCAGAAGCAGAGCCCACGTTTTCCTGAGTCCGGAGCTCTTGGTTTTGATTTTTCTCATTCTGTGTTTATAGATGTTGCCAGCAGCATAGAGAAGGTTAATCCCTTGCTACACCATAATTGTCGTTTTCTTTGACGACATGTTTTCCTGTGGGGGGTCATCTGGGTAAATTTTGTCTATTAGGAATACAGCAGTTTACATGAATATCTGAAAGAATGTTATGAGTTGGTATCATTAGTAAGTTTCATTGGCTTAGGGCTTTATATGCCATGATTTCCATGTCTTCTGAATAACAGACTTAGCTCTGTGGAACTTAACTTCTGTCATTCTAAAAAAATAGAGGTTGGACACTCTCCAGATTATTTCATTGTATTGGAATGTCTTTGTGTTGTGTTAGACTGTGAGTGGATGGGCCATCAGCTGGAAGCTGGAATCATACTGTTTGTTGTGTTTTCCCTAAAGGTTTTCATTACGATTAGATTGAAACCACTTTCTTGTAGCGTGTATCGTGGGGGGATATTTCCCTGTGCTGAAGACATCAGTGTGACGTTTCATGCGTGCAGCCGGCTGCAGCTCGCCCTTGCTTTCAGGAAGTGTTCTTTGGTCTCACCAGTTGTCAGAAGACAGAAAATACCCAGGACCCACTGAGATGCCAAACAGTAACAGAACAAAAGTATGACCATTAAGTTCTGTTCCTCTGACGTATGTGAAAATGCAAGGGTGGTGAGGCCGGGAGGGGTTAGATGGAGAAGACTTGGTGGCCTGTACTTTTGGCATATAAATTGAACCTAATTTAAAAGACTATTTTTTTTTTTAACTCTAAAAGAATGATTTTTTTTGTAGTTTTTGGCCAGGGCTGGGTTTGAACCCGCCACCTATGGCATATGGGGCTAGCACCCTACGCCTTTGAGCCACAGGCGCCGCCCTGAAAGAATGATTTTCACCATAACATAGAGTAGATAAATTTCCCTTGGAATTATAGATTTGCTAAGTTAAAAGTGTCTAACAGTTGAAATACTGCCTTTTACAGTTGAGAGAACGAAGGCCCAAGATTGGTGGAAGAATTTTCCTGGCTCATAGCGTACCCGGCACTAGAACCAGCAATCCTGATAGCTGGGATAATTCAATTCTGCCAAGATTCTTAATCTCAAATGTGCAGTAGTTCAGGAGGAAGAGAATGATTCTGGCCCCAAACTTGGCACACATGAAAAGTGATCACAGAATGTTAGTGAGGGCAGGGCCCAGCTGCCGTGGTCCTTAACCTTTCTAGCACTAGAGAGCAGTTTCATGAAAGACAGGTTTTCCACAGGGGTAGGGAGGTGGTTTTGATATGAGTCACAGAGCAATTGATTTATTATGCTCTCTGTGTAGTCAGACCTTTCTGCTAATGATAATCCACATTGCTGGCATCACTGCCTCCACTGCCCTCAGACCACCAGGCATCAGATTCTCATGTGGAGCTGTGGCCTAGATCCCTCGCATGAGCATATCACAGCAGGGTTTGGGCTCCGGTGAGAATTTAATGCCACCACAGCTGGCAGGAGGTGGAGCTCAGGCGGTGATGTGAGTGATGGGGAGCAACTGTGAATTCAGAGGACTGCACTGCTCACTCACTGCTCACCTGCTGTGTGGCCTGCTTCCCAGGAGACCACGGACTGGTACCAGTCTGGGTGGGGTGACCACAGCCTTCAAGGACATCTCGCCATCTCCTCCTGGGCACCAGTGTCCTCTGCACCCTTTGCACTCACCAGGTATCCCTGGCAGGGACACCTCTTCTCACACAGGTGTGGGCAGCTCGTTTTCTTCACCTGATCTGGTTAACCTTGGGAGTGTGATTTTACTGATGTCAGATTTCCTTCCTTGGACTTGCAACATCAGGGCCGCTCAGAATAAATCTAAGTCTTCTTCTGTACCTTAGTCATTCACACATTTGGCCTTTTATCTGTAACTGCCCCCTGTCCTAAGCCCCGTTTTGGAACAAGCTATCCACCTCTAGCTTCTACACATTCTACCTGTCATGTGACATATTATTCATTTTCCTTTGATTTCTTTCTCAGTGAATTACATTATCTGCAGCCTGTGTGAGAAATTTGGGACATCAATTTTTCTTTTTTTTAACTGAGAGAAAAAACATTTCAGTTAATCAGGAAGCTTTGTCAGAGGAGAACAGACAACGGCTGCCTTTTCTCTTGTTGATTTCTTTGCAATCCGCTCTGTATAAAGTCAGCTAACTCTCAGTCATGGGCGTCCGGCTGCTTGCCTTGGCACTGGGGACATCTGACTTGCTTCTCACCAACCTCCCACATGAGTCACGAGGGCCTGCAGATTGTCCCCCTCATGGCTCTGTCCTCCAGCCCCAGCTGCACCTGCTGTCACCACTCTGAACCTCTGTGGCATCTCAAGACTTCTGCACCCCTTACATGCCACTGTGCCTTCAACACCAACAGCCTCCCACTGTTACTCTTTACTAATTCTTTGAGAATTTTCATATATAATTAATTTAGGCAGTGAGAAAATCTCATTTAGAATCTGGGTAAATAGTACGTACATCAGGAGAAGGCACGTTTGCCCAAGTTTCTGTCTGAGCCTGTTTTATAGATCAGATCTCAGAAGCAGGGGATTGATGCCTGTAGGAGAACGCGTTTGCTTTTATCTCTGCTGGGGCTTGTTTGGAGGATGGTAATGAAATGGCCCAAATTTTCCCTGTGTGTGTTCTTAAAATATGGATTTTGTCATAAAATGTTTAAATAGGTGGCCATTAATTATATGCATTTAAGAGTGAGATGTGAACATTTTATCTCATTTTGTCATGAATTTACTTTTTATCCATTTAGGCCTCAAAGCCCTCAGGACAGTGGTGGGATAAGGTGAATAACTGTAAGTCTTGCCTTTGAGAGCCTCAGTTTCCAGGAATTAGGCTGAAGAGCAGTTATCTAATGTGCTCTCTTAATGTTAATGCTGGCTAAAAACCCATTGGGAGTAATTTTTCAAGATTTCCATTTTTCGTTTGCTGCTGTCTGCTGCTTTCCTTTGATGTGTAAATTACTTTTCTTCCTGTGAATTAGAGCAATAGCTTAGGACAAGTTTATTTTGATCCTCAAACTTAGGTGCGCATTTTAAGTATTGGTTGACACAGATCTGCAAAAAAACACCGTAAGTATTTGTAGGAAGTAATCCTCTGTTGGGGCACCTGTGTGGCATTGAGAGGTTGGCATCCTGGAAGTGGCTGGGTGCCAGTCGGCCAGTCTTAAATGCACTTCCGTGCTGATCCACTGTGGTATTTTAAAATGATGCTTAATAGATGGGGTTTTTTTGGGGGGGGGTGTTTTTGTTTTTGTTTTTTTATTTTTTTTTGAGACAGTCTTGTTCTTTCACCCTGGCTTGATCATAGCTAAACGCAGCCTCGGACTTCTGGCCTTAAGGGATTTTCCTGCCTCAGCCTCCCAAAGGAGGAGTAGTGTGCTGGGACTGCACACTACTGCACCTGGCTATTTTTTCATTTTTTTAGAGATTGGGTCTTGCTAGTCTCAAACTCCTGGCCTCAAGCAATCCTCCCATGTCTGCCTCACAAAGCACTGGGATTTATAGGCATGAGCAGCCTTCCCCAGCCCTGTACGTGTTTGGTAAAAGTTTGTTAGGTAAATCAAGCATAACTTAACATTAGTGCATTCAATATGACATAAAAACCCTATAACGTAAATATAGTTGAACTTCTGTAAATTGATCACCTGAGGGACTATTACAAACTGGTCAACATACAGAGGTGGTCAAGGTAAGGAACTAGGCCTTAGGACATGTGGCAAATGTCCGGTCTATGAAAACTAGGTCAACTTGAGGAGGTGGTTGCTGTAGGAGGTGGCAGGGACAGAGGCCCCACTGTGCAGTTTGGGTTTGGAAGACTTAGATGTTTAACTTTTAAATTTCTATGCTTAGTGCCATGGGGAGGACTAAGATGGGGTCCCTCCCATCAGGAGCTTATAGTTTTTTAGGGTTTAGAAGCTATATCTGAAAACAAAGTAGAATCTACCATAAAGACATGGGCAGGTAAGTTTAACAGCGGAAGTGAGGATGGTCATTATTGAAGGACCCAGAGAAGGCCTTTGAGGCTGGCCTGGCTGGGCACAGGCACTGAACAGCTGAGTGAAGGAAATGGCACTTGCGCTGAGGCCTAGAGCTGATGAAACTGTTAAAATGCTTAGTGATTTTATTTAATTTTGTTATTTCAGTGTTTTTAAATATGTATAATTCCTAAGAAAGCTGCAGGTTACCCTTGCAATTTGCATCTACTCTGCACCCCAGAGTGCTGGCACAGTGTGAAGGCCTGCCTCTTCTTAGAGTAATGGGGAGTGGGGGGGCATGTGTGACATTCCAGCTGAGGCTAGTGACAGGCCTCCGTTGCCCTTAGCCTCAGCTTACACTGTTCAACACTAAATTTTTGACTCTTGAATGCTCTGTTCCTTCAATTTGTTCCTTTAACTGCTTTTAACTGTTTATCTGAAACAGGTAATAAAATGGAGAATAGTCAAACGGTTTTTCACGGGGCCGTACAGTGGCCGTCCCCAGTGTGCTGCGCGTGGGGCAGGAGAGGCTCAAGTCACTCTGCTACTTAGCTCCGGCTCTCATCTGTCCAGTGGCTTCCAAATGTTTCCACAGCTGGGGAGCTCACTGTTTCCTGAGCCAAACTGTACCATTGTTTGCCTGCTTTGTTTATGGGAAATTCTTTCTCAGATTGCCCGGGTGTCATTCTTCCTCAGACTTATGACCTGTCTTTTTGTTCTGCCCGCCTGAACTGTAAGGGGTTCTTCCACGGCAGCCCTGTGCTTCTGAGTCCAGTCTTCTCCAGGCCAGCACCCTAAAGGCTGCCTGCCTGGGACATGTGAAATTATAACCAAGACCCCAGTAAAACCTGGAGGATCCATTAGATTCGAGTGAGCTTACTGTGTTTCCAGGAGCCCATTCTTCCCCCTCCATTTAGGGAGGTCTCACAGGACCTCTGCCCTCCCTGCAAATCTGCCTCTGTGTGGGGCCGGACCAGTGCTGCTTAAACCTTGCCTGTGGCCTCAGCAGCTCCTACGGCCACCATCTTGTCCAGACATCTCTCGGCTCTACAGATTACCCTTCAGGTCCAGCTGAGAGCTAATGAATAGTCAGTGCTAATGAGGGGACAGTGGGCAGCAGTGAGGTGTATTGGAAGGGGCACAGGATTTAAACTCAGACCTGGGTTCTATTTCTAGGGCTCCTGCTGACTGGTGGACACAACCCACCAGTCTCCTGAGTGTGCAGAGGGAACAGTTGTGACTTTATCTGTTTACTAGAAGGATTATACCACCTATGTACGAGAAAGTGCCTTGCCGTCCAGTTATCATTTGTGTTTATTACCAACATTAATATTGAGAAAAGTAGGTATCTGTGATTTGTAAATAGTAAGTGTCTGATAAATTATAAATGACAAATGTTGGAAACTTGTAGAGTGTAATAGATACTTCAGAACAAAGCAGCTTACTGTTTCTGCTAGAAGATTTAATTTGTGGGTTTCCTAACCTTAAAATTTGAAAACAAAAGTGTGCCCATCATGAGCTTGCTCACCCCAAACCCCACCCCCACGACTCTGGCATAGCAGGTTTGGGGGCCCAGAGAGATTTCCCACATGGAGCTGGTGCACCCTCCGTGCTGGGTTTATGAGCTCATAGCCCGAAGTAGTAAATTATAAGATGCTATAATTCACTTTCCATAGGTGGTCTTGGCTGCATTCCGCCCAGCCTTCTGGCTGAAAGGTTGCTGATTTTGAGCACTGGCACAGAATCAAAAATTTGGCCCAGACGACTGGTTCGCGGAGCGGTGAGCGGGGACATCAACAGAGGAGCCATTGGACCCTTCTGTGGAGGCCTTTTGTGTTCACTTCATGTGTATTTAATTTTTGCTGTTTTGAGTATTTCTCAAGTGATGGAGAAACAGTCATCACCGGCATTTTTCAGGGATCTCTCAAGCCCAAGAATTTGAGGTTGCTGTGAACTGTGATGCCACGGCACTCTACCCAGGGCACAGTGAGACTGTCTCAAAAAAAAAGAATTAGTAGTTTGCTGTACTTCTCTCAGGCTTCTTTTTTTAAAATTTCAAATCAATATGAGGGTACAATTTTAAGTTACATTGTTTTCACCTCGTAGGTAAAGTTCAAGTTGTAGTTGAGCCCTTCACCTGGGGGGGGCGTGCTGAACACCCTCACACTGGGCACGGTAGGTGAGATCCGGCCAGTTGCCCTCCCTCCTCCTGACTTACCCTCCCCCTCTTCTCCCCTCCCCCCGGTGGATTTTATTTGTATTATGTTTGTGTTTTTTCTTTTGTGTGGACATGTTTATCATATTGGTATTGAGTACATTGGATACTTTTTTCCCCATTCTTGAGATGCTTTACTAAAAGAATGTGTTTCAACTCCATCCGGGTAAACACGAAAGATGTGAATTCTCTGTCTTACAGCTGAATAGCACTCCATATGCCACAGTTTGTTAATCCATTCACGGGTTGATGGGCATTTGAGTTGCTTCCACATTTTGGCAACTGTGAATTGAACTGCAATAAATATTCTAGTGCAGATGTCCTTGTGGTAAAAATAAGTTTTGTTCTTCTGGGTAGATACCTAGAAATGGGATTGTAGGATCAAATGGGAGGTCTAGTTCGAGTTCTTGAGGATTCTCCATACTTCTTTCCATGGACATTGTATTAGTTTGCAATCCCACCAGCAGTGCAAGAGTGTTCCTCTCTCTCCACATCCACGCAAGCATCTGTAGCTTTTGGGACTTTGTGACTTCTCGACTTATTCCTCTGTTTATGACTGGAACACCAGAGGTGAAGATCATTTTTTTAATCCTAATTCAGGCTATTGGATTCGTCCTCCAATCAGCTTGTCAGACTTTTAGCTGGCAGATTTTATGTCCTAAACCTCTGGCAGGGTCCTATATGTGTACTTTGTGATTTTTTTTTCAACAAGAGAGAAAAGAAAACCTGGCACTGGTCTTGAGCCTAAAATAATTTCATGTTTACCACAGCATTTCAGATACACTGTCCCAAAGCACTCTAATTTTTTTCCTCTTGGTTCCAATGCTCCTCAGTTCCACAGGATCCCAGCCAGGGAGTGGTGTAAGCCAAGTGGCACCGCTTGTTTACCATGTAGGTTCTGACAAATGTAGAGTAATGCTTCTGTTCTTCGACGTGGCTACACCTTTGGCCGTACAACAATTGAGGGTGCAGGCCAAGCATTTAAAACCTTCATCTGCTCTAAGATGTAAATACATAATATTTTGCAATAATTTTGAGAATGAATAATAACACTAGTTTTGGCTACAGATTCTGAAACTCTGCTGTCAAAATGTCATTTATTCGTAAGTTTATGTCACAGAAAACTATTTTTAAATAAATGCTTGATGTGTGTGTGCAGTACAAATCACTTTGCGTTCAGCTCTGCAAATGTGGTGTATGTGTTTGTGTGTTTGGTTATAGTAGTTTAGTGTAGAGGAATATTCTATTGTATTAAAAAAATTAGAACAGATGTTAGCATAATTAATTACTTATGAAAATTACTGGTAAGATGAATTTCATTTCACTTAGCATATCATATCCCATTTCACTCACAAGGTCACGGCCAGGATAACCCTAAATCACTGCTCTAGGTCTAGTCTCTGCAGACCCACTTTCAGTTCTGAATTTGAATTGTGAAATAATGTTTCATTTAGTAATCTAGTAAGATTCAATTGGTATAGTCTATACAGAGGAAAATTTCATCTTCAAAGCGAGTGGCGGGAGTGGAGTCAGTGGCCAATGTAACTTGGGCAATTTCAGTAAAGAAATTAACAGATTGGGTGAGTCACTTAAGGGCTAAGTCAATGTAACACAAGTATTTGCACTGTCATTAGCTAAAATATTTGAAGCACTCATTCTAATGAGACATCTTAAAACTTATTAAGATAAGTTATTAAGATATTAAGAAACCTTTTTAGGGACCAACCTTAAGTGAACGGTAAGTGTGGGATTGGCTCGTAAGACCTCACAACTGAACCTGATTAGTATGATCTGGTTACCTGAGGCCTGCAGTATAGTCCACGTGTTTCTTTTTAACCAGAATGGCATGGAGAATTTTGGAGTGCAATCCATCAGACGTATTTAAAAGCTAATTTCTAAATTTAGCTCAAAATTCCCCCAGGTTAAATGAGTGCTTTGGGGGCATAAGAGTAAGAACTGTGGTTGCATAAATAGTGGGAATCCATCTGCTTTCCTGCCCTTCCGCCCCCTGGGCTTTTTCTCCCTTTCTTCCTCACTCTGCCCACCTGAAGCACATCCGAAAACCAGAAGCACATTCTAGAATTATCCGAGGTCGTTGGTGCCCAGTACATTTCGTGTAAGTTCTCCTGCGGCAGGCGAAGAAACACAGGCAGATTTTAGAACCAATTTAGACATAGGCTTTTTCATCAACTTCTTATAAATACCATCTTTGCTGGGCAAGGGAGGTTTTCTCTACGTTACACAGGGAGATGGATGAAGCCGTTAACGTTATTGTTCAGGTAAAAGAGCACTTTATCATGCTGTACTTTTGAAGGTGGTACACATAAGCCAAGCAATTCTTAGTCCACGACCGTTAATTCTGTCCTTCTAAATCAGTCCCAATTATTTTTATTTTGTAATAAAAGCTAATATTTCTAGAAGCCCCAAATCTTTTAAAGTAGAGAATAATTAAAATGAAATTATAAAAAAAAAGTAGTTAAATACATGAAATATTCACATTTCTACAGGTCGCAGAGATGATGGTAGTAGACTTTTAAGCAAGACGGGGTTTTGGGTGTTAAATCAGCCCCCCTCTTGGGTCAGTACAAGAAAGTATCTGTTAGCAATTTTTGTGTTTTTAAAATCATTGTGCCTTGTTTGGCTATCATGTTTGTTAGCTAAATGCTATTGTAAAAATAAAATTTTCTAAAACATGTATAAAATCTTTGGTCATTTTTACTTGAAGTCATTAATTATTTTAAATTGGGGGGTTCTGATTATTAATGCTTATAAACATGAATTCCCCTTCTACTGCCGAGTTCTCTATACCCCTTCCCCCTGTAGCCCAGAGCAGATTAATCTTTAAATATCATCTTTGTTGGAGGCAGACATTCTTCCTCTAATGTAGGGGAAGGCTGTAATTACCTGATGATTGAGACTTCAAAGGCTCTTGGGGCCCTTGGCAGGGAATAGGAGATGGATCTTCTCCCTCCCATTTGACCACCTTCTAGTCCCCCCCCCCAGCAGGTCTCCTGTTTGGCCTTGTGGCTATTTACAGGGCAGAGACAGGTGTCTTAGGAGAAAACATCTCCCAGATAAAAATTCTTTGTTTTGTGGGGCCTCTTGATTATTCCCTTTTTACTGTGCTCTGTAGAGTGAAGAAGGTGGGGAAGAGAAGACCCCAAGGCCCCTGCTAGGACTGTGCCACTGGCCAGGAGAGGCTGGGCAGGCCCCCTGAGGGTAGGGGTGCTGCTGCTGCTCTCACTGTTAAAGGATCTCATTTTAATTTCTCGTACTCCAGCACAGACATCTGCAGAAAATGTGATTGTTTTAGGTGTCCTGGGGCCTGATTTACTCTTCTCAGAGCCAGCCCTTCTTTCCTCCCCCACTTTTACCCTTGTGTACAGGGTCAGAGAGTTAAGTTCAATAACTCATCCTGGAGGTGCTGCCCACCTCTTCCCTGAATGTCACCCTTGGGAAGCTGTGCACTGACTCCAGCGCCTAGTCCACCCTTCAAAGCAATTTGGGAACTCTGTTTCCTGGAATGGCCACCAGAGCTATCATCATACAAGGTCTGACAATGAAGTTCACAAATTCGTCCTAGAAAAAGTGCTACACACCTCATTGCTGAATATCACTAGGCCACCAGATGGCCAAGGGAAGCACTTTGAAGGTGACCCTAATGATATTCAGCAGTGAGGTAAGTAGCACTATTTCTTTCTTTCTTTCTTTCTTTTTTTTTTTTTGAGACAGAGTTGCTGTGGCGTCACAGCTCATGGCAACCTCAAACTCTTGGACTTGAGCGATTCTCTTGCCTCAGCCTCCCAAGTAGCTAGGACCACAGGCACCTGCCACAACACCTGGCTATTTTTGTTGTTGTCGTAGTTGTCATTGTTTAGCAGGCCCAGGCTGGGTTTGAACTTGCCAGCTTTGGTGTATTGTGTCTGGCGCCCTCCCCGCCGCCCTGTAGCACCTTTTCTACGATGAGTTTGCAAACAAACTTCTGTTTCTGACCTCTGTTCTGCCTGCTCTTGTTCAGACCTCTGTCCTGCACATAGGCAACCCTTTCTACAGCAGCAGTGTGGGTGCAAACCTCTGTCAGAGCAGTTTCCAATGGGACGAGACTCTCCGGCAGCGTCTCAGCCTCCCACGCTGGACGGTGAGCAGCGGGAGCGCAGTGCCCACGTAACAGTCACGCTCCCAGCTGATGTCTAAAGAAATCTATGTTACTTGTAATAAAGCAAAGAATTAAATAGTCTGGGTTGGCCTTAGCGGAGACCGTGTGTCATATCAGCATGTTGCTCTAGTTTTATTTTAACATTTTCAGGAGGCAACCGAGCCTTGTATCTCCTCTAACTCTTTAATTACAGGTTCTGGAGGGGAGTAGAGGCTAATGATTTGATGTTGACTCAACTTTGAGCATGATAATGGTAGTGGTTGGCTAGATAGTAATTTGTAGACTGGATAGACTTTTGAAATGAGAGCAGGAAGCTGACTGGAGTCAATATTAAGAAATACGGCAGGGTTAGTCACTTGACTCACGTTTGTGTTCAAAGTCACTTTGTAATGGCGGCTGGAACTTTTGTCTTATAGCGTATAAGTTCTTTTACTTCTCAAATATCTAACTCTTGCCTTTTTCTCAGGTAATGTTGGGTAAAATGTAGCCTTCACCACAATTATAATTCATTTCTCCCGCAGTTATTTATATATTGCTTGCTTTCTCCATGACCTGGACATCCCACGGAGGGTCACTCCTGTGCCTCACAGTGGGTGCTCACGGCGTGTTTGGGGAACGGCAGTATCATGTGCCATGGAGGGATCACTGAGTTTCAAAGAGGCTTCAAGTTGTATTTGTGCATTTTTCTACATCCTTGAACTTGTGAGATGTTCTATTGATTTGATGTTACTTTGGAATTAAATGTTGTGCACTATCACACTTCACAGTTCATGGACTGTAGCGAAAAAGTGGAGGCAAAAAAATACCATGTTGGAACACAGGCAGGGAAAGAAAAAAATGGACCATAGCCAAGTGGACGTGAACTCAAAATGGGCCAGTGTTTTCAATTGGGAGCTAATGGTTTTATACTCCTGTGCATATTTTCAGTCCTATCTTAACCCACCATAAGTTGACCAATTCACAAGGACTGGGCATATTTGGTTTTGGCCAAATTACTTTGTCTACTAAAGCTGTACTGGCGTGGAAGCAGATTGGGGCTACTGGTTTTCAGTTGAAAGTGTGCTGCGGATGGGCAGAGAGGAAGCTGATGTGTGCTGAGGCGGCTGCGTGATATCACATTACTGTCCTCAGAATACTGAGGAATCGTTATTTTTAGCTTTCACCTGAGCAAACATGAGTCAGTCTGTTGACCTGAATTCATCTGGCCCTTTCTTAAATACACAAACTCTATTAATCCCTAGAGCCATGCTAGTGACTAATTAAGATCTTCATTACAAACACCTGTTAAGTTGACTGTGGCTTGGTCAAAGGTTGCAGACAATTTAACTTCCTCCATTTACACCTTTTCTCTTACAACAAAATCTCTCACACTTTTTCTTTCTTTTTTTTTTGAGAGAAGACAGAGTCTCACTTTGTTGCCCTCAGTAGAGTGGCGTGCTGTGGCGTCACAGCTCACAGCAACCTCCAACTCCTGGGCTTAGGTGATTCTCCTGCCTCAGCTTCCTGAGTAGCTGGGACTACAGGCGCCTGCCACAATGCCTGGCTATTCTTTTGTTGCAGTTGTTTAGGTGGCGTGGGCCAGGTTTGAACCCACCACCCTCGGTATATGGGGCCGGCGCCCTACGCACTGAGCCACAGGCGCCGCCCACACACTTTTTTTTTTTTTTTTTAAATTTAAGGACAGATCAAACTTCTTTTGATTTAGACACTATTTTGTGATCTAGATAGCCCCAATTTTGGCTGCCACCAATGAAAACACCTTCTATGGTAGGCAACCAGCTGCTAGCTATAAGCTTTGCTTTTAGTTTATACTTAAGTTTAGTTTATACTTTCTAGATAAAGAAGCACCCAGGTATTCACTTTTAGCTGGAGTGGGAAGTTGTCCTGGCTGTAAAGAGTTTACTGGGAGGACATTAGCTGTCATGTTTAAATATCAGGATGTCTGTTTACTTTCTGAGACAATACATGTTTTCCCTTTTGAGCACTACTAGAAGAAATGAAAATGTTGAATTATCTTCAGGTTTTTAAGTTATGCAAAATGTTTTTGAGGCTAGAGGACTAATTTATTCAAGTGAAGAAAAATATGTGTGATTCTGGTGGTATAGCTTAAGATGCACTTGACGTTTCTCCAAGTTCACTGCCGTGATCTTTATGAAATTATGAGTATTCCTGTTTTTTTTTTTCTTTATGGAAGAAACACTAGACTAATGAAAGAATGAAAATAATGCAGGCTGCTAAAAAGGCTGGAGTCCACTGCAGCCATTAAAAATGCAGCCTTTGTGCCCGTAAAGTGCTCAGCTTCCCTGTTATTAAGTTTGGAATGTGGTTTTGGAGCTTAGCAGAGGAACTCGGCAAGTTATTTCTCATTTTGGTCTGAGGAGTGAGAAACTTGTTTTTCAAAAGAAGGAAAACAAGACAAAAGGTTAGGTTCCTTTCAGAAGAATAGAAGTTTTAAAATGTAAAACTATTTTCTGCAGCAAATAGTCAGTTTGAGTATTTTAGCCAAAAATAGAATTCATGACTTCTCACTGTTTATTTCTCCAACCACATTAAAAAGGGTCAGGTTGAATGTTGCCACTTTGCCTTTCTAACGCCAGTGGGCTAGTGAGCTGAGTCAGGATAACCCTTGACTGACTCATATTTCTAACAATAATCCGGATGTCTGATTTTAGGTAGACTAGATGTAAAAAGTCCTTGTGATACCGTTTTGAGGTTTAAAGAAAAACTTCCCTGGCACAAGTTGGCAGTGACTCTGTAATATATACTCAGCGTCCTACATCGAAGCACTTCCATCTGGAGTTTAGTAATGGTGAGTTTCCTGTTAAGTTTTAGTAGGCAGTGTCCCAGCTTTCTGCAAACGTAACATTTTACTGCTCAAAGTTTACCATTAGGATAGATCTGTAGGGATGAAAAAAAAAATGTGGATTTGAGCATTAAAAAGTAAGGCAGAATATTAAAAATACACATTTTCTGCCTCCTAAGCAACATTTTCTTTTGCTTCATGTGTTCCTCCAGTCTCTGTGTGCTCTCTGGTAAATAAGAGATAATTTCTGCTCAGAAAAGATCTGTAAACACAGTATGCCAAGTATCAGATTCACAGAAACAAACATATGTAAGCCACACACATAAACCATAATGTACAATGTTTTCCTTTTACTACTAACTTTCACAGAAAAAGTTTGTGGGTAAGTTTTAAAAACATGCTGTACTAGCAGGGCTCACACAAAGAAAATGGTGAGAGTTTTCAAAGAAATCTGAAAACAGACTCCAGACAATGGAGAGGCAAAGGCTGTCTCTCTTTGGTGGGAAAAACTAAATGTTGGGAAAGGATGGTGAATCTGTCCACATTAATTTATAGATATAATTTAATCTCAGTCAAAATACCAGCAAAAAGGTAGAAATTTGAATTGGATTGGGGAGGAGAGTTACTCTAACAGACATTGATAAAAACCATCAATTCGTAGGATCCAAAAAAACATTGTATTAACCCATGAATTGACAGTTGTTTACTTGAAAAAGAGCAGATTATTGAAAAACATACATTTGTATACAGGAGGCCTTGTGATGTCATAAATCAGCAAGATGGGAGGGTCTGTTCAGTAAAGGATAATTTAAATAGTTAAGAAAAGTACAGTCTTACCTCATCTGTTGTAACGAATTCCAGACGGATCAACTACTTAAATATTAGAAATAATAAAATTTTAACAAATAACTGTAAGTCAATATGTGTACAAGTGAGTATTTATTGAATTTGGAGGTAAAGGAAGTCATGTCTCTCTAAGCACGAAGTCATGAGAAAAATATAAAGGTTTTAAAGAGAGTTTCTATATAAGATCTGGAACTTTTCTATTTTTAAATGTGCCATAAACAAATTTAAGATGGCAGATGGAAAAGTTAGGAGGAGTTTCCAACAAAAAAAATTAGGCAAGGAATTACACTTACTTATAGGTTGCCTTTGCAAACTGATGAAGGGGTAGTTAATTTTGGTATACCGTGTCCTTGACTGTTCTGCAATCACTAATTGAAAAATTTTTATCATAAAGAAAATACTTATAATAGCTGATATGCTATACTTTTGTGTGCTCACTGTTTTGAGTGCTTTTTATATGTTAATTTGTTTAATGTGACTCAAAGAGAGGGTATTATTATTACCATTTAAGAGATGATGAAACTAATTCAAGAGAGGCTTAGTGATTCCCCCCAAACTTTCTAAGCATGGATTAGCAGGAACAGGACTAGAAATGGGAGAGCCGGGATCTGACAGCAGACAGGCTGGCTCCAGAGCCCGTGTGATCAGTCACATACCACTTTGCTTCTATGAATGACAGAAAAGACGGCTTACTCTACACGTATCATATGACTCTCTTTTGTGAATATATATGTTAACATTTGTATGTATTTTAAAGTTGTACAATTTAATTCGTATATAAACTTTGGTCTAATTCTATACTCATAGAAAAGACAGATAGTAATTTGGTATTTTTCCAACAGTGGTTACTTCCCTCTAGAGCAGCGGTTCTCAACCTGTGGGTTGCTACACACGAGAACTGTATTAAAGGGCCGCGGCATTAGGAAGATTGAGAACCACTGGTCTAGTGGGATCTGGGTTAAGTGTTGTTTTGAATTTAACGTTTCTGTATTTTCCACATTTTCTATTACTTACGCTCATGTAACCATCACACAATCACAGAATAGTGCTTTTTAAAGTTATATATTTCAAATGTGTTTGCAGTCTCGAAGTGCCTGGTTGATCTTTAGCACGTCATGGGGCTCATAATTCTCTCTCCCCCCTCAAGCTGTCTTGTATCATTTTGGAGCTAAGAGGAGTCTTAGGAACCTCTCACCTCATTCCTCAGATGAGGTCCTTAGACCCAGCCTCCTTCCTCAGACACTGCCCTGTGAAGCCTCCAAGCCTCAGGCAGGTGGGGACAGTGGCAGAGCTCACGATTTCTATGGCATCGGTTGGGGGCGAGGAGGCAACTGAACTGACGGAGTGCAGCTGTGTTCTGTAAATACGCTGATTGAGACACACAGTGGGCATGTTCTCCCCATGCTCTGCTGACACCTCCGGAGGCCACTGAAGGGGCCCTGCCTGGATTTGGGGACCCTGCGGTGTCTCTGATCCCCATCGTAGAAGGCAGTGCAGAAACTGGAGGGTGGTGGGAATGGGAAGAACATTAACCAGTAAGGGTCACTTCAGCAGATGTTTTTTCTGAGACAAACATTCTCTTTTCAGCCCCGGGGCCCACAACAGCTGTGTCCTACATGTCCGTGAAGTGTGTGGACGTCCGTAAGAACCATCACAAGACCAAGTGGTTAATGCCTTGGGGACCCAATCAGTGTGACAAGATTCGGGACATCGACGAAGCCATTCCAAGGGAGATCGAGGCCAATGACATCGTGTTCTCTGTCCACATCCCCCTGCCCTCCATGGAGATGAGCCCCTGGTTCCAGTTCATGCTGTTCATCCTGCAGCTGGACATTGCATTCAAGATGGACAACCAGATCAGTAAGTGCCCTCCCCGACCCGGGAAACCAGAGGCCCCAGGCCCGTCAGAACCGGTTCTAATAACAATAAAAACGACAATAGTAATAGCGGACAATTATTGACAATTTAATCCTTACTAGGCATTTTCCAAGTACTTTATTTGCATTAGCCCATTCAGTCCTCCCAGAAATTCCTTGAGTTCAGAATGATTATTATTTCATTTCACAGGCAGAACACTTGGGCATCAGTGAGGTTGCCCAGGATCAGGTGACTGGAAAAGAGAAGAGGTTTCTAACTGAGGGAGCTGTCCCAACCACCAAGCTTTACAGCCTCTCCAGCGCTGCAGGGAGCTCAGTCCTGCAGCGTGAGTGGCTTGAGAGCTTCAAAAAGGTCCTAGTTGACGCAGTCTTTCCCCCCTGAGCTCTGAGTAAAACGCTGCCGTAGAAAAAGATCCCTGTCGAAATGGGAATGCCAGCCCTGGGCACACGTTTACCCATGATCAGGTTATTTTTTTAGCTTACTCAGTTGTGACTCAAAACTCTGAGGCATGAGACACAGAAACATTTTGTGGGGAGAAAATTAGTGAGTGATGTCTGGGAGGCAGATAGGTGCGTGACATCTGGGGACAGCGACGGGGATCTTAGGCTGCGGAGGGTGAAAACTTTTTTTTTTTTTACATGTGTTTATTAGGTTTCCATTTTTTTGCCTTCACAGAATTAAAAAGGCTTAAAATTTAATAACAATAACAATGTTTAAATAAGGACTAGAAACAACAACCTCGTAAAGAACGAACGAACATAAATACATTCAGAATATTTTTTTTTAACTGAAACAGGCTTAGGGATGTGAGAGAAAGAAAAAAATTCTGTTAGAGACGACTCTGCCTGGGGCCCGTCCATGCACTGAAGCACTATTTCTAAATATAATTTGTGTGTATCAGCAAAACGATTTGGATGTACAATTATGCTAATTTTACTGTGTTTAGAGTTTAGAGCAGTGTATGTATTTGACTGACATGTTATCTGAAATGAACAATCAGATTCTGCTGAGATAATTTCCCAGAGTGACGTTTTCTTTTCCACACTCATTCCATCTTTGCCTATTACTTCAAATGGGTTTTGAGTACTTGCCCCTTCCAGACACTCTACTGATGGCTGGACACACTGCCCTTCGAGGGGCACATAGTCAAGTGGAAATGACGCACAGGTAACAATTATTGCACCGTGAGGTGCTGAGTGCAGCAACCAAGGTGTCCCCAGCAGGCTGGAGGAGCATGAAGGAAGACTTCGCAGGGGAAGGGAAGGTGGCCCTGCGGGCATGTGGCAGGCTGGGGGGCAGCTGCTGGAGGACAGCATTGAAGAGGGGCAAGCCTGGTAGGAGTGAGGGGTGAGGATGGGGCACGTGGTGAGCATTCTGTAGAGGAGGGAAAGGCTGTATGAGAGTCCGGCTTTGCACACGGCTGAAGCATTCCAGCGGCATTTCCCACGCTCTCTAACTCTAGCCCATCGACTCGCTCAGTCACCCATGCACCCATTCACTGGATGTGCGGCACACGTATTCATTCAGTGGCTCAAACTTCACTGAGTTGCAGCCGTATGTGAAGCACCAAGTAGGTACTGAGCGTGTAAGACGAGGTTCAGGTAAGGGCGGGGAGAGGTGCCTGGAAAACAGACGGTAGGACCTGCAGGTGGGAAAGGACGGGCCACCGTGAGAGGATCAGGTGCTGCAGGAAAGAGTTTGCCATGAGGTCCAAAACAGTGAGTCTAAAACTATTTTCAAGCCTCAAAACTTGGGTTTTAGAATTAGTAGTCCTAAGACTATATTCAAGAAAAAGAGAACAGGGACGATCAGAGGAGCCCTGGGAGGACGAGTTCTGTGGATTATCTGACACGCATGTGTTTGGGTGGAAAGTTAAAGGTGCCATAATCGGCTATCTTGGCTGGCTGCCTGTGATGTGTTAAGGTATAATCTCTCCTAGACAGTCTCCCTTCTCCTAGCTCCAAGTATAAAGGAAAAGATTAAATAATTGCTCTCTAATGGTTATATTAGTGCTGGGTAAAAAAAAATTACCCTAAGACATAGCAGCTTAAATCAATAAACATTTAGTATCTCTTCATTTCTGTGGGTCAGGAATCTAGTCATGGCTTAGTTTGGGAGTCTCTGGCTCAGCCTGTCTGTTGAGCTTGCAGCTGTGCTGCTGGGTCTGCAGCCCCATCACGAGGCTGGATGGCTCTGTTGGGAGGACTGCTTCCACACTTATGCATGTGGCTGCTGGCGGGGGCCCCGTCCACGTGGACCTCTCCACGGGTGCCTCACAACATGGTAGCCGGCCTCCCCAGGCACAGTGATCAGAGAGAGAGAGAGATCTACAGAGTGCTCCAGAAGAAAGCCTTTGGAAGTGACATGGCATCCCTTCTGTGTCCTGCTGGTTAGAAGCAAACCAATGAGTCCAGCCCACTCTGCAAGGAGGTGATTACAGAAGGGCTTGAACACCGGGATGTTAGATCACTGAGGACCATCTTAGAGGCCGCCTACCTGCTGGCATGTTTTTCAAAGATCCCAAGGCTTCATTTGAAATATGTTTCTTAGTTTATGTCCAGATTAGGAAGCAAGGTAGTACAGAGATGGATTTAATATTTGCACCACTTTTTATAAGCTTTGAAATATGGGGCAGGTCACATAACCTTTCTGGGCCACAGTTTCCTTCTCTGTTAAATATGGATAATTCTTAATTAACCAAATCACTCTAAGGAATACATTTATGTGAAGGTTTTAGAACATAATATGCTATTAAAATTTTAAAAATAAAAGTAGCTGCTATAATTATCGTGTTATATTTACCCTTACTGCTGACGTTCAGTCCTTTTTCCAATTCTTATTTCTACACCTTGGCTAGTGGAATTAGCCTTTGTAACAGACACATACAGCAGTCCCCTCTCATCCATGAGTTTATACATTCCAAGAACTCCAAAGGATGCCTGAAAGTGCAGTTGATTACCTAACTCTGCATATACATATACATACTCTCCTATAGCTTAATTTATAAATTAGGCTCAGTAAGAGGTTAATGACAATAGCTAATAAAAAATGGAACGATTATAACAAAATATTGTTCACAATTTCAAGGTTGGAACATTTGTTTTTACCATTACATTAGCAACCTCAGCATATGATATTTTTTCTTAGTAAGTTGAGAACTTTCATGTCCTCACTTAAAAGGAAGTGCTTTCTGGCATCTGTTTAGCGTATCAGAATTGTCCGTGTCACTGCTCTATGCTCTGAGGCTGTTATTAAATAAAACAGGGGTTTCCAGGACACAACCACTGCAGCACGGTGGCAGCTGGTCTGGTAACGCTGGACAGACAGACGACACTCGTCCCAGATGGGACAGTGCAGGATGGGCGTGAGATTTCATCACACCACTCAGAACGGTGCACAATTGAAACGTTATGAATTGTTTATTTCTGGGATTTTTCATTTAATATTTTTAGCCCTCAGGTAACTGAAGCCACAGAAAGCAAAGCTGTGGATGAGGGGAAACTGTTTTAGCTTTAATCTTGTCCTCCCCTGCACAAAACTCCTTTGGTCCCTGACAGTGGCATTCAGAGTCCTGTCTCTTCCGACTTCAAGCCGTCGTCTAGCCCTTTCCCTCACTGCTCACCTGTATGCATTCTCTGCAGCCTCTGACAGGAATAATTTCCTACTCTGTAAATTTGTCTAGAGAATCTCTCTCTCTACACCTTTCTCATATTGATCCTACTTCCCTCTGCCTTTCTCGATGACACCCTTCCCACAGACACGTGCTTCTCCTTGAAAACAGAATCACCCTTCCAGACACTCCAGTTGTCACATGCCCCTGGAGCCCCAGAGTCACCCTCCAGACACCCCAGTTGTCACATGCCCCTGGAGCCCCCAGAGTCACCCTCCAGATACCCCAGTTGTCACATGCCCCTGGAGCCCCCAGAGTCACCCTCCAGACACCCCAGTTGTCACATGCCCCTGGAGCCCCCAGAGTCATCCTCCAGACACCCCAGTTGTCACATGCCCTTGGAGCCCCCAGAGTCACCCTCCAGACACCCCAGTTGTCACATGCCCTTGGAGCCCCCAGAGTCACCCTCCAGACACCCCAGTTGTCACATGCCCCTGGAGCCCACAGAGTCACCCTCCAGACACCCCAGTTGTCACATGCCCCTGGACCCCCCAGAGTCACCCTCCAGACACCCCAGTTGTCACATGCCCTTGGAGCCCCCAGAGTCATCCTCCAGACACCCCAGTTGTCACATGCCCCTGGAGCCCCCAGAGTCATCCTCCAGACACCCCAGTTGTCACATGCCCCTGGAGCCCCCAGAGTCATCCTCCAGACACCCCAGTTGTCACATGCCCTTGGAGCCCCCAGAGTCATCCTCCAGACACCCCAGTGGTCACATGCCCCTGGAGCCCCCAGAGTCACCCTCCAGACACCCCAGTTGTCACATGCCCCTGGAGCCCCCAGAGTCACCCTCCAGACACCCCAGTGGTCACATGCCCCTGGAGCCTCCAGAGTCACCCTCCAGACACCCCAGTTGTCACATGCCCGTGGAGCCCTCAGAGTCACCCTCCAGACACCCCAGTTGTCACATGCCCCTGGAGCCCCCAGAGTCACCCTGCAGACACCCCAGTTGTCACATGCCCCTGGACTCCCCCCCCCCAGGTATTTTCCCTTCATTTCTCTCCCCCTTTCCTTTCTCAGCATAATTTATCTCCCCTTGCACACCCTTCATTACTGGCCTTGGGATGGCTACTGAACCAGCCTTGAAGTCTGGCCAGCCGAGTTGTTTTTTCTGATTTCCTTACTGGATCATAAGATCCCAGTGGTCAGACTATGCGTTAGGTTTATACGATCCACAGCTTGGTGTGTAGGAAGCTGTGGATGAAGATATTGGACTGTGTTATTCTCCTGCAAAAAAGGGGCAATATAAAGCAACTGATTAAGGTGCTTCCCCTCTCCTATTCCTAAATAAGACTTCCATTATTTAAGTCATATTTCAACAATCAAAACTCTGTTGGTCAAAGTAGTTCTGGTCCCAGCGGCTCCTGTACTGCTTGTAATGATACATTTGGGCTCAGATGTACCGACTTGGTTATAGGAGAGTACATTTCTATTTTCTTTTTTTTTGTTTTGAGATTTTTTTTTCTTTTTTTTTTTTTTTTTTTGGTTGCAGTTTTTTTGTTTGTTTGTTTTGTTTTTTGGCTGAGGCCAGGTTTGAACCCACCACCTCCGGTATATGGGGCTGGTGCCCTACTCCTTGAACCAAAGGCACCACCCGGTCTTTAGATCTTTTTTTTTTTTTTTTTTTTTGTGGTTTTTTTTGGCGGGGGCTGGGTTTGAACCCGCCACCTCCGGCATATGGGACCGGTGCCCTACTCCTTGAGCCACAGGCGCCGCCCAGGAGAGTACATTTCTATTTTCAAGCAGTCTGTTACTGTGCCATTTGGAAAGCGCAGGCGAACACTGGCCAGGTGCACTTGAACATGGTTCTGCTTTCATGTTGTGAGAAAGCATCAGAATATCTGGTTGTTCTGCTTTTTGCATTATTGAAGGTCATTTGCCTATAATTTGGTTTCAAAACTTCACATCAAAATCACTTAGTAACATAATTCAGAGCCTTAGGTGAGTTTATGTGAAATTTTAGAAGTCAATGATACATTTCTAAAAGTGAATTATAGCATGAAATTAGGGGAAAAAAGATTAAGTATGTGTAGTAAATGTTATTTTTAACTGAAAGTGACTTTTTAAAATAGTTTTCCCAGAAATGTGAAATAACTCAAATACCTTTAGTTTCTTTGGTTTTTGCCAGTTCCTAATGAAATTTTGTATCATTAGAAGTGAATTAAATACTTTAGCATTCTCCAAATGTATTTGAAGCATACTGAAAGCTTAATATTTATATTTTTCAGCTTCTGCAATATAAATTAAATGATTTTAAACTCAAATTTTGAATGTTAATCCCAAACCAGAAAGTAAAATATAATTCTATGTATGTTAGTAATTTCTCAGATGAATTACTTCCCAGCAAATACTAATGCTAAACAACAAAAATGCCCATGTTACCAGCCTAAGCAAGAGTGAGACCCTGTCTCTAAAAATACCCAGGTATTGTGGCAGGCACCTGTAGTCCCAGCTACTCAGGAGGCTAAGGCAGGAGGATCACTTGAGTGATCCAAGAGTTTGAGGTTGCTGTGAGCTATGGTGATGCCATGGTATTCTACCCAGAGTGAGACTCTGTCTCAAAAAGAAAGGACAAAGCCATGTTGGTGAGGCTTTAACTGAAACATTTCTGCATGTAAATAAAATATGAATATCTTGTGTTTGCATTCCCTCACTAAAGTATGCCTTAGCCTTCAAAGTGTATTTTATCTTGGGAAAAAAATTGTACCCAAGTTTTTTACCTTAAAAATTATCCTTAATTTTCTTATAAGATGAAAGCCTGTGTTTAATAGGGGTTATACTAAAAAATTAACAATGGACAACTAGTAGTTTCAGTATATAAAATAACTGAAATCACACAGCTAACAAGAAAACCAGGTCAAAAAAATGCATCAGCAGCGGCAGCAGCAGTTTTGCTGCCGACTTCAACATGAGAGGGCGACTTTCTGGGTTTGTGGGAGTATATTCCCTACATTTATCCTTTTCAAGGCATCAATTAAAGAGTGATGTCTTTGTTCAGTGACAGCTACAGACATATACATACACATTTTATTTATAATAGTATGTATCAGGCACGTCAGATGCCGGCTTTCTCCTGACCCTGCGTTAAGAATGAACAAGACTGCCTGTCCACTTTATTTTGGCCAGGGCCGAGTCTGAACCCGCCACGTCTGGTATATGGGGCTGGCACCCTACTCCTTTGAGCCACAGGCGCCGCCCTGCCTGTCCACTTTATATATACAATTCCTTTGGATTCCTTTCTGACAAATAAATGAAACTCAATTAAAGAGGCTGGGGGTTTAGCAAGCCACTATGTGGGGATGACTTCCTGTTTATGTAAGATTTAGCTGTGACAATGTTACCTCAAGTGTTAGGAGAAGTCATGTCCAACCCTATTCTTTTTTTAACTTTTCTAGATAATCTTTGAGGTGAGCTTCGGATTTCAAACAATGAGAAGAGATTTCCCATTTGGGCTGTAGAATTGAAACTGGGTTTCACAATATATTTCTGGTCAGCGTATTCACCTACTTTTGAAGGGTCATTGAGTAGGTAAAATATTTAAGGACTACCTATGTTAAATGACTTTTAGTCATTTGGGCTTAAAAGTTTATTCCTTTTAAATCTTTCAGTTTAAAGGTGTTACAGGTTTTCGGTGGGATCTCAGATCTTATCCCCACAGAAAATTGGAAACGCTGGTCGTCGTTTCATCAGTTCCAGAATTTAATCCGGCTGGTGCCTTTGGGCAGTAAATGATCGCATTATTAGGTAATTTATAGTGACAAATATCCTGATACATAGCTCCTAAAAGAATATCTTTGCTGCACTAATGAGTTGACTGATGGCTGGGGACTGCTTGATAGCTTCAAGGTGGGGACTGGTCCCCAGAAAGACCAAAGCATGGGTAGATGCCCAAGGAGGAGAAAGGACCTGAAGGTTAAGTTAGCCACCTGCATAATGATTCCTCCAATAAACCTGAGAGGACTGAGTTCTGGGAAATTCCAGATAGCTGAACATGCAGAGGCTCGTGGGGTGGGGGTGGGGAGCGGGGGGCTACTGGGGGTGGGTAGGATGTTCGCTGGCTTTTGTAATACTCTATGTCCTTCATAATATTTTTTATAATAAGTGGTGGATAAAGTGTTTCCCTGAGTTCTGTGAGCTCCCCAGGGGCAGATATGGGAACCCCGGTCCCCAGCTGCTCAGTCACAAGCTCAGGGCCACACAACCCACCCTGGCAGCCAGCATCAGAAGGCAAGAGTCTTAGGAGCCTGTGCCTCAACCCGCAGGATCTGGTGCTGTCTCTAGGTGACTTGAACTGAATCAGAAGGCGTTAGCTGGTTCCTGGTGGGGAAAACTTCCCTCACATCTGGTGTCAGGAGTGGTCTGGTCTGGGTTGTATTTACTGTGTTATGAGTATAATAGGAAAAAAATCCGGTTTTTTTTCCACTCGTAGTTCAGCTTTTAACGAAGGTAGCTTTTGTTTTTGTTTTGAGACAGTCATACTCTGTCACCCTGGGTAGAGTGCTGCGCCATCATCCTAGCTCACAGCAACTTTAAACTTCAAACTATCCTCTTACCTCAGTTTTCCTATTTTTAGTAGAGATGTGGTCTCACTCTGCCTCTGGCTGGTCTCGAACTCCTGAGCTCAGGGGATCCACCTGCCTTGGCCTCCCAGAGTGCTGGGATTACAGGTGTGAGCCACCGCGTCCAGCCTTAATGGTGGTAGTTTTAAAACAAGTCTCTAAGAGTTGAGGAAGGGAGACCAATTGAAGAGAATCCAGAGACTTCTAGATGCCTGAGGACAGGAGTGATTAATCTTCAGCAAATGGCATTACAAATTATGAGTATACCTATCTGTAGAAATCTGTGCTTAGGTTGGTGATGCCTTTTACCTGAACACTTCACGGGGCGTGGAATTAACTGGAATTAACATGTTTGTCGGCCCACATGTAGTGTTCTGTCTAGTAGTAAGAGTTACAAACTTACATTTTTATCTAAAGGGTTAGGCACTCTAAGAAGTGGGAGCAGACAGAGAAGGGTGTCAGGAAAAAAGTCAGTCTTAACATCTAGAGTCTAGACTAGTATTAATCATTGATAAAAAGGAACGTTGTCTATGTGATGAGCTTAGATCTTTCTGTAAGGCAAATTCTGTCAATTGGAAATATGCTTTATAGTAGTATACCTCATTTTGCTAAGGAGATGCCCTCCTAAAATGCTTTCTCAAATGTACCATTCTTGTTAAAGTCATTCAATTTGTGTATGCATTTGTGAAATACAGGTTTGGGTGGCTAAAATAGTACCCACTTGAATGCATTGTCACTTTCATGATTACGGCTGCAAGTCACGTACTACCAGCCCCCAGACTCTCTAAGGGGCTTCTTTTGAGGAACCTGGGTGCACAGATCAAAGAGAAAGGATTTTTTTGACATGTCTCTCTTTCCGGTTTTCAAATCTGTGGGCTGTTGAAGTAGAAAGAAGCACTGAGAGTCATTGGCAGAAATGATAGATCTGTCTTGAGGTCTTGATTAGAAAAATCTAGGGTTTTCAGATTCAAAAACTCCCTTAGACTGAAGAAAATACTAGTAAGTGCGGGGCTGGAGGGAGCCAGAACATCCCTGTGTTACTCTTACTTAACGAAGGCATTGTGTTTTGCCTTAAGCCCTGTACTTTATACTACAATTGAGTGTTAAGTCTTCCTTGCTTATTTCATTTTTGCAGAGGACAGGAAAGAGTAGAATTCTTTTTCTAAGGGGCAAGTGAGTTTTCTTCCCCTAAACTGAAAGTGTATCTATAAAACGTATTTCTAGTGAAAAAAGTAGTTAGAATGGTATTATTACCCAGACGATTTTCAAGTTAGATGGCTAAGTATCCTGGATGAAAATTGCCTGTTTGGGCGGTGCCTGTGGCTCAGTGAGTAGAGCACTGGCCCCATATACTGAGGGTGGTGGGTTCAAACCCGGCCGCGGCCAAACTGCAACAAAAGAGTAGCCAGGTGTTATGGTGGGCGCCTGTAGTCCCAGGTACTCAGAGGCTGAGGCAAGAGAATCGCCTAAGCCCAGGAGCTGGAGGTTGCTGGAAGCTGTGTGATGCCAGGGCACTCTACTGAGAGCGGTGAAGTGAAACTCTGTCTCTAAAAAGAAAAAAAAAAAAAGAAAATTGCCTGTTTATGAAATGACTACCTTCCATTTGTGGATCAATTATAGAATGTTAGGTGAACACCAAGCGGAGACCATTAGACCGAATGAAGGAACAATCCGTTGTTAAAAGGAAGAAAGTAAGTCAGGGAATCCTTCTAGGAACTAATTGTTGGCCTTTAGCTGAGAGTGGTAGTTTTTAATTCTGTGTTTTCTGATGCCTCTGGGGAAGGGGCCCTAAAGAGAGTTTAATGAAATGCGGATTCCATGCAACATAAAAACTAACTTCTATGATGGAACAGGCCATCGGTAGTATGATACTCACACAACCGTACTCCATGCATCTGTAGACCAACAGATGTTGAGGTAACTACTCCACCCCCACTCTGACTCCTCCCTAAGATAGGATATATTCATTTATTTTATTTATTTATTTATTTATTTTTGGAAGCAGAGTCTCACTATGTCGCCCTTGGTAGAGTGCCATGGCGTCATGGCTCACAGCAACCTCAAACTCTTGGGCTTAAGCAGTTCTCTTGCCTCAGTCTCCCAATTATCTAGGACTACAGGTGCCCACCACAAGGCCCGGCTATTTTTTGATTTAGATTGGCCAGGCTGGATTCGAACCCACCAGCTCAGGTGTATGTGGCTGGTGCCCTAGCTGCTGAGCTACGGGTGCCAAGCCAAGATAGGATACCTTTAATGCGTTATCATTTTACAGTCTCTATTTATAGGGAACATTTCTTTAATAATTAAATGGTTTTTATTGTAGGCAAGAATTGCCAAAATTTATAAAGTCACCTTTTAAATTTCTTACCACAATTCGAGTCTATGTGAGTAGAAAGAAAAACTTCAAATTTACCCTTTGCTCTCCTCCTTCCTCCTCCCTATGAAAAGAAAAAAATAAGCTGAAAACGCTTAAAAATTACCAAAAGATCTCAGAGACTTAAATAAATGGAGGTTTGTAGTATTGGATAAAAGGTAGGGAAGTTATCATTATTCAAGGAAGAGCATACAGGGTTAGTCCCCTTTATTCTTACAGAATTATGTACCTCCTCAAACCAAGGCTAGAACCTTGATTTTGCTACTTTGAATTAGTCTATCTTACCCGACTTGGAATAGAAAGCAACTAACATCATGGGAGAAAGCTATATATAGTATATACACACACATATATGTTAATATATGCACACACATATATACGATACACACCATACATATATATGCATATACATGTATATACACACACATATGTGTGCATAAACACATATTTTCAAAGGAAGAAAACCATACATTTTTCTGTTTAACCCAGGAGAGAGAAGATTAGGAACATGACGTTCATGGATTTTCTTTCCCTTTAAGGGCATCTTGCGTTCAGGTACATCTCTACAGCATTTCCTTTGGAATTGACCACTTTCAACTTGTTTATATTGGTAGGAGCATGGAAAGCTTTGGTTTTGTTTCATGGTGTGCCCAGAGAGCATCATGATGAAGCTCCAGTTCTCTATAGGCATCACTAGGAAGCATTATCTGGCTTGATGGTTTTGTGTTATGCATTTGCAAATGAAAAAATACAACTCAGAAACAGAATAGACCTCCTCTAATAGTGATAGTTTAGTATATCCACTCCCACATACCTCCTTCCAGTCATTCGTTGGCTTACAGGTGAAGTTAGCATTGGGAATAGATGGTGCTAGGGTGGCCTCCAGTCTTAACAAAACACTCATCTGTAATGTTGAATAATTTGCAGAAATTGCCTCTAAACATTGACTGTCTGATTTCAGATTCGAGAGGGAACATTGGAGGCCACCAGTCTAATAATCTTCAACCAGGCAGTCAGAGAGCTCAAGAGCTCAGTGAACCCCCTGATGTTCTGCATAAAATTTGTTCATACTTGCCTGTGCATTTTTGGAGTAAGAGAGTTTGTGGCTTTTGTCAGGTTTGCAAGGAGGTGCTTGAACCAAGTGAAGGGACTCCTTTTCAGTTTACAGAAAAAGAACCATCCAAGTGTATGGTGCCTCACGATCATACTAATGTACACAGCTATGGTTTAATAAAAAAAAATTATAAAATAAAATAAAATTAGGACAGTAAAAATAAAAAAAAAAGAAAGAAAGAAAAAGAACCTTTAGCTCAGTGATACTTTGCCCCTTGGCCCAGCTGGCTGGAGCCAGACCAGGCATCCTTGGTGCACATCAGTAGTGCGGAGCAGCGACGCCTCTGGCAATAAGTGCACGGCCACACACAGGCCCATCAGTCAGTCTTCTGCCAAACAGTGGCCTCTAATGCCCTGGGACAAAAGTTGCCCTGGCTTTTTTTTTAAAAAATGGCATATTTTCAGTTTTTCAAAAATCTCCTAATCTTGAGCTCAGGGGATGTAGTGCAGTTCAGTATCCAGACCAGGTGGAAGCCTTGTCCTCTCCGTGGTGCCACAGCTGCAGGTCACCCACCTGTCTCATTTCCTGCTCTGTGTTTAAAATATGAATAAGGAGATTCTCTTTGTATCCGTAGCCAGTCTATCTTGGTTACTAAAAGCCTGGCAACATGATAGAATAGTGTGAATGGCACAGCAGCCCGCAGCAGCAGATTCCACATTGGTGCCCCCACTACAGGGAAGGTGTTTCAGTGTTTTCACCTTCTTCTCTGACTTGGGGTCATCTGGTCAGCATTTAAATGCTAGCTGGGCATAACATAGCTAATGTGACGGTTCTTTTATGGGGAAATTGTATCTCTATTTTGGCTAACTTAAGAAAAAATACAGTAAAATTATTTTCTGGAGTATGCTTTTCAAAGCAAAAGGAAGGTAGATGAGGATAGGAATTTTTTTGTTAAGCAAGGCAGAACTCTACTTGTAATAGTGCTAGGGACTCTACACTGGAGAAAACCATTTTCCCCAATATCTAGGTACTGTTTACACCTTCGTGCTAGGCATGGTTCCAGTAAGTTCTCTTTTACTCCAGTAAGTTCCTAGTAGTGATGTCAGTGGGGGAGATTGTAGTAATTCTTTAAAGGAAGAAGAAGTTCTTTTTTTAATTGTTCTGGTCTCATTATTTTCTAAAAGGCCAACTAATTTCTTTCTTACTTTGCCTGCATAAATCATATTTTCGACTACAAATGAAAGCCCAGGTCTGACCCAACAGGCAGGATTATGTCTTCGTTAAAGGTAAGGTTTAAGGGCAGACTGAAAGAATTTAGTTTCTTTAAAACAAATTGTTGTCACATGGAAAAGAGTTCTGATACTTGGAACAAAATGTTACTTGCAACAAAATGTTCTCTGATTAAGGCAACTTTACTTTTATTTTATCTGATAATCTGGCAGAATAAGGACCCTGAGTCTAAGGGAGGTTAAATGATTTGTCCAAAGTCACCCCCTGGGAGATCAAGGGGTGACAGGTATACATGATGATAGGACACAGCCCCTGGAGCCCACCTTGGGCCTTGGTGCCAGTGCTGGGCTGTGAGGTAGGCATTGTCGAGTGACTCCTGAGGCCTTATCCATTGTCATTCTCTGATGCCGAGTCCATGATTCAGTTAGGATTTTTGGCTTTATGTGAATCACATGAGTGTCCCCCTGACTTTGTTAATGGGTAATTTCAGAGACTCTCAAAGAAGAATCATTTTAAAGGATGCTGCTCACTCGTGGTAAATGCTGCTTTGTTAGCTAATGAGCTTAGTGTTGAAATGAGAGACTTTTCTTGTATTTTATTTTGTACATGTTACCTTGTGTTCATTTCTACTTTTTGGGTAGGAAGACAGGGTTGGCGTACTAGGAGTGTATTTTTAGTCTGACATTAAAAACTGTATTGTAGACACCAACACAGGAAGCAGTTTTTAGGTGAGTCAGTGTGTGAATAACCTCAAAGAGCTTTCACAATGGAATAGTGCATCTTTTTTGTTGTTGTTGTTTTTGTTTTTTTTGAGAAAGAGTCTCACTCTATCACCCTCAGTACTGAGTCCTGGTGGTGTCACAGCTCACAGCAACCTCAAACTCTTGGGCTCAAACAATTCTCTTGCCTCCGCCTCCCAAGTAGCTGGGACTACCAGGCGCCCGCTACAACGCCTGGCTATTTTTAGAGATGAGGTCTCACTCTTGCTCAGGCTGGTCTTGAACCTGTGAGCTTAAGCAATCCACCTGCCTCGGCCTCCCAGAGTGCTGGGGTTACAGGCGTGAGCCACCTCACCAGCCCTAGTCCATCTTGTAATTTAACAGGCCAGCATCAGAGGCCCCCTTCCCAAGTTTTTTCACTCATTCCATAGTCATTGATAAGTTTTTACTGCATGTAAGCACTTGGTTCAGGATTCAAGAAATGAAGTTAAGTCCTCCCTATCCATCATAATACGATTTCAAACCCATCACTGCCCTTGTTTATCTAGTTTTCTCTCTCCCACAAGGCTGATCCTTTGGTCAGACCAGTAAGGGTTCTATTAGGGTCTTTGTGCCCCAGACTTAGCACAGTCCTTGGTAAATATCAAGATGTACTCAAAATAATTAGTCTAATTCGTGGAGAAGGAAATAAAACATTACACCCTTGTATTCAGTGTTTTAATTGCCCAAAATAGTCCAAGAACATAGACAGGAAATAACTCACTGAAAATGAGATTTTTCAATTGAGTCGATTGGAATTTGTGATCACCTCCTATGTGAAGGCAGAGAAACAGTGGAGAGGCAGCCTTATTTTGTTCTGGGAAATAAAAGAGCTTAGAGCAGCAGGAACTGGAGACCCACAGGAATTGTATTAAAGGGCCACGGCATTAGGTGGAAGGTTGAGAATTGCTGGCTTAGAGAACTACAGCACTGGGTTAAGTCAGGATGTTTGGACTAAATCCCTGATCTTACAAATGATGTCACTTTTGGCAAGTCAGTTTTTAAAACTTCCTCATACTTCATTTTCCTCACCTATAAAATAAAGATAATAGTAGTATTGTTTTTATAGGGTTGGTGTAAGGATTAAACAGAATGATACATGTGAAGCTGTCACATAGTAAGAGCTTGTTAGTATATAGTAAACGCTCGATAAAAGTGAGTAGTTGTTATTCTTGATCTCAAATAGAGAGGAGGGATTTGAGTTCTGAGAGAGCAGAGAAGGCCAGGACCGTGGGCAGCAGGGCCTCGCGTGGAGGACACGGACACAGGTGAGTGCTGGCCACTGGCCATTCAGACTAGGACAGTGAGAGAAAAATGTGCACATGACCCATTCACACATGGAGGATTTGTATTTCACCTGAAACCCCAAAGGTGATCCATGGATTCGGAGGTTTACGAATCCCAATGAGGGTAGGCCCCAGGAGGACCAGACTGTATGTCGATCAGCACTGAAGCAATTGGAGATTACCCTAAAACAAAAAATGTTCAAAATTCTTAGCATCCTTAGGAGACTGCCTACAGGCATGATTTCGTCATATTTGAAAACAATTTGACATGTAAATAACAATGTTTTAAAATACAGTAATAATTCAAGATGGGAGCAAGGGATGTAGGGAAGGTGACCACTAAGAGCGGAAGAGTGTTAAGGGAGGAACAGGACCTGAGCTGGCTGTGAGAGAATGTTCTGGATGAAGATAACTCGAGCAGAGGCATTCGTAGGGAGGAGGAAGCATTTATATGCATTTCCTGTGCGTGCTCAACATTTGATGTTCAAGATTAAGTCTCTACCCTTCTCTGTGAGGCCATCACTGGAGGTCGAGTTTTAAAGCTCTGCAAACCGAAACTACAGAAATTTAGTGACTTCTCCAAAGTCCCCTGATCAGTGGGAGAGAACGTTGGGACTGAGACCCCGAGTCTCCACCATGAAATGCAGCGAAATAACGTGTCGTATGCAAAAGACAGTAAGCCCATTTGTTAAGCCACAGAAGACTATCCACGTCTGAGAGAAACCATGAGCCCTGGAAGATGGAGGGACCGATGGCGGACTTACCTTGATGACTGGGTTAAGAAATTCTGAGTTTGATCCTTAAGAAAAGGAATTGGAAATCACATCTCTAGCACTGAAAAGAAATGTGGGATTCAGAATTTGAGACTTTTGGCTTGTCCTTTGAATTATACAGCAGCTGGAAGTCACATTTGTTTTTTTTCTTCCTATTGGACTTCTCCCTTGGTGGTTCTCCTGACGGGAGGGCAGCTGTGAGCCTTTTAATGGGGAGACAGCGGTCACAGGGCTGGCTGCCCAGGCAGGCACCATCCGACTCCTTTTGCTTTTCAGATACAGACAACAGCCATTGCTGCCGCCACCAGCTGGGTGACTCGGAATCTAGGGGTTGTCAGTAATTGTGGGTTTGAGTCACAGAGGAAAAAGATAAGAGGAGGGCCAGGCTGGTTTTCCACAATTAAATGTTGCCTCTCAGGCTTCTTCGTTGGCAGGACTCCATATGGTTTCTCTCCCTGGCTGGCTGCTCTCATTTGTGTCCCCTCCTCATTCATGGGGACGAAGAAAAGGTAGGCTGGAAATAAAAAGCTTGTTGGAGCCCACGTTTTCCTTTCTGGAACTTGTCAGAAACAAAGCTTCCCTCTGCAGCGACGGCTCGTCCTTCTCCCTTCTCGCCTCTCCCCGCTGGCCACGACAAATGTATTTTGGGGGTTGGGGGCATACTGTTGCTGAAACCCGCTTTTCTTCTTTTATAGCCCTGCCTGTGGTATTTCTCAGGTGCCCCACTAGCCCGGGGGCTGGTTCTTTTGTTCTTTTAACTATTTAACTCTTGGGCTGGTCAGACTAAGTGGTAGCCCCTGTCACTGCAACTCTGGGACAGGTGCATGAATGGTTTTATCACTCTGTTTTTGCCACAGTGCCTTCTCTGTAGAAGGCAGTTAAACATATGGAGGTGTTTCAGATGTGTACATTCACGAACTATCAGAACTAGAAGGGACCTTAGTAATCGTGCGAACCTACTTCAGGACTCCATGGAAGAGTACGTCGCTCCACCCCCAGGGGCCTTCTGAGAGCAAGAAACAGGCCTCCCACCTGTCCCACCTGGTGACTGACTCAGTGACATGTGGGAAAGTGCTGGAGCTGCTGGATATAGAAGGCCGGGTGCCTATTTTGCCTCTTTCCCACTTAAGGACATGGTCATGGGCCTCAGTTTCCTCACTTTGAGGTTCAGGTGGTCATATCCAACTGGAATCTGTGGGGGAGAAAATATCTGCCCACAGTAGGCAGTCCCGTGTGAATTTTTAGGAATTGTGGTTTTATTACTATTCTTTACAATAATATGCTGCATTTATAAGAAAATTCACATTTCAGAGATCTCGTCAATATCAGGAAACGGTGCCCTGTTTCTCTTGGTGGGAGCGGGGGACAGAGCAGGCTCTTGGGTCTCTGGGCAGTGATTCAGCCTAGAAGGGACTAGAAGCAGAAGAGTACCCCCAGGAAGCAGGGCTGTGGGGACAGTGCCATCCCCTCTTTCAGCTGCCCTGGATAGAAGCAGGTTGGAGTGACTCATCCAGCAGTGGGTGACACAGCACCTACCACACTCACACTCAGCAGGAGGCTGGAGCTGTGGCCGGCAGGGACACAGACATGTCCACGGCCCAGCTCGCTGCTCCCCCGCAGCGTGTGACTTCCCTTGTGGTGACTCTGCTCCCTCCCTCAGGCACACAGGCCTCCTGTGCTCCCTGCCCACCTTGCAGCCAGAGTAGCAGTGGGACTGGTCTCCATGCCTCCCCAAGCTCCACTTCAGGGAGCACCCTGGCTGGTGCATCCATGGGAGACCCTATCTGGGACGGAAGTCCTCAGTGCCTTAATCCCCAACGTAAGCCACAGGAGCAAACACTGTCAACCACCCTGGCCTGACTCCAGCAATGACACAGCTGCTGAAATGGCTGGTCATGGGTGACAGAGGTGAGGGGGAGCGAATGAGGGCCAGATCAGACACTGAGCTGGGACCCATCACCTAGCTGGGATCAGACACATGGCTGAGACCCTTCACCAAGCTGTCATCTGTCACTGATCTGGCCACCAGCAGCTCCCAGGACGGGTTGGGGAACCCAGAGAGAGCTGCCCTGTCTCCACAGCCTCTTGTCTCCTCTGAAGCCCAACCGTGAGCCCCTCCCTTGGCAGGGCAGGCGGAGAGGGGAGCAGAAAACATTCTGGGACTCAGGGGAGGGAAAGACTGGTTTGTTTCTTTTAGACACCTGGTTTCTGCCCTTTGTTTCCTACATAACTTTTTTTAATGGCCCAGACTGGGCAGAATGTACTTTAGATACGGCCAAGAGGGGACTAGAAGTGTTCGTGTATCTCATCTAGAGAAAGGCAGTGACTCTTCCTAGCTTGCGAGCGTCCAGGGAGTGTGCCCAAGGCAGGAGGGGGAGGCCAGGCCTTCCTGCCTGTCCTGCCTGCCCCCCCCCCCGCCCCCAGCTTCCTCCCCTCAGGCCTCTGGCAAAGTGCTCGGTGGGTTCCTCAGGGATAGGAGAGGACTCACAAACCGCTTCCAGCTCTTGAAGGTCTGACCTTTGTGTTTTCTCTTTATCCTTCTTTGTTTTGGAAGTTGTGAAGTTAAATTAGCCGTCCTTTCCTCTCTGCTGCTGTGTGAGAATGCAGCTGTCAGTCCGTGAACTCTGCCGCCAGCTATTTTTGGATGCAGTGTGAATGAGGCTCTCTTCTCTAATTGCATTGGGGGGGCAACAGGCAGGTTTTCACAGCCATCAGCTCAGCTCTTCAAAGGCTTCACGTGCTGATGGTGCCCTGGGGAGGAAGCAGAGAAGCCCCCTGTGTGCCTCCTCCCCCGCTGTCAGGAGAAGCCCCCTGCCCGCCTAGTCCCTTGGCCATCTGGTTTGCTTGCTGTCCACTCAGAGGGTGATTATGTTCAGGTAGGAAGCAAACAAACCCGTAGGAAAGAGCTATTGCCACCTGTGCATCCCAGTGGCTCCACGCTGGCAGCTGGGATAGCGCCGATTCCTCTAGCCTTGCTAGGGAAACACTGGCTCTCTGCTGAGTCCAAACGCCTTAGAAGATACGGTGTGGCGACATGCTCTACCAGATTAAGTCATCTTAAGCCGTTGGGAACGGGGAGTGCAGATGGCCTCAGTGACCTCCAACTGTCTCTCCCACAAGTTCTCCTTCCAGGCAGTCCTGGGGACAAGCACTTTGTTTTTTCATGGGACTTTTGGGACCCTTGGGCAAAATTTGAGGAACAGTGGTTTTCTGAGTGTGTGTTGGGGTGGAGTGGGACAGGTAGGGGCAAGGGAGGGAAGCAGGCAGTGTGGGAAGGAAGCGTGAGTGCTCCCAAAATACAACAGACTACTGTGTGGGGTGGAGTGATGGAGTGACAAAGCGAATTTGGAGAAAGAATGGGGGGAATCATTATTTGGTGACTATATAATGAGTATCTGAGGTGTGAAGAGAGGGCGACCCAGCCCTGAACAAGACCGAGGCAGCCCCTGGCTTTGGGAACCTCCAGTCTAAAAAGGAGTCTACAGAGACAGAGATGTGGGCGGTTACTCAGGTTAGGAGCAGTGCAGTGGGTCGGTGTTAGGGGTGCTGCTGCGTTGAGTTTTGTGAGTGAAGTAAGGTGATCTGCATGGAATTCGAGAGGGTGAGGAGGAGTCAGTCTGGGACTGGGGGGGGGGATGTCTACAGGGGGCCTGTTTACAGGGGAGAGGATGTCTACAGCGCAGATGTGAAGAAGCCCTTTGGGGTGTGCTGGAGAAACCCCGAGGGCAGCAAGTGGCAGCCTTGCCAGCGCAGCCAGCATTTACACAGTGCTTACTGTATGCCAGGCCTGTGCTGAGCGCTGGGCACACAATATCCCATGTACTCCTCACAACCGCAGGAGATGAGCATCACTACTAACTTTGTTTTATAGGTAGAGACTCATACACCTGGCCGATACTGCGCAGCTTGGAGAGGCCAAGGTGGGCTGTGAGCCCAGGTTGCCCGACTGTCTCTAGGGCTAGAGGGGATAGGGCTGTGTCCAGGTGGCCAGGCTGGGTGGAAGGGGAGGGAAGGGCTCACGTGCTAAGCAGGATCTTAGCCTGCCGTCCACTTAGGGACTTTCGACTTTTGACTCCTCAGTATAATGGCACCAAAAGTAGTTTAGAAATCATCTCTGGCTGCAGTGTGAAAATTAGACCAGAACGGGGCAAGTGTTTGAGTCATGGAGGCTGGAGATGGTATTGGCCTGAACAAGAGGAGTGACAGTGAAGGGACTGTGATAAATCTGCAAGACCCCAGCAGAGAGCACTGAGCCCACTGGAGGTCTGGCTTTCAGAACCGTGGAAGATGAGCCATCAGCGGGAAGTGGACGTGCAGATTTGAAACTCAGGGGAAATCAGGACTAGAGGGGCTGACTCAGGTCCCAGACAGGATGAAATCTCTCAGGAGAGTGTGCTAGCTAGAAAAGAAAAGAGCACTTCTCTGGCCTGGGGAACCCCAGTGGAGACAGTTGCCCCCCATCTGTGGTACTTCAGGCTTGTTGACTTACAAAAGGACTGGTGTGTCCCCAGTCACTTGCTTCTCCAACCTGTGGCCTTTCAGCAGTGGTAGGACAGCTATAGTAGGGATTAGTGGAGGTTTTCTAGAGCAGTGGTTCTCAACCTTCCTAATGCCTCCTAATACCATGACCCTTTAATACAATTCTTCATGTTGTGGAGACCCCCAACCATAAAATTATTTTTGTTGCTACTTCATAAGTAATTTTGCGACTGTTATGAATCGTAATGTAAATATCTGATATGCAGGATGTATTTTCTTTTTTTTTTTTTTTGGGCGGGACTGGGTTTGAACCCACCACCATCTGGTAATGTAAATATCTGATATGCAGGATGTATTTTCTTTTTTTTTTTTGGGGGGGGCGGGACTGGGTTTGAACCCACCACCATCTGGCATATGGGGCCAGCGCCCTACCCCTTTGAGCCACAGGCACCTCCCAGGATGTATTTTCATTGTTACAAAAGGGTCGCAACCCACAGGTTGACAACCGGTGTTCTATATGAAGATGACAAAGGACCTGAATGTTGTGAGCTAAGTGTTCCCTGGTCTCAGTCATATTTCCTGGACATGTGGCTTAAACCAGGTGACAATGTAGCAGAGGACAACAAGGGACCATTTCGACAATGTTTAGAAATGCATCTTCTCACATGCTGAGAATGCCTCTGCAGGATATCAATGCTTGAGGTGATGTGGAAAGACAAGAGAGGTGATGTGAGCTGAACTGTTAGGCTGCTTTGTGAAATAATTGCTCTCATTCATTTTTATAACTGCTCACGCCCAGGCCTGTAGGGCATCCTGAGAAAAAAGCCAGGGCCAAATTTATAATTAGCTGAGTCCATTTTTGCCAAACCTAACCACGGATACAGGACAGGGTCGGTTTTGTTATTTTGTTAATTGAAAGCGTCAAGAAAAATACAAGCCAGGTCAGAGAGGTTTTGATTGGGTCAGGAATGTCGGTATAAACAAACCCAGATTACATGTCTGCTGGGACTGAGAGGAGGCTGGTTGGCGTGGCCTCTTTCTGAGGTTACCCAAACAAACCCTGGTGCCTGGCATCTCCCCTATGGAATGTCGGAATGCATAAGAGAATTTTGAAACCTCTTTAGTTTTTTTCCCAGGGTAAGAGCCTGGGAGAATCAAGGTATCCCCAGGGACCAAAAACTTTTGACAATCATAAAATAATTCTTTAATTCCTCTCATGTAACTTCTCTCTCCCTATCTCCCTCCCTTCCAGTTAAGTGGTCCACTGGGACTGGATGGAAAGGGATGCTTTTTTTTTTTTTTTGCAGTTTTGGCTGGGGCTGGGTTTGAACCCACCACCTCTGGAATATGAGGCCGGCGCCCTACTCCTTTGAGCCATAGGTGCCGCCCAAGAGAACTTGCATTTTTAAGTGCCTGAGACGTGCAAGGTGGTCCCCAGCCTTAGGAAGGAGGCTCGACTGTTTCCATCTTGCCAAGGGAGAAACTGAGACTCATTGAAGGTTGCTCAGCCAGAAGACATAAAGGCAGAATTCAAAACTAGGACCCTTTAGTCCTCAAACTTGTGTTCTTCATGATATCCTGGCTAGCAAATACCCATTTTAAATATAGAGAGGGTATAAAGTGTAGGTGAAAGGCATCCTGGGAACTTCCTCAAGGAACCTCCGTTTGGCCTTTTATCACTTCACACTCCAACAGAAGCCATTCTTACCTTGAGCAGCTGCCCTGGCTTTGGTTTCTTTTTCTTTTTCAACAAAGTCTCACTCTGTTGCCCAGGCTAGGGTGCTGTGGCAGCATCACAGCTCACAGCAACCTCAAAGTCCTGGGCTCAAGTGATCCTCCTGCCTCAGCCTCCCGAGTAGCTGGGTCTATAGGCACCCACCATGACTCCTACTAATTTTTCTATTTTTCATAGAGATGGAGTCTCATTCTTGCTGGTCTTGAACTCCTGAGCTCAAGGATCCTCCTGCCTCAGTCTCCCAAAGTGCTGAGATTACAGGCGTGAACCATTGAGCCCACCTGTCCTGGATTTCTCGGGAGTGCTGGACCGCTTCCTAGCTAGTTGTCCCCCATCATTTCTGGCTCATAGAAGAGACTTGTTCTTTCTTCAATGCTCACCTGTATGCAGGAAAACTGACTCACCACTGCTTCTCTCAGGCAGAGCCTCGCAGTGTAACTAGGGAGAGAAGGACTTCCCCAGATGTGATCATTTGGTGTATTCCAGAGTGGACAGGCCTGGGGCTTTCTGCCTGCTGTGATGCTTTCAGCCTGGGTCTGCTCCTCCAGGCCCCTGGAGCATGGGCTTTCGTGATGGGCTGGAAGCCACAGGGCCCTTCCCCACTTCCCTTCCCAGTATTCTGAATGAATTCTCTACCCAGCCAAAATATGTCTGCTATATTTTGGCTGGCCTGTAGGACCTTTGGGCTTCTACACCAAAGCTGCCAGTCTGGTTATAGGTGTGGGAAACCATGGATTAACCTCAAGTCTATAAATGTCTTATGCTCGTACCTTGCCTCTGTGCCCCATGGAACGGGTATGACCAGTGTCCTTGTTTTATAGGGAAGGTTCTCCAGTGCCAAACGTAGCCTGGCCTTTCTGCCTCTCTCCCCAGGAGTTCAAACTGGATTCTTCACCTTCACGATCCCTGGGGGGTAGGGGTGGAGGGGAAGTATTACCCATGCAGTATCCCAGGAGTCACAAAACCAGTGTTTTATTAAATGCAACATAGTCATTAAAGCTGAACTTTATTTCTGGGTCCATTGAAGGAAAAAGAAAAAGTGATTCAGAGGCCAACTCACAGCTTTGCTGTGTTCCTCTGCAAGACGCTTTCTAAGTTTTGTGACTCAGGTTTGGGTTAGGGTTGATGGTGGGAAGCTCCCTGTGCCTGAAACCTGGTAATGTGAATGAAAGGTAGTTCACTTCCCTAGTAAAATTACAACAATAGCTCACCCTTTTTCTGCTCCATCCTAAGTGTTTTTCATGCAGGTACTAATATAAGGATAACAAAATCCTAAGAGGTAAGTCCTGTTCTCACAGGCAAGGACCCTGAGATCCATGGTGGTGGGAGGGTAGGGGGGTCAGGTGAGGGAGACAAGGGCGTCCCTTGAACAGGCCCGTCATCCTGTGGCCTCTGTCTTTTATATGCTGCACGAGAGATGGAGAAATGCTGTGTGACGACAGCCGTGAGGCCGGAGAAGCCTGCTGGGGCGTCTGCGGTTGGCTTTCTGGGTGTGGCCTGCGCCTCATACCCGAGTGATGCCGCCTCTGCCTCAGGTGCAGAGGAATGGAGGTGGAGATGTGCGAGGACAGATAGCAGGTGCTGTGTAAATTAATGACCACTAACAGGAAGCTTCAGGAAGAACTTCACTTCATGTGAAGTGGGAGGGCAGCAGTGGTGCTGAAGAGATTAGGTGTGGCAGGTGTCCTGACGCTCACTGCCCGACCTGTGCAGAGATTTTCATTTTTGTTTTTCACGAATTCGTTATTGACATTTAAAAACTGGGAGATGTTTTATAAAAACCGGAATTTCTGGCTTCTCTTGAAAAAAAGAGAAAAGTTCTTGTAAGATGCACCTGTGCTACCACCTGACTGGGGCTCACAGCGGCTGCCTCCTTCAGCCAGGGCTGGCTGCCCGGGCCACCCCGGCTGTCTGTGACCCCACCTGTCTGTGACCCCACGTATAGTTGGGAAGAAACATGATAGAAGCTCCGAGCTCCCAGATTTCAGTCCAGTTCTCTTTAACCCTCACCATGCTGCTCTGGTCAGATTTATGAAATGATGCTGTATTGATTTCAGCAGTTCTGCTCAAAGCTCAGATGAGAGAATTCTAGATATTATTATGAGCCATACTTGCAGCCTTTTAGAAACACAGCACATTTCTACCCTTTAGAAAGCTTGGAAGGGTGTTGGGTCCGAGTTGAGTGGCTAATTTTCACAAAACCTTCTTGATTCAGCCAGTGTATTTCTTTTGAATTCTACTGTTTTCTACCAACAAAGTTAGAGAATAGGGGGGCCCTGGGATGCTGGGGGGGGGTGAGGCTGAAGTCCCCGTCTGCCGTGTACTGGCCGTGTATTCTTGGACAGTTTGTATAGCTTTTCTCCTAGGATGGGCGTGAGGGGTGAAGGGGAGAGTGCTGGCCTGTGCTGGTGTCTGACGAGGGAGACCCACTGCTCTCCTTAAAGACATGGCGGACTCATACTGTGTGACTGGACAGGTTAGCCAGTTTGCTTTAAGCAGTGCAAAAAAGATGACTGTCTTTTAAAACAATTTCAAAATACTCACCTGCCTCATGTTGCGACACCCAGTGGTGTGCTTGATGCAAGTCACTCAGCATCTGTGGATGTACACGTCCTCCGTCAAAGGAACTGTCCAGTGTACTTGGCGGTGCGGAGGGATTCTGTGCTTCCATTTAATGGAGTAACTGTACATTAAAATAGTGTTTACAATTTTTGTTTTTAATGCCACATTTTAAAATAGTTTTTTCCTTGGAGGATCCTCAACAGATGACCTAAGTATTAAAGCTTGGCCAGGGCAGCAGGTGAGCCTACCTGGCCTTCCCTCCCCGTGGCCCCTGCTCTGAGCCAGGCCAGCCCCTAACAGCACAAGAGTACCAGTGAAGCCCTCTCCCTCCCGGCCCCCTACCATCCCCAGTGATAAATCAGGCAACAAACTGTTAAGCCAAGTGTGTTCTCTGATTATGGCAAATTCATCTTCGTAATTAATTAGAAGGCCAAGTTGGAATCTGGGGTTTGTGGACGCCTTGGAATTCTGTGCCCCAGTATGACTGGCCAGACGTGTGGCCTCTCCACCCCTTTTCCTCCCCTCCCTGGCTCTGTTCCATGCAGAGAGGGGCCTTGTGTGCTGTGTGTGGAAATCCCAACCTCCAAGCTCAAGCTCTGTCCGTGTCTTCCTACAAATAGCAGCCTCTTGACCACTCCTGACCACCCAAGATGCACAAGTGGTTGCCTAGTTGCTCTTGGGAGGCCAGATCTGGGGAAGAGGCCACATAGGCCTTGGAAGCAGGATCACAGCTGTCTGGGAGAGTGTTCTGGGGTCCTGCATTCCTAGAGTGTGGTCTAGAAATGGGGTGTGGGTGGGCTTGGGTGTGCGCTCCCCCTTAATGTGAAGGTCTTCCTGTCCTGTAGGGAAGGGAACAGCTGTAACAGATGGAGCAGGACTCTTTAGAAGTGCGGGACCCAGATCCAGGGCCCCTCCTGCCTGTGTCCAAGGCCAGTGCTGCTCTGAACCCAGGGGCTCTGAGGGGCTCCTGGCCTGTGAGCTAATAACCTTCTTACCTTTCAGATTTGTACTCTAGAGTCCTGTGTTTCTCCAAGTGCTCCTTCAACATAGCTAAAAGTCCCAGTTTCTAACCCTAGTGTCAGAAGGGAAAGGGATGTACCTTGGTGCCTCCCCGGAGGGGAGCTCTGGCCCTTCTTCCTGTTGACCTCCAGGGCTGCTAAGTGGGAACAGCGGCAGCCAGCCTGGTCCCTGGCCAAGGGCGTGGGCAGACTCTGTTGCAGCTGCCAAGTCAGGGCTTTGCTTGGTTTCTTCTGTAGACTCTTGCATTTCCTGGTGTCCAACCCTGGGTCTCTGTACAGCCTGGTGTCCTCAAGGCCAGAGTCTCTCCCTGGACTGTGCAGAGATGGGAGGATGTGGGAGATCTGAGGGCCCAGCATTCTGTGTGCACACCTTGACCCTGTCACCTACCGTATGGGCCGTGCTTCACCCTGCCTTCTGCAAACCCTGGTCCTTTCAAATTCTGAGCAGCTTAGGTTCTGTCAGTTTTCCAGAATATTTCCTCGTGGGAGTTCAGGCTGCAGCTGTCAGGAAACTTTACTTCAACTACTGCTCATCTGTAAACAACCATTGTGATCTCCGGTCTGGTCGTCTCTGCAGTTTTTCCCTCTGATGACTTAGTATGTTTTGTTTTTCTTTACTGCCTTCTTTTGTGGAATTTCAGAAGGAAGATGAGAGAAACACGTGGCTAATTCCCATGTGAGACTGAGGATTTAAATGCAGTAGAACCTCTGTAAGTTGACCACCCAAGACTGTAGCAAACTGGTCAACCCACAGAGGTGGTCAGCAAGAGAAACCCAGCCTGCTGTGCTGACACGTACATGAGGGTCCTGTCCAGTCTGTGAAAATCAGGTAAAGCTCAGGAGTGGTCGGTGCAGGCAGGTAGTGGACTACGGTGATAATAACACAGTGGGCGCTGCTCATGGAGGGTTGTCGACTTGGGAGTGGCCTCAAATCCTCCTTCCTGGTATCATCTCTTCCTCTTGGATTTCCTCCAAGAATGAGGAATTTATCAGCTTTAAGACACACTAGACCAGTGGATAGAAAGCCCTCATTTTTCACGTAGTCATTATCTTTTTTCCACTTATAACTTGTGTGTGTTCAGCTTCAGTAGACATTTATTAAGTGCCTACTGCACACTAGGCAGCATGCTGTGTTTTCACCATCTGGACTTTCTTTAAGCCTTATCACACCCTGGATAATACCAAAGCATGTATTACTTTTCAGATGGGCGAACTCAGCTGCCCAGATTTTGAGACATACTGAATAGCCTAGGCCTAAAATAGAGCCCATTTTTATAGCCCTGGTGGTAGGTGACTCTTCGATTTTTGGAACTGCAGTTTGGCTTTTTTGTTGTTGTTCCTCATTAAGATCTCTCTGTTCCTAAACATGCCCCACGTCTCATCTGTACAACACGGATAAAGTAAGCAATGCCATGTTCATTAATCTAATCTTCTGAAGAGTTCTGTGAGTCGAGCTCGTTCATGGTCCTAACTGATATGGACGTACGTGTGAGCACTCATTCACACAATTACACGTTCATTATTATGTTCTTATCTGCGGACAAGTCCTTACTTTTGGAAAAACTTTATGCCTCTTACGTTAACTTTGTCTACAGCATGGAGAGGTTTTGAGTTTTAGGGAAGTAGTAGATCCTATATTTGAGAACTTTTAGGAGTAACTTTCAGACCAGAGTGTGTTCAGAGAGTTCGAAAAGGATGTGACTCACATCAGAGGGGTGGTTGAGAGATGTGGTCCTGTTTATCAGAGAGGAGAAACAACACAGCCATGAGGTCTGGTTCTCAAGCACCGTAGGCACTTTTTGTGGAAGTAGGAAGAGCCTCATTCTCCATGTGCCTCTTCTGGGCGTGTAGTGCAAGTTACAGGAGAAGTGGTGACCGTGTGTCGGAACCTGACCACGTGAGCTGCCTGAGAAGGTGTGAGTCTCCCAGGTCTGATTCAAGTGGAAGCCGTTGACTTTCTGGTGAGGGGTTTTGGGAGGGCCTGAGCATTCGGCCGAGACTTTTGTCTATGGCTTTGGGGTCTTCAGGTTTGGAATTCGATAGGAACTAAGACATCTCATCTGTTGGTTTCTATGGCAGAGCCTGTAGGAATTTCTTGAACTATTTCCAAGGTATCTTTCCAAAGCCATTTCTGAATTGTGCATTTTCTCTTGTAGGAGAAAATGCAGAAGTTTCCATGGATGTCTCCTTGGCCTACCGTGATGACATGTTTGCTGAGTGGACTGAGATGGCCCACGAGAGAGTACCCCGGAAACTCAAGTGCACCTTCCCATCTCCCAAGGTACAACGCCTGGATTCCTAAGTTGATGGAGTTTTTATTTGGTTCCCAAGTAAGTGGGAAGATCTGCTTACACTTCACATGTGTGCCTTCTTTCTTTGCATCCATGACCAGCGAAGGCTGGTCATTACCCTCTGAGCAGGGAGAAGAGCACTGTGGAGATTTCATGTCCTAACAAAGGAGGAAAGAACAGAGGAAGAAGGAATGTCTATTTGAAATCGTTTACTTGTTTCTCTCCATAAAACAATGAGTTGAATATAAAATAGCTGAAACTATTTGGAGAACAACATTCTAAGTTATTTTGAGGGTGAGAATATGCCCCTGTTGCATCAAAATTTGTATCTGTATCCCAGTTCCTCAGGCATCTGTGTGTAAGAATTCAAATGTGAGTGAGGAGGCCAGCAGTGTCCCGTGAAGACCACGGGCCAGCACAGGACTGAGGAAGGATGAGAGGGAGTCTTCGTTGAGGACCCCCTGTCGTCTTACCCATGATGAGGACTCCTCCTTTTCTAGTTTTTCCAGGAATACTCACTCAGCCCCACAGTGGAGGGACATCACTGCCCTGCACTGAGAGTGTGGGGGGTCAGGGGGCATTTCCCATGGGTCAAGGCCTTAGATGCCTCATAAATTAACACCCAGGGATTGACTCTGATCCCCAGAGGAGGTGGAACTGGGTGGTGTGAACGGGGCCTTTTCAAATGGCAGGTGCCACTCGTACACACACACATCCCTCCCCACTTCTCAAAGTCTCAGTGAAGGTGAGGTAGAGCCAGAGTTACTGTTGTTCACCTCCTCGGGGTGTTGGCCTGGGGCTCCACTAATTAGGTGATCTCAGGGTCCCTGCTGGGGCGGGAATGTTCTCAGCTCCAGGTCCCCCCCTGGGCACACTCTTGATTGCACTTTTCTCACATGACAGCTTCGTATTAGTTGCCCCTTGAAGGATCTGGACAGCTCTGTAATGCTTGGAATGATTTTTGCTCCTTTTCTCTCCTACCACTGGCCTCTCCTAACTTTTCCTTTGGGCAAAGCTAGGGTTTCCTGTGAAATAGAAGGAATGTCAGGTTGGAGCCTCTGAGCACTGTGCCAGCCTTATCTACCCTTCCTAAAGAAGTGGGTGCTGGGTGGGCAGCCTCACCCAGCAGCAGGCGTGAGAGGCGTGGACATGTAGGAAGCGTGCCTGGCTGTGTACGCTGTGTCGCTGACTGTGACCTCAGAGGCACTTACATAATCCATTCAAGCTTCAGTTTCCTTTCTGCAAGATGCAGAAATAACACCTACCTTGGAATCTTTGTAAGGACCAGATGAGTGTAGGCAGGATGGCCTTCTAATGTAACGTCTTGTCTGAGATGTACTTGGGAGTCAAAGGGGATGTTAACCAGGTGTCTACCAGGACATCAGGGCAAACTGAGGCTTGTGGCCATTACACCCTACACCCTGAACACCTACTGACTGCAGCCGCCAGGGTCCAGACTAGAGCTACAGAAAGTCTGGTCTGAGGACCAACATCATCAGTGCTACCCGAGAGCTTGTAGGAATTACAGATTCCCAGGTCACAGCCTGAAACTACTGAATCACAATTTCATGGGCAGGACCAGTGGGTCTGTATTTTAACAGGCCTTCAATTCAGGCCTTAAGCTCGATAAAGTTTGAGAGCCACCGCCTAAGACCCTCTGCTGAGTGCCACAGAAAGGGCCTCCTCCCGCCCCCACCAAAGCCACAAATACAATTGGCAAAGAGAAGCCACAGGACCTGGGAGAGAGGACCAGCCAACACTCTAAGATCTTTGTAGGCAATGGAGGAAATTAATTAAAACCCTTCTTGCTGTTGCTTCACGTTGATTGCGTCTTTGAGAGGGGAGACTCATTGAACACCCAAACTAGAGGGCTTTTGGATACAGAATTTCATCTCCAGAAAAGGGGACACCTGACTCCCAGGCAGAGGGCGCCCAGCAGCAGGGCCAGGGGAGGGATGTTTGCTGCAACTGCTTCTTAATGACGGCTGCTTAATTATCTTTAGAATGTGTTGATCCCTTTCAAGAAAGATATTAAACCTGCAAAGGTGTGAAGGAAATGAATCATCAAGTCTGTGCTTTTTGATTGCAGTGAAATTTAGTCTTCAGTCTGAAGATTAAATGAGAAATTGCTTTAAAGCTTTTTAGTCCCGGGTGGATTGTGAAGTTAAAAAAAAAGAAAGTCAAGTTGCCACCTGCTGTAATTTGTCCTAATTAGCCAGTCTCACGCTGAAGCTGGGGGAGGACTGAGGGGAGTGGGGGAAGGAGGGAGAGAAAGAGGAATTTTTCTTCTTAAATGCCCTAAATACTGGCAGAGGCAGAACTTCAGTGTGTTTAAAAAAAAAAAAAAAAAATACCTGGACAGGATACAGTGAATTTGTCTCTGAGACATGGGCCAGGCCGGGATCCTACAAGGCAGTGTGGGTCTCTCTAAATTTGTTGAACTTAGGTAAACAAATGGCCTCATGGGCGGCGGTGTCACCCTCTCTATAGACAGAGAAGTGTGGGACACCCAGAAACCCATGGCAGGAAATTGGAAGTGACCCCAGAGACCATCTCATTTCACATTCTCACTTGACTTAGGGGGAAACTGAGGCCACATGAGGCAGGGTATCCCAAGATACCCTGCAGGGACAAGGTCAGGACTAGAGTCATAGCCTGCTGGCCTGGACTCTCCATCACGGCAGGTGCCTGCGTCTTGGCGTGACTGAGGCGATGGCACCCCTTTCTTCCTGCCCCACTGCCCAGCCTCATCCCTGGGCGGAAGCCATGTGGTTCGCCTGGACTCAGGGGGCCCTTGTCCTCGTCCCAGTTCTGCTCCTGCTTTTGGGACCTTGAGCAAGACACCCACCAGATGGTGGTTTTGTTCCCTTCCCATTCAGAGCCTCACTTCCTCTAAATAAATCAAGACTCTGAATTATTTTATTTATAACACCTTAGAAAACTGTCCTCTTGTTGTTACCACAGAGGGTAATCAGCCTCCACACTGAAGCTAAATCTGAGGGTGAACTCAAGCCTGCACGCTATTTCAGAGGTCCCAGGAGAACCCTAATCCCAGCCCTGTTTCGTAAGCATAAGAGAGAAAGAGTAGGTGGGAGACAAACCGTCTGCACAGGAAGCCTCGTCCACCCTGCAGTGAGGTTTGAACCAGAAGCAGAATTCCTTCTGCAGAGACTGTTTCAACGCCACATGCCACCTCAATCGCCTGGTGGTGTCTAGTGAAAATGGCCGTCAGCTGTATCTGCCACCCAGGGAGAAGGGCAGAGGTGAGCGGGAGCCCCAGGCCAGGGGTCAGCCTGCCGCTCCGCCAGGTGTGTCCTCTCCCTGTGCACACGTCTGGTCATTGCGCTGAAGCTCTGACTGTCGGTAAGGAGCCCTGCTTTCCAGTCTCCCACCCCGTGTGCTGGGCAGCACCTCTTAAATTGTTTAGAAGGAAGCTCAAGACCCTTTCCAGAAACTGGGCTACATTTTTATTTAATTTGGATTTCTGCTTCTTTCTGCTTTCTTGCCTATTGGGCAGTTAGGAGGCTTTGGAGGCAGGACATTCTGGGTGAGTTTCTCTGGCGGACAATCTCCTCACCACCCTTCCTCCCTGTCTGTCCTCTGCAAATTCCAAGGGCTCCTTGGGTTATGTCTGTTCCTATCAAGTCAACAAAAAGAAGGTATTTTCAGTTCCTTGTAGCTGCCTCTTCAGGCCCAAACCATGAAAATAATTCTCCCTCATCAAAGAGAATAATGAAGTTCAGCAGAAGCTTCTGCCCAAACATTTGAGAAGTTGACTGTTCCACGGAACCTTAGAGGCCTCCAACAACACACCGCAAATAAAATCTCTCCTGTCCCTATAAACCAGGCTCATATGTGAGGCTCTGAAGAATAGTATAGTCCTGAGTGGTGTTAAGTCATTGAAGGTATATCTGCTTTTCACCAAAAAAATCTCTGGTTCTACCTTGATTATGGCTGATTTTTTTTCTTTTTTCTTTTCTTTCTTTGTGTTTTGGTTTTTTTTAGGGCTGGGGTGATGTGCCCTATAACCTGTACCTCTAGGGTGTATCTTTAAATAATAGCTTTTTCAAATATCCAATGTACTCAATACTAATATGAAACCAATAGATAAAGGACTACACACCCACATGAGAGGAAAACAACTAAACTCAAGTCTAGGGACTGAGCACTTAATGGGCACAATGTAGGGGCAAACAATGTCACTTCATCCGTACCGTCATAATAATCTTAAATAAGTCATACATAAATGCTAGATTTTAAAAATTGGTGCTATGAGTCCAGGGAAATGAATACAGACACAGCCTGTTGGAAACAGCGATCCTGCCTCAAACCGTGTGTCCTTCTTCCAGACTGCTGAGCATGAGGGCCGATACTATGAGTGCGATGTCCTTCCTTTCATGGAAATCGGGTCTGTGGCTCATAAGTTTTACCTTTTAAACATCCGGCTGCCCGTGAATGAAAAGAAAAAAATCAACGTGGGCATTGGAGAAATCAAGGACATTCGGTTTGTGGTAAGTGAAGGAAACCGATCCAGCGGCCAGGCAGGCTGGCTCTGGGCGTGTGATTTGGAAAGGAGCTCCGTCTCCCTCCCGGCAGCTTGAGCTCTACTCGTCTGACCTGAGAAATGGGAATAATTTCATACCCAGTACGGCTGAGATTGCAGAGTGAATTCATTTGTTGGAAAGATTACAAAAATTGAAAATAATGCATTTATTGCACCCATTTAGGATTTTAAGTGGGCTTAAAATCACTTACAATCATTATAACATTATGGCCATAATTGCGTAATGAATAGTGCCAAGATCAAAGGACATCTCCCTTCTCACAGGCTGCACCTTGCAAGCACAGATGGTGAAGGGCACAGTGGTGTTTTAGGTTCTTTCCATTTTATTTGTTTAATTGGGAGAAAGGTAGATAAGCATTTATTGTAGAAAATTACACAGTGTAGGTAAAGATATAGACAAACACAACGTTACCTGTAATACCCACCATCCACGGTGACCGCGGCTGCTGAGGCTGCACGTATCTCCTCCAGGCTTTTCCTAGGTGTATGTCGTGTGTGAGGGTTCCCTTCCAAAAAAAACCAGGGACCATACTGAACTGACTTTTATTGCCTGCTTTCTTCACTTTATGGTATACAGAACATAAATGGTGAATTTACTATAAATACGCTTCCCAATACTGCTTTGATTTTATCTTGTAGACTTACCTTGATACTTTTACCCATCACAACTTTTCAATGAAAACCTTGCAGGAAAATCTCTGTTTATGTTCGTAATCACTTCCTTAGCACGGAGAAAACACCCCAACAGCCCCAGGTAGACGACATTTGTCTGACTCGGGCCTCAAAGGGGGATTAGAGAGCTGAGAAGGGTATGGAAACACAGAAGGTTCTCTCTGCTTTTGCCGAAAATTTCTGGCTCTACCTCAAATGTGGCTTTCTGTGGGGCAGTAGCTGAGGGGACACCAGGCTTCCAGTATGCCCTGTAAATCTGTACCTCTAAGGTGTGCCTTTAAGCATTATTAGCTTAAACATTGTCGAGTCTGAGGCAGGTCTGCTGGAAAAGTGAAGCTGCCTCCAGCGCTTCTCCCAGACCCCAGCACGTGAGCACCACTGCTGTGCGCGCACTGCCCTCTCTGCCTCCTGGTCTCACGTCCCTCGCAGCGAGCAGGCTCCTCTTGTTTCTAAACCTTTTGATCTGTGTTGCTGCAGTGTGGGGGCATGTGTGCTGGGAATACCAGAGCCTGGCAGACCAGCTCTCTGCTGACCACTCCTCAGCAAGCACTTGGTGGGGAAGTGACGCTACGCTCTGCTCACCTCCAGCATTCCCACTGGCCTCTGTCTAGGGGATCCACCAAAACGGAGGCTTCACCAAGGTGTGGTTCGCCATGAAGACCTTCCTCACACCCAGCATCTTCATCGTCATGGTGTGGTACTGGAGGAGGATCACCAGGATGTCCCGACCCCCTGTGCTCCTGGAAAAGTAAGAGCTGGTCTCCGCATGCCCAGAGGGGACTCTGGCTTCCCACATTCCTGGCTCTGCTGGGGTCTGGCTCAAGCAGTCGGGCTGTGGCACACATGGGCAGCGGTCTGACCAGGGTCCTCCCAATCTCCTTTTTTCCTGCAAACTGGGATTAAACCCTGCAGCTCTGCCCCTCTCCTTTCTGGTCCATCCTCCTGTCTTCGCTCCCCTCCCCACAGTCAGAATCAATACTTCTCCTTGGCAGTTGTGGGGGGCTGCCCTGATGAAGCCATCCCTTCCGGCTTCCCAAAGACAGTGTTCCTGCAGACACAGGCCTCCCCTCCGCAGCACGGCCTCTCCCTTCCTTCCTGCTGCGTGCTTCCACTGACGTACAGACACGCTCGACCGTCTCCCGTCCTAGACAAAACTCTCCCTTTTCCAGTGTCCCCTGGAAGCTGCACACCCCCTTTCTGCTCCTCTTTTTACAGCGAGACTTCTCAAAAATCTCGTCCACAGGTCTTCTCCTCTGTTCTCCCTTGAGTCCATTCTAGTCTGGATTCTTCCCACAATGCCAATAAAACTGGTCTTCACGGGATCACCAAGGACCTTCCCTCTCCAATCCAAAGGGCACTTTTCAGTCCTCTGTCCTGACTGTCACCAGCCTTGGGACTTTCTCGTCTTGGAGAGTCCTCTGCCCACTCTTTTTCCCTCTGCTGACTTCGCCCAGTCTCCAGCCCAGCTCCCTTCTGCCTTTCCAGAGCCCAGGATCAGGCTGTCGGCCTCTTCCCTTTATTTGCCGTGCGGCCCTGGGGGCTCTCACTGAGCCTCGTGGTCTTAAAGCTCATCCACTCTCTGTGACTCTTCATTTGTATCCCCAGCCTCAGCCTCTCCCAACCCGAGAACCAAATATTCCAGCTGTTTACTTAACATTTACTTAACATCTTCACTGGCATCTAAAATGAACGTAACATGGCCAAAGAGCAGCCCTGGACTTCCTGCCCCTCAAACCTGTTCCCTCCCAGGTGCCCCGCTGTAATAAAGGGCAACGCCATCCTGCCAGGTCTCAGGTTGGAAACGCAGCTGACTCCTCCTCTTCCAGACCTCTCCTTCCCCCACCAGGAAGTCTCATTATTTTTACTGCCACCCCCTCCTCTAAGTAACCCACCCCAGGTTCCCAGCTGGGTTATTGGAAACAGCCTCTCAGCTGCCCGCCCTGCTCCCATCCTGTTCTCCCCGCAGTCTGTGCACAAGGCAGCCGAGCGCTGGCTTTCAAGAGTGAATCAGGCCCTGGCGCTTTGCGCACAGCGCTCTCCTTGCCTGTTCTTTTCTGCGGCCTCCAGGGTGGGGGAACCTGCAGCCTTCAGGAGACACATGGTCTTCCTGCTCCTTGAGTGCGGCCTTTGACTGAATCCAAGTTTTATATAACAAATCCTTTTGCTAAAAAGGGGTACAGCAGAGAAAGGTGAAGCTTTTCTGCTTCCTTTGGTGCTTAAAAAAGGACAAACGAGCTCAGAAGGCTGCATGTCCCCACCCCTTAGTGACTTCAGATCTTATCTCCTGTCCTCTCTGCCACCCACCAGACACTGGACAATGCTCAGACACATCTGGACAGTGTTCAGACACATCTGGCCCGACCCCACCCCAGGGCCTTCGCACTTCTCTTCTGGTCATCTGACATGTCTTTCCCAGATGTCTTTGTGGCTCAATTTCTCATTTCCTTCAGGCCTTGTTCTAGTCTCTCTTATCTCAGAGGCTTTTTCCTGTCCACCTTCTGTAAAGTCACACCCTTGTCACTCTCCATTCTCTTGCCTAGATTACTGTTCTCCATAACATTTATTATCTTTCCCTGCCCTGCCCCTCGTCCCATCATGACAGCAGAATCCGTCACTCCCCAGCACCTCAAACAGCGACTGCACAAAGTAGTAGCTTAATAAATGTCTGTGGAATGAATGAATGGGTCGTGTTAGTCCACGGATTCTTCAAGACAGATTCTAAATTCTCTGATGGCAGAGGCAAGTTCTTCTCCAGGCCGACCCTTGTTACATCTCCAGTCTTAAGTCCTGTTTCCCAAGATGTGCTCCATGCAGATCCCTGGACATACCAGGCTCTCACTGGCCTCTGTGCGCCCATCCAGGCTCTGCCCCTTGCTCAGAACACCCTTCCCACCTGCGAAGGCGCAACTCCCAGTTCAGCTCAGTTTCTGCCTCCATCAAAGCCAGAGCACAGCAGCAGCCTTCCGCGCTTTTGTGCTCATGGAACAGGGCTTATCAGACTCTACTCGAACTGCCTCTTTGTCTGACTCCCCCCCCAAGTGCATCTCCATGGGTGACAGAACCCATCCTGTTCATTTCAGTGTCTGTGGCTTATGCTGAAAGAACATATGTTTTCCATGGATGTGGGGGAAAGTATGGCTTCATCAGTGGCATGAAAATGGTATTTTAACAGCTGGGTGTGGTGGCTCACACCTCTAATGTGCTCCCTGCACTCTGGGAGGCCAATGTGGGTGGATTGCCAGAGCTCAGGAGTTTGAAACCAGCCTGAGCAAGAGTGAGACCCCATGTCTATTAAAAATAGAGTGAGCTATGATGATGCCATGGTGCTCTACCCAGAGTGACAGAGTGAGACTCCTCATCTGTCTCAAAAAACCCCCGAGATTTTAACAGAGAAGTGGAAGTGAGTAGTGTAATGGGGCAAAGCAAGATAAAAGCTGAATAAGCAACTAAAAGAATTTACATTTCAAATGTGTTTGGAGTCATTTATTATTGAAATGAATATTCTTGTATAACTCCTACTTGCTGAGGGTGCCCCAATAATGAGTGTTTGCAGTGGTAGGGTTGATGACAACGCCATTAAGAGAAGACATTTATACTCACTGAGGTTTCTTTGAGAAGGCCGAGGGACAGACATGTGGTCAGAAGGTCTTGTGAGGTGGCACCAAAATAAAGAAAATGGCCCCAGGAGGTCGGGTTCAGATGTGGAAAATGCCAGACTTGTTTATCCTGCCGACTAAATGGCACATTCTATGTCTCTGTGTGGAAACTTATTAGGATGTGAGCGAGAAATTCATCACATAGCTTCACTCCCAGTAACTAACATCTCCATTCTCCAAACTGAGTCGAGAGGATTTTTTGAAGCTCTGCCTCCCAGATGATGAAGTGGCTTCCCTGATATTTTCTCGCTGTCAGAGTCATCTTTGCCCTTGGCATTTCCATGACCTTTATCAACATCCCCGTGGAGTGGTTTTCCATCGGGTTTGAGTGGACCTGGACGCTGCTGTTCGCTGACATCCGGCAGGGCATCTTCTACGCGATGCTTCTGTCCTTCTGGATCATCTTTTGCGGAGAGCACATGATGGTAAGAGCCCGGGAGGGGCGGACGTCCACTCACAGCCGCCCTGTGGGGACGCTGAGCTGACACCAGCCTTGGCTCCCATCAGCAGAGGGTGAAGCAGAATACACAGGAGGTCACAGGTGGCGCTCTGGGGTCACAGGTGGCACTCAGGAGGTCACAGGTGGCGCTCTGGGGTTACAGGTGGCACTCAGGAGGTCACAGGTGGCGCTCTGGGGTCACAGGTGGCACTCAGGAGGTCACAGGTGGCGCTCTGGGGTCACAGGTGGTGCTCCGGGGTTACAGGTGGCGCTCTGGGGTTACAGGTGGCACTCAGGAGGTCACAGGTGGCGCTCTGGGGTTACAGGTGGCACTCAGGAGGTCACAGGTGGCGCTCTGGGGTTACAGGTGGCACTCAGGAGGTCACAGGTGGCGCTCTGGGGTCACAGGTGGCACTCAGGAGGTCACAGGTGGCGCTCTGGGGTTACAGGTGGCACTCAGGAGGTCACAGGTGGCGCTCTGGGGTTACAGGTGGCGCTCTGGGGTTACAGGTGGCACTCAGGAGGTCACAGGTGGCGCTCTGGGGTTACAGGTGGCGCTCTGGGGTTACAGGTGGCACTCAGGAGGTCACAGGTGGCGCTCTGGGGTCACAGGTGGCACTCAGGAGGTCACAGGTGGCGCTCTAGGGTTACAGGTGGTGCTCCGGGGTTACAGGTGGCGCTCTGGGGTTACAGGTGGCACTCAGGAGGTCACAGGTGGCGCTCTAGGGTTACAGGTGGTGCTCCGGGGTTACAGGTGGCGCTCCCGTGTTACAGGTGGCACTCCGGTGTTACAGGTGGCGCTCTGGGGCCACATTCCTGCCTTGCCACCCACTGACTAGCTGAGTGGTCTTTGGCAAGTGACATCATCACACTGAATCTCAGGTCCCTCATGGATAAAATGAGGTTTAAAGGCCTGATGTATGGGGTTTTGTGAGAGCCAATGAGAATGTGAGTGACTTACAAAGGAGCAGGTAAACCCATGTGTTCTAATGTGAAGGAGGCTCTGAAGCCCTGCTGGTCTCATCCCCAAGACAAGCTTAACTGCCAGGGCCTCTTTCTAGCTGGTAGTTTGTCCGGGTGGCCCAGCAATCCCCCTGCCCCTGAAATACCGACCTTCCTGGCCTCATCCGTTTACATGGACAGCACATCTTATTTCAACAGGATTGAGGATACCATGGACAAAAATTAAAAAGGTGCTGTCATCTTGTTGTGGCTAAGATGATCTGCAAGCTGGAACTTGGTCCTCACAGTGGGCACGTGGCCTCATAGTAGAGTGGATACTTTTTAAATTCCATTACTATTGGATCATGAAAACCAGACCTTTGAAGCCTTGCAGCCCTCCCAGGAAAGCAGTAGGAGGGGAGAGAGCTGTACAGGGGGTCCTTCTGTGGGAGGGTCCCGTGGCAGAGACATCTGAGAATGAGGCCACAGCAGCAGGGATGTGGAGTGGAAGGGCAGAAGGACAGCCAGGGTGACCGTCCAGAGCTGGCTGGCGTGGCCTGTCCCCCCAGGGTCCCTGCCCGGAGGCCAGGACACATCTTTCATTTTCCCCCTTTTCTAACTCAGCATTCCTCTATTTTCTCTCGGTGTCTTTATCTGCCAGGAGGAATTACTCTTGACTTTAATGAAGATAGGGAGAAAAGACTTCTATTTTTTAACCATAAGAGATTTGGAACACTTGACACTTCTAAATGCTTTAATGTCTTTATTTTGTCCTCTGGGGATCCCTCCACCTTTATAAATGTACGTTTAAAGCCACGTTGGAATTATTTTCTAAAAGACTCATTTTGTGGACCACGGAACTTCCCTGCCCAGGGCCTGGGGCCTTTCTTAATGTCCCCACAGTGTTCTGTTCTTAACTCCATTAGGGCCCTCGCAGGTCGGCTTTGTGATGGTCTGTTTGTCCCCTAGCAGAAATGGGTGCTTAAAGAGCAGGGATTTTTGTCATCTTCATCCTGGTGTGCCCAGAATCCAGGACAGGGCTTCATAACCCCAAGGTGGTTGGCAGCGTTGTCTGAATGAATGGACTCACTCACAGAATTGCTTTGCTCTCTTCCTGCCTTGGTTTCCCTTCTCAATTCTGTTTCCCCAGGATCAGCACGAGCGGAACCACATTGCAGGGTATTGGAAGCAAGTCGGTCCCATAGCCGTCGGCTCTTTCTGCCTCTTCGTATTTGACATGTGTGAGAGGTGAGCAGGTGCCCCTGAGTGACACGTGCATTGCCGTGTCCAGGCCATCGCTTAAAAGGAGTGTCTGTAAAGGAGAACAGTGGTCGGGAACCTCAAGGATGAAGGCCTTGGACGTGGCCACATCCTCAGACAAGGACCGGAGTCAGTCAAAGGCACAGCTGTCGGAAGTTGCGAAATGTTTGGGCTGATCATATTCTATGAGCTGTACTTGTTGAGGTCTTTCTTCCATGGTGTTTCTCAGCCTAAATACAGACCCTGCCCTCCAGCTGCAGAGCTGTGAACATGTAGCGAGGACACTCCCCTTGCCTTTGTGTTAACTGTGTCTTATTCTCTCTGCAGAGGTGTGCAGCTCACTAATCCATTCTACAGCATCTGGACTACAGATGTGGGGACCGAGCTGGCTGTATCCTTCCTTGATGGGCTGGGGATTTTATTTCTTCCCCCAGCCGCCCAGTCCCCAAGATCATTTTCTGAGACTGCTGATGGGCTCCACGTGTGCTCAGCCAGAGCTTTGGTCCTTAGGTTAATGATAACAGCACAGTTAAGGCAAATAATGAGAATTACTGCTTGCTTTCAAGCAGGCAGCGTTAAAAGGGCCGTGACTCATCCCCACGGCAGAGAAGTGAGGGTGAGGTCTCACTGAGGCCTGTCTAGATTCCCTGTTACCCACTGTTCACTGCCGGCAGGAGCATGGCTGGCTGCTCTCCCCAGCCAAGGAGACTCGTCTCTGGGCCTCCAGGGAGAGCCTGTTTCTGGAGCCGCCTGTGTGTGGCTTCTCACAGTGACCTTGGTGTGCCATTCTGCCGGGCTGCTGCTCTCCAGTTCTGAGGCCGAGTGGAGAGAGGCTAAGTGGTTATTTCCAGAGAAGTTGCTGTGGCTCCCGGTTGGTTGGCCGAAACTCTGTATGAATCATCCTCGTGAAGCAGAAGTGACAGTCGTAGCTTATCCCTTTTTGGATGCTAGATTTGAATATTTTATCTTCCTGAATAATATGTTAAATGTTCTGAGAGAAAAAGACTCCCCTGGAGTGGGGAGGAAAGCCTGGTGAGTGCTCTGTGTCAGGGGCTGTGCCATGGCACGCGCTGGTGAGCGTGCTCTGTGCGGCCAGCACGATGCTCAGATCAGCGTCTCCGTGTCACAGGAGCTCTGAGCGCATGCCGGGCAGCAGTCCGTTCCTGCCTCCCACCCCACCCACCAGAAACCGTCAGGCGCACATCGAGGGGGCGTGTGTGCTGTTAAGTCTCACTCAGCCCTTTTGCGTTATGGAGGGTGGAGGCCCAGGGAAGCAAATAAAACTCCAAGTCCTTCAGCAAATACCCACGTTCCCTTCACTCCTGGGCACTGCTGGTTATAGGAGAAACTGAATTCAATGTATTATTTAATGAAATACACATGCTGAGTTCATACTAATTTTTTTTTTTTTTAATAAGCAGTTTGGGGTAGAGTTTTTGCAATAGAAGGGAGTCGGAGTCAGGTCACCTGCCTTCCGAGCCAGCTCCTGCTGCCCCAGGGCTTGGTTGTTCTCACATTGGGCTCCAGTGCTGGGTCTCAGCCTCACGGATGGGTCCCCAGGACCCCTACCTCCTGTGCCAAGTGTCCTTCTGGTCCCTGTTCCGTTGGACACAATTTTCTGCAGTGATCAAAGATTGCAAGCAGCCTTGGCTGCCCTGGACACAGGCCCTGACACCTGGGGCTGTTGCGTCCCCTACGTGCCCCTCCTCACCAGGCCAGGGCATCCCAGTCCTGGGAAAATCTGTGGACGAGCCGGTGGCTTCCCAACATGGTCACCCTTGGGGTCCTGGTGTGGGAAAATCCGACTCCACGTGTGGGGGCGGGGCCAGGCACTGGGATTAAACCCTTCAGTGACCCTTCACCTGAGCCACATGGAGCACCTACATGTACTAACTGTATCAGCACTCTCCAAATGTGTTGTGCATGTGAATCTCCGGGTGATGTGGTAAAAAGGCAGATTCTGATTTCTATTAAGCAAGATACCATCTTTCTTCTTACTTGGCTTAGAGAGCAGTTTTGAAGACCACCCCTGGGACTGCTGTGTCAGGAAGCCTGACACTGGCATTAGAATGCCAGGTTTTCACATTGTGCCCCCTGAACAGTTTCTAAATAGTAGAGAGCAAATGAGTATTTGCCAGCAGAGCTGGAAGAGTGGTTGGTGCCTCGGCGCATGTGCAGGCTGGCCAGCCTTTCCTTGACTGGACGCACAGATGGCCTTCATCATCGTGGCTGGGATCTGCCTCTGCCTCTACTTTCTGTTCCTGTGCTTCATGGTGTTCCAGGTGTTCCGGAACATCAGCGGGAAGCAGTCCAGCCTGCCGGCCATGAGCAAGGTGCGGCGGCTGCACTACGAGGTGAGCACAGGCCTCGCTCCTCCGCGGCTGGGGCTGACGTCTGCCCGACGTGACGTGCAGACCCACACACCCTGGAGACTGAAGACTTTGCTTTCAGATACACGTGAAAAATTCACACGTAGGATCTCTTGGCAGAATTAGAGGCTAAATCGTACTGTGAGAAGCATTTAGATGTCCTGTCTACATCTTGGCGTTCTCTGTGGTATACAAGGTCAATTAAGTTTGCAAACTCATCTTAGAAAAAGTGCCACATACCTCATTGCCAAATGCCACTATGGTCACATTTGATGTTGGAACTCTTTATCTGGAATTACCATCAAAGCTGTTGTTGGGTGGTGCCTGTGGCTCAGTGGGTAGGGCGCTGGCCTCCTATATCGAGGGTGGTGAGTTCAAACCCAGCCCCAGCCAAACTGCAACAAAAAAAAATAGCCAGGCACTGTGGCAGGCGCCTGTCGTCCCAGCTACTCAGAAGACTGAGGGAACAGAATCGCCTAAGCCCAGGTGTTGGAGGTTGCTGCTGTGAGATGCCACGGCACTCTACCAAGGGTGACAAAGTGAGACTCTGTATCTACAAAAAAAAAAAAGCCGTTGTAATATGAGGCCTAATAATTAAGTTTGGGAATTCATCCCAGAAAAAGTGCTTTCAAGTGTAGACTAGGCACTAGGTAGTGGATGAGGTGTGGACCTTCGCAAGGGGAGCACTGTGAAGGTGACGGTAGTGACACTCAGCAGGGAGGCATGAAGCACATTTTCTAAGTCGAGTTTGTGAACGTCATTGTCGGACCTCACGTATGTTTCCATTCTCAGGAAGGAGTAAGCTGGTCCGGCAGGGCCTTCAGCTCTGCAGTGCAACGCAGGTGCCCCCTAGGTGGGGTCTGGCTGTGGTAGGATTCGGATTTGGCATTTGGGCTGAGGCTTTCAGCAAGGCTTCCTCTCCCATAATCACCCTGAAAACTGAGGGGTTCAGCCCAGGTGACCCGATTTCCAGACTCTCAGTGGGCTGCACATCCCTAAAATATCCAGCAAGTGCTCAGAGAGAGTTAAGTAGTCTCTCTGTTTATGGATGATGCTCCCCCTTCAAGAGAAACACTGAACATCCTCAAATCTCCCATGCAGGCACCACATTCTTGATTTTTCAAGGGTCCCTTGGGTCATGCCTAAGTGGCTCTCCCTGGAGAAATGGACCTAATTCCCCTGTGACGAGAGACACATCCCTGGAGGACCAGAGGGTTTCTATGCACAGTGGACCTGCCCCTACAGGCCCCTGAACAACAGGCTTCCCTCTCTGAGACCCAGGTGCTCTGAAACCCTCCTCTCCAGAGACCACAGGCACTTTCCCAAGCTCTCATGTCACCTAACCTGGAATGACAAGAGAGAATTGAGACACACCCACTTCATGTTGATTAATATGCACATTCCTTTTGTTCACTGGGGCAGAATTTTATTACAACTGCATAAACCTGGATGGTAACTCTGAGCCGTGGCAGGGCAGCATAACCAGCTTGGCAGGCGAGTCAGCAGCCCCACAGCCTGTGGTGAACGTCACTTCCCAGGCTCTGCTATCCCTGGAAACAGGAAATATTTGACCTGAGACATTTTTCAGCTACATTTACCTCCTCGGGAGAAATATTACTATGTGAAATTATTTCACTGTCATTCGTACGGGTTTGGTTTTACAGATGTCTTTAAAATTAGCTTTTTGTGGATTTATACGGTGGGAAGAAGATTGGTGGCAGCTGAGGGAATACTCACCCACTCATTCTCTTTCCCAACAGGGCCTGATTTTCAGGTTCAAGTTCCTCATGCTCATCACCTTGGCCTGTGCTGCCATGACCGTCATCTTCTTCATCGTTAGTCAGGTGAGCAGGTGCAGAGACGGTGAGAGTAGCAGTCGAGAGCTGAGAGTTTAGAGCTTCTGAGCCAAGGAGCACAGAAGCTGTAATTCTGGCCAGCCGGCCAGCCTGTGTTTCTTCAGACCACGCCAACCTGGGCTCAGTGTCACCTGGCCAAGGGGACTGAATGTTTCCTTTCAGTGCAGCTTCCTAAGAGGTGAAAACCACTAAATAAATTAAAAGTTTGAAGCTAGGCTCGGCGCCTGTGGCTCAAGCAGCTAAGGCACCAGCCACATACACCTGAGGTGGCAGGTTCAAATCCAGCCCGGGCCCACCAAACAATGATGGCTGCAACCAAAAAATAGCCAGGCGTTGTGGTGGGCGCCTGTAGTCCCAGCTACTTGGGAGGCGGAGCAGAGAATCACTTAAGCCCAGGAGTGGGAGGTTGCTGTGAGCTGTGATGCCACGGCACTCTACCCAGGGCGACAGCTTAAGGCTCTGTCTCAAAAAAAAAGCCTGAAACCTGAGAGGCCAGGAGAAGACATTCCAGGGCAGAAAAATGAAATGAATAAAGGCAAGAAATCTGAAAAAAAAAAAAAAAAAGCCTGAAGCTAGATGGAAGGGCCCGTGTTTCATTTGCTCAAGAGAATAGACTGACCAAGCCCTGCGGCACCTATCATCTGTTGGTGCTTCACAAAAATCCTGAAAGGTAAATAGGGTAGGAATTAGGAATCGTTAACCCCACTTTGCTAGAATAGGAACTCTAACAGCTTGGGAGGAATTTCCCATTTATGCTGTTTTCTAGCTGGGTGGGTCGTGGATGGATTACTTAATTGTTCTAATGTTTAATTTTTTCATCTGCAAATAAATAACAGCAATAGATGTGCAGAAGCTTGCTGCAAGGATCACAAGAAGGAAGACTTGCAAAAGGGAGTTACATTCTAGAAAATGTGTTGTTAGCCAGTGGGCGTCATTGTGTGGACATAATAGAGTGTACTTACACAAACCGGGGTGGCACGGCCTGCTGCATGCCTGGGCTCCAGAGTAGAGCTCACTGGTCCTGGACTGCAGCACACACAGTGTGTTACTGTGCAGAATACTGCAGACCGCGGTGACACATGGTAAGGATTTGGGTATCTAAAAAGATCTAAACACAGTAAAAACACGGCATTATAACCTTTTGGGACAACCATCATCTATGCAGTCCGTTGTTGTCCAGAATGTTGATACAGGGCATGTGATTGTAATTAGCTGGGCGCCTGGTACACCGCAGCATAAATAGCTCTGTTTTCCCCAATAGTAAGAAGGCTGAAAGTCTTGCCAAAGGACATTCAGTAAGTTAGGGACCAGAATCCAGTCCTCCGGCTCTTTTGCCAGTGTTGTTGTTGAGCCAACATGGAGAATTTGGGGAGTGGGGGTGGAGCCCTAGGACCACTTGCTGCACCTGCTAGCAGCGTCCCCTCTAGGACACCAGCTTCTCAGCACTTTTGTGTACAGCTCCCTCTGGCAACCTGGTGAAAGCTACAAGTCTCAGATCTTAGAACGTTAAGTGAGTAAAATAAAATACTTCGGATTGCAAAGAGAATCATATGTATATTATACATGTAATAAACATACAGGTGATCACACATATTACAGGCACTGCAGGTATTTGACAGATTTGTACCTACAGCAACTGTAATTGATAAAAGAATTACCACGATTGCTATTGATAAGAAAGTCTCAGGCAGTGCTACTACCACAGGGATTTCTCTACATTCATAATTAAAATAAACATTAGCTTTTAGTCAGAGACTAGTGAAAATAAAAATAAATTTGTTTCCTGTTTTAGTTCAAGGACACCCAAGAAGCCCCAAGTTCAGCACTGTCTCTGTTGAAGGCTGCAGTGAATGTGGATAAAATAAAACCAATACACAGTGTCTCCCTGAGTTCTGCTCACAGCATCTGCTCTGATATTCAGCAATGCTGTGTGTGTGTGTGTGTGTGACTCTTTGTTTATAAGGCCTTGGAAACTTTGCTCTCCACTCCAAATGCAGTGAAACTATTTCAAACTCTGAATGAGTTTTTTATTCTCCCAGCTGAGTCTCAAATACCCATATTCAAACAAGGGTGTCTAAGGCCTGACTTCTCCCTGGCTAACTTCCTCATGTGACCAAATCCTTCTCGTTCTTTCAATCTTTCAGCAAGCATGGTGTCACTTAACACAGCCAGGTCTGTTCTGAGGACCACAGAGGGGAGGGTGTTTCAGGACCGGCTCTGGCACCTCCGAGAGCTGCAGCCACCCCCTCCCTTTCTGCTTGAGTTTGTCCCGTCCTGAGAGTCTTCTGCCTGAAGTCAAGAGGGACAGATTCTTAAGACAGCTGCATGCTGTCAGAAGTTAACCTTGTATGTGTTTAATTAGCGCACTTTTTAAAGCAAATGAAGCTGTCTTCCAAGACGCATAGTTTGAGGCTTTTCTTTGGAGAGAAAGATTAATATTCCATTGCCCCAGTATTTTCTAACACAGCTGGCTTTTTATATCTGCGACAGTTGGCCTGGAGTGGATTTCAACTCTAAGGGGGTAGCAATGAGGCCTTTTGAATTCCATTAGCTCCTCACATTCCTCCTGCTGGGTTTTTTTTTTTTTTTAAAGGTTTATTTATAGACATCTAAGACGTTTTCCGGCATAACTCTCCATGTCCCAGGTACTGTATTAATATAGTCATCAGAGGATTTATTTTTTAATGTCATTTTGGAATGTCAGGGCAGTGAGCTCAGCTGAAAGGAAACCTATTGGGTAACTTTTTGAAATGGATCCCGGCCTTAGGTGAAAAGAATGTATTAGAACCCCCATTATACTCTGGGGCTTGCTGGGAGAGCTTGCATTTAAGCCCCATGAAATATAATGCGAGGGGATCTCGCCAGGATATCGAAGCTCTGAGGCCAGGAATGAAAGGCAGGGAAGCTGTGGAATGCAGTGACCTTGAGGCTTTGTGGCTGGGTCCTGAGGTGCAGTCTTTTAATGCCTGCCATTATAATGGCCTCAGTCATAGCAACCAAGAGATGGTACAGCACAGTCTGGTATTTCAGCCCCGTCCCTCTGGAAAAGAAAGAGGCGTTCTGTTTAGAGGTGGTGGCAGCCCCAAGCCGAGGGGCAGTGGAGGGGAGAGGGTCACCGACCTCCACCAAGGGGTCTCCCAGGTGCCCGACATTCAGGTCAAGCCACATGCAGCAAGTTCCCAGAAAGCCCGTCCCCCCCTTTTGTGTGTGTGTGATCCCTTCTTTCTGCTGCTCTCAGAGGAAATGTTTCCAGTAAGAACCTGCCTCTGGCATTTGGAAATCTTGTTGTTCATGGAATGTTGGTTGTCAGGACTACTGGGTGTGAAGGGATCTGACCTTCCCTTGGCTCCAGGGCTCTAATTGGGTGGTTTCACACAAAAGTAGATTGTTCAAATGTGAAATCAGAAAAAAAAATCTGGGGAGTTTTAGAAATAAGACTTATGCAAAGGGTGAGGTTTTACTTTGGAGGGGGTTAGTGTGGGGTTGGGGCTACCTGATTTTTCTCTCTGAAAGTTACAAGGGGAAGACTGTCCCCTCTCTGCCTTGGCATCAGTATGGTCTTGGGCTGACAAGGCCTGCTCTGTTGGAACTGTGTGCTGTGTTACACGGTGGTGGGAACGCACTCAGGGCTCAGGGCGGCTCGGGCGTGAATAATTGAGAGAGGAGAGGGAAACACAATCCAGGCTCCAAACGGCACAGTTTCTCTGCCTACGCAGTTCATTTATGCAGTTCAGCACTTTGCCCGCAGCAGGAAATAACACATTCACAGATTACAATTCAGTAGCGTGAGTAACTGCCACTCCCTTAGGACGATGGGCAAGTGTCCCAGAGCAAGTGGGAGAGGGAGTCCGCGAGCCCCTTGCTCGGGCCCTGGCCCTGTGCACCCCTGGTAGTTGAGGCAAGTTATACAGCCATTCTACTGGAAAGTCACAGTCCGCATGTAGGTCTGTTGTGCACCTGCATTGCTATGCCTAGATTCTCCAGGGCATACATACTGTACAGGTTTGAATGTACAAACCTGTGTGTACATCCTGTGTAAATAATGTATAATTGGGCAAGGAAGAGAATGTCCAAAGGGAATTTGACATTGGCTTAGTTGTATCACACCCTGCCTTCAGAGACCAACTCCTGTTTAAGATAAAACTCTGTCCTTCATGTTGCATAGCGGTTAAGAACTTCTTCTGGACCACCATGCCCAGCCAATCTTCTTATTTTAATAAAAGTGTGACACTGATTGTGCTAAGACATATGATTATAATAAAGCAACCTTGCCAATAAAAAAAAAAAAAAGAACATCTTCTGGAGTCAAAGCCACAACTTTCTGGCTGAGAATCTTGGACATCAAGATATCACATCTCTGTAGGCAACAGCTCGCTCATGTGCTCAGCGGAAATGCTACCCGTCTACCTCACAGACTTGGTATTAAGACTGAATAATACCTTGCCCAGAAAATATAGTGGCTGGCACATCATTAGCATTGAATAAATGGTACCAAGGCTCTGAATACAGAAGAATCTTAGCGTTGCTGATTTCTGTTTTAGCCACTTGTTTGAGGTGACACCAAAAGAGTTGGTCAGTGTTTAAATGAGAACACTGACTGCCCGCTGGTGCCTCCTCTCACTTTGAAGTGGGAGTATTATGACTGACCCTGGGCTGCAGCATGTTCTCTTCGCTTTTTTGCCAGGCATTTCTTTTGCTTTTTTTTGGCAGTTTTTTTGGCCAGGGCTGGGTTTGAACCCGCCACCTCCGGCATATGGGGCCGGAGTCCTTCTCCTTTGAGCCCTAGGCACCGCTCTGCCAGGCACTTCTTTAGAGCGGCTGTTTCTGTTCCCTCTTTCTACCCTCATGGATCTGCCCTAGTTTCCCCGCATGTCCTCACACTCTCACTAGTTCATTGAACACCTGTCTGCTGAGCACCGTGTGTGCAGGTGGTGATTCCTTGGCTATGTCAGTCATGCTCACCCTGGTAAGAATCAGTCGTATCGTGTTGTCAATACTGGGTATTCCCAACCTGCCTCACAGGAAGTAGGGTCTTTCCCAGTCCTTCCCTAGTTGCCCGCTGCCCCAGTGGAGCAGAAGTACGGTACTCCAGCTCGTAGCTCACCCCGCCCACTGTCACCTCCTCACCAAACACGAGTTCCCTGAGGTAGGACAGCCATCTGTTTTCCGGGAACTATCCCAAAGCTGTGTTTCCCCTTCCATTATGTGCATTAAAAAGCATCGTTAGGATGTTCTTAAGCACTATAAGTTCTCAAAATTAGGATATTCTGTATTTAAAAGTAAGAAGCGTGACCTTTGGAGACATTTCTCAGAAGTCCTAAGTAGCTCGAGTGTTGGTGCATTGTCCTGAAATTAGTAATGGTTATAAAAAATCCTTCTTGACCAAAAACACTTCTGGGCTCCTCATATAAAATGAATCATTTTCCAAAATAAATGAGCATATAGTGGTGGTTTGCTTATGATTCACAAAAACTAACAATTATATATCACCAAGGCCAAACTAAAACTGGTAAGTCTGTAATTGGTTAACCTGGTGAACCGACACTCCAGGTTTTTCAAAAGGAAAGGACTGTACTTCAACCTTTAGCAGGCTGAGGGCGGTGGCAGACCACAAGGTATTCAGAGAGCTCGGAAATAATACACTGTGCTGAACAGAGGTGAAACCCACCTGCTTGTTAAAAGCCTTAGCATTTTGATCCAGTTTCCTGCCGTCTTACAATTCAGAAGTGGTTCCTACAGATTCAGGCTCATTCAGCTATCACAGGAACATCTATCCACTATCTTTATCACCATTTCAGTTTCCTGTAGCAAGCAGAAGTGATCAAAATCATTTCATTGATTTCACAGCTGGTACAGATTATTAGTCACTCAGCTCAACAGCTCTGTTGACAATTCATTCTTAGGATAATCCATATGTCTTAGGCAGCCCTTAAAACAATCACCAAGTCATTAATACAGACAAAAGCAGCTTCCAAACTTCTCTTGCAGAATTGCAAAGTGTGTGAATGCTTCATAATTACCTTTGCAGTGACTTACCTGGAGGGTCTTTATATAAATAAGAATGAGTTTTACTGTGTGCCAGGCAGTTTCCAAAAATGTTTTTACTTAATTCTTCTTAATAACCCTGCAAGTTTTTATTTTACCCTTAAAAAAAACCTGAAGTTTGGAGTCTTCATCTTACCTGTCACATTAAAGAGAGTGAGTGGAGATCCTGGATTTGAATTAACCCGCATTCATTGAACACCTGTGGTATATCAGGTTCTAAAACTACAGCCACCAGTGACAGAGCTGGCTTCTGCCCACTGAGTCTGCACCTCTCACTGGGGAGGCCGCAGAGGGGAGTTACCGCTGTGCGGAAGTGTTGGGCTCAGACACTATTTCTTTAATTTAGGGACAACAATGAGGTGCTGTTTTTAGCAAGAGACACTGCCCAGGTGATACTAGTGTGTAGTCAAGGTAAGAACCCCCAGCTGTGCTTGCCACCTAGCAAGGCCTCCATTGACCTCAATTCACACAGATCGCTGGAGTCTTACCTGGCCCTTCACTTTCCCTACACGCAGAAGAAGAAACCTGGTTTTTGTTGTGGTCAGTTCCTTTGGGTTACGATTCTTCCTGTTCCAATGGAGGATCACTGTCCTTTACCCGTAGGTAACAGAAGGACATTGGAAATGGGGCGACGTCACAGTCCAAGTGAACAGTGCCTTTTTCACAGGCATCTACGGGATGTGGAACCTGTACGTCTTTGCGCTGATGTTCTTGTACGCACCGTCCCATAAGAACTACGGGGAGGACCAGTCCAATGGTGAGTCCCAGTCTCTTTAGCACAGCTCAGTTCAGGGTAAGTAGGCTTCTGTCTCGACAAGATTTACCCGGCTGATGCTCTGAGTTCACCAGCTGAACTTCCCTTCAGCGTCACTGGGAGCCAGTGTCTGAGCCCCTGACAGACTCTGGCGCCCTCAGGCAAAAGCCAGCACACACCAGATAATGTGCTCCAAAGTCTTCGTTTTTTAATCTCTAAAATACACAGAGAATATTTCATCCTAGTCTAAAATATGTCCTGATTTTAATACAAAAATCAAATTTCCTTTCCTGGATTTGAGCAGCATATTGTACCACGTTTACCCTCCCAGTCTGAGAAGCAGGCTCCTAAGATCACAGTGGAAGGAAACTGTGTTCAGAGAGTGGAGGACGGAGGGGGCTTCATTTTCCTCCTGCTGATTTCCTCCTGTTCCCAGAACCTCCTTGTCCTTTAGCTGGGATACACTGTCTTGTCCCGTCTCATAATCACAGAACCTGAAAAGAGGGTGCTTCACATAACCTGAGAGATGCAGCCAGTCTGTCACGTTACAGATGAGGAAACTGAGGCCTGCAGAGGGGAAGAGCTTGCCTGGGGCTCCTCCCCAAGCCACGAGCCACGGCAAACAGAAGTGATTATCACTGCCCAGGCCCCTGCCGGGAGCATGTTCTAGGTGGGCTGAAAACACTTGGCCTGACGGATCCTCTCTGGGGCCCCACCCTTCCCCCTTCTCTCTCTGACACCTGCTCCTCCTCCCCCTACTTGGTGTTCCTTCTGCGTTGAGTCAGTGCCTGTGCCCCTCGCTCCACCCTGCAGCAGAGACCAGGACAGCAGCCCCATCAAACCAGGGCTGGCCTCACTTTTAGGAAGTGCTGGGCAAGTATGTTGAACAAAACAGTTGTGCGTCCTGTCTCCATCTGGGCCTGATGAAACCCAGCTCATCCTTTGGGCCCAGACAAAATGCAGCCTCTTCCTGGAAACCTATTCCTGACCTCCCCGTCATTAGAATCCTGCAAATTCTGCTCAATGGAATGTTGTTTCCATGGGACGTTGATAAGCCAGGTTGTGAGATAAGCTGGAGAATCCACAGCCTGATCAGCACTAATGGGGCCTTCACAGTAAGACTTCCTAATGCCTTTAGGACACCAATTTGTACTGTGAGTCTTGTAAAGGGTTGGAGTAATAGCATTTCCCCAAATTATGAGATCATTTGGCTCTGGCAGTGTGGGAAATAGCATTTCCCACCTTTTGGAAGCAGAGTCCTGAGGAACAGGCCAGGGGAATGTGGCTCCGGGGTCTGCATGTGCTCGTGGGTAGAGGTGGAAGAGGGGTTTGGCTGCACCTTTGCTTTCTTGCTGGAACTAGTTCTTAAGGATGCTTATGAAAGAAACAAGAATTCTAGACTAGCTGTCACGTTCCACAGAGGGCCAGTGATGGTGGGGGTGGGGGGTTGTTAAGACACGTGACAGGTGGAGACAAGAAGTGGGAGGGGGCCCTGTGCCGAGTGTCAGGGAGAGCCGAGATCTCAGCCGCTGTCTCTCTGTGTGTTTCACTCACCACTTCATCCACGCAAGGGTGTCCTGGACATGAGGGTCTCTTCTTGACATTTTTAGTGCAAAGACTTCTTTTCGTCCCTCTCTGGCCATCAGTCTGAGCTAAGAATAGTTTGGTTTCCCGGCCCCTTGCCTGACTCTTGGTTCAACTGGCTGCCCTTCCAAAAGGCTCATGCGTAAGGCCGCCCATGCTTCCTTTCTGCTGCTAGCACTGGTGTTTTGCTGCCTGCATAGAAACGTCTCAAGCAACGGGCTTCTCAACACCAGCAGCTGGGGCTTCCGGGCTGCGGGAGAAGATTCCTGATTACATTTCATAGTCGTGCTGATGGGCTCTCACAGAAACCGCAGGGCCTGTCCCTGGCTGGAGTCTGCCTTCCAGGGAAGTACCCTGTAAAGAACCCAGACCTGCCAGGTGTTGGGACAGTCACACTGGTGAGCAGTCATTACTGAGAACCAAACTGACGTGTGGGCAGCCCTTTTTGTACCTAAACTCTCCTGCTTGTGACACTATTGGCAAACCACTTAATACCTCTGTGCACCAGTTCTCCCAAACGTGAATGACCTCATAAAGGGCTTTTGACTTCTGAAATTCTGTGGTTCTCTCTCTTCCTGTTGGCAAGAAAGAGGGAAGCCAGGAGATGATATCTGTCCCTAGGTGGGGGTTCCAGACATTGGACAGATGTGCTCACGTCTGGCACTATTGGGCAAGGGGAAGCCCAGGGCCAAGGCCACCCTGCAGGGACAGGAACACTCCATAGCAGTCTGCCCACAGTGGACACTTGAGTTTGAGGACTTCTGACCCTGCACAGCCACCACCCTCCAGGGCTTGAAGACTTACCATTGAGAATAGTGCAATTGTTGACTGCAGACTGATATGTAATTTCATAGAAAGCTTGAAAACTACTTCTCAACAAAGGTTCACATGCCCTAACTCCTTGGCTCAGAACTGTTTGTGGATATTGTGAGTTGTTGCTATGGCTGGAATTCGCCCCTGGCATTCCGAGTCCGGATGCTAAGGAAGCTCTCAAATGTCCCGTATGGAGCAACACTGGAACGCTGCTGGAGCCCCTCAGCAACGCCCTTCAAGCAGTTCAGCAGGAAGATTCTCTGGGGATCTTGCCTGATTGTAAGCACAAAAGCCGCAGGATTGGCAGCTCGCTGGTGGTGACGTGCTCATCGGGCATGCACAGTGGCCCCTGAGCCTGGCGGCTGGCCACAGATGGAGCTGTGGCCATCTGTGTGGAAGGGGCTCTCCCAGGCAGGATACCGCCTCACTTCCCTCCTCTGCTGTTCTCACGGTTCATCTCCTCATCTGCCACCAGACTGCACACCATGTCCTAGGAATCACGGAGCATTTGCCAAGATTTCGAAGCTCCTCAGCAAGACCTAGTTTGGCACCTTCCACAGAAACCTAACAGATGCACTCTTGGGGCGGGCGGGGGGGTACACTGTATCTTTACGTTCTCCGGGGCTCTGGATGGCATTCCTTGTCCTCCCCCAGGCCTCTCCGGCTCCTTTTCCTTTCTCGTGGAATGGTTTTATTTTTGGTTTGGGCTTTTCCCTTCTGGCTTGTAAGGCTCAGAGCCAAGAGCTCAGATCCCTTGCTACGGAGAATGAATCCCAGGTGTGTGGTGCTTTTTGCCTTCCTGAGCTGGATCCTGGATGGATTTCTGGAAAAAGCCCCTTTCCAAGAATTTAATAGGTAGTTTCTGATGCCAAAAGGGATTTTTAGAAAGGGAAAGAACCCTTGAGAGGGGTCATTGGGGGGAGTTAGAGATGCCAAGAAGTGTCTGGAAAGGGCGAGTTAGAAGGAAATGGCAGCTGCAAACAGATGTCTGTGTCTCCCTTGGGTCACGGAGTGAGCAGAGAGCAGCAGTGCAAGAGAGGTCACTTGCCAAGGTCTTCTATATTGACGCTTCTCTTTCATGATATGGTTCAGAAATACCCTTTACACGTGAAGCACTGAGCCCTCAGTACTTAGCACCTTAATCCTTAGCACTGTGCTAGACTGGAGGAGATGGAGTGAGGGGAAGCTCAGAGGAGGGAGAGGGACACAGTCCTTGCCCTCAAGGAGCCATTAGCCTGGTCTGGGAGAGCAGATTTCCTCCTTTGCCTCCTGGAACACGGAAGCCTGACTCCAGTGCAGAGCACCTGGCTGGCAGATGGGCGCAGCAGAGGGTACCCCACGCTCCTTCCCATCCGGTGATTGGCCACAGCTGCAGTAGTGATGCAAACACACTCCCATTCATCATTTTATTTATATAGAACCATCCGTGCACATGCTCACACACGTACGCACATACACTGTGCCAAAAACACATATACACATTTTAAGAAAGGAAAAACTGTATTAAAATTGTAATAATATATACTGAAGACAAAAGATGAATACAAGTCACGTGGAGCACCTCTTATAATAGTGAACAGGGTTCCCTTTCTTTAAATGTGTATGCATTGTTGGGCATTCTGTATATATTATAAATCATTTGATGTGTATATGTGTGTGAGTGTATATACACATATATATTTTTTAATTTAACAAAGTTTTCTTAAAATCCTTTGCCTGCTTATTGACTTAATTTGAAAGCAATAAGACAATTAGTAAACTGGCTCTGATGAAGTAATAAGTTTATTGCTAATTTGTTGAAAATATTTTAAATATTTATTTCAATCAAAAAACATAAATAAAAAACTTTTCATATCTAAAACTTTGACATCAAATGGGAAATCCTCAAAATTATAGAATGTTTTTTAAAGAACTGGAAATTTTATGATTACGAGCAGGTAACTAATCTCCTAATGAGAATTATTGTAAATACAGGATATTACAAAATGTTATTGATACATAATATTTTCTATTGATCCCATAAACATGTACATAATATTTGTACCTATATTTGTAGGACACTTTGATACTTTGTTACATGCACAGAATGTGTAAGGATCAGGTATTTAGAATATCCATCACTGCAAACATTTATCATTTCTCTGTGTTTGGAACATTTCAAACCTCCTGACTACTCTGAAATATCCAATATATTGTTGTCAACTGCAGTCGCTGTTGTTAGAGTTTACTCCTTCTATGTGACTGGATGTTTGTAGCCACGATCCATCCTCCCTTCATCCCCTCTCCCTGCACACCCCTTCCCATCCTCTGATAACTGTGTTTCTCTCCACTTCCATGAGATCGACTTTTCAGCTCCCCCTGTGACTGAGAACATTAGCCAAGACATTCAGTCCTTTTCCCTTCAAGGAGTGCTTGCGTTTTCTGCCTTGCTGCTGCCTTTTTATTAAACGATTCTGTTAGGTGTTGCCATAACAAGTTTGCAAGTCGTTCAGGATGTCTTCTCGGCCGCAGCAGGCTGGTGGAGCCCTCTCCCTGGAGCAGAAGCCCCACCTCCCCAGGTCCCACCGCAAAGCCCTGCGCAGGTGAACAGCAGTCTAGACCCACTCGGTCACAATTCACCTGGAAGTAAAAGTTGGCACTGCTTAGGAAGCCAGACAATTCCTGATAATAGCTTTGATTTCTGTATTCTTTTGTCTATAAAATTATTAGAATGTTTTAGAAAAGCAAGTGGGAAACAGAATTCCTGATTGGATGACTCTGATGGAGGAACCAAGACACCTTCATTGCCACCATTCTTCCGATGGTGTCTTCTGACATTCCGGGTTCTGCTCACACCCGGTGTCCTCTGACATTCCGGGTTCTACTCGCACCCGGTGTCTTCTGACATTCCGGGTTCTACTCACACCCAGTGTCCTCTGACATTCCACATTCTGCTCACACCCAGTGTCCTCTGACATTCCGGGTTCTACTCACACCCGGTGTCCTGTGACATTCCGGGTTCTACTCACACCCGGTGTCCTTTGACATTCTGGGTTCTACTCACACCCAGTGTCCTCTGACATTCTGGGTTCTACTCACACCCAGTGTCCTCTGACATTCCGGGTTCTATCACACCCGGTGTCCTTTGACATTCCGGGTTCTACTCACACCCAGTGTCCTCTGACATTCCACATTCTGCTCACACCCAGTGTCCTCTGACATTCCGGGTTCTACTCACACCCGGTGTCCTGTGACATTCCGGGTTCTACTCACACCCGGTGTCCTTTGACATTCCGGGTTCTACTCACACCCAGTGTCCTCTGACATTCCGGGTTCTACTCACACCCGGTGTCCTCTGACATTCCGGGTTCTACTCACACCCGGTGTCCTCTAACATTACGGGTTCTACTCACACCCGGTGTCTTCTGACATTCCAGGTTCTACTCACACCCGGTGTCCTCTAACATTCCACGTTCTGCTCACACCCGGTGTCTTCTGACATTCCACATTCTACTCACACCCAGTGTCCTCTGACATTCCAGGTTCTACTCACACCCAGTGTCCTCTGACATTCCAGGTTCTACTCACACCCAGTGTCCTCTGACATTCCGGGTTCTACTCACACCCAGTGTCTTCTGACATTCCACATTCTACTCACACCCAGTGTCCTCTGACATTCCAGGTTCTACTCACACCCAGTGTCCTCTGACATTCCGGGTTCTACTCACACCCGGTGTCTTCTGACATTCCACGTTCTATTCACACCCGGTGTCCTCTGACATTCCGGGTTCTACTCACACCTGGTGTCTTCTGACATTCCACGTTCTACTCACACCCAATGTCTTCTGACATTCCGGGTTCTACTCACACCCCGTGTCCTCTGACATTCCGGGTTCTACTCACACCTGGTGTCTTCTGACATTCCACGTTCTACTCACACCCAGTGTCTTCTGACATTCTGGGTTCTACTCACACCCGGTGTCCTCTGACATTCCGGGTTCTACTCACACCTGTGTCTTCTGACATTCCACGTTCTACTCATCCGGTGTCTTCTGATATTCCGGGTTCTACTCACACCCGGTGTCTTCTGACATTCCGGGTTCTACTCACACCCGGTGTCTTCTGACATTCCATGTTCTACTCACACCCGGTGTCTTCTGATATTCCGGGTTCTACTCACACCCGGTGTCTTCTGACATTCCGGGTTCTACTCACACCCGGTGTCCTCTGACATTCCGGGTTCTACTCACACCCAGTGTCCTCTGACATTCCGGGTTCTACTCACACCTGGTGTCTTCTGACATTCCACGTTCTACTCACACCCGGTGTCTTCTGACATTCTGGGTTCTACTCACACCCGGTATCTTCTGACATTCCACGTTCTATTCACACCCGGTGTCCTCTGACATTCCCTTTTCTACTCACACTCCATGTCCTCTGACATTCCACGTTCTACTCACACCTGGTGTCTTCTGACATTCTGGGTTCTACTCACACCCGGTGTCTTCTGACATTCCGGGTTCTACTCACACCCAGTGTCCTCTGACATTCCCTTTTCTACTCACACTCCATGTCCTCTGACATTCCGGGTTCTACTCACACCTGGTGTCTTCTGACATTCCGGGTTCTACTCACACCCGGTGTCCTCTGACATTCCGGGTTCTACTCACACCCGGTGTCTTCTGACATTCCGGGTTCTACTCACACCCAGTGTCCTCTGACATTCCCTTTTCTACTCACACTCCATGTCCTCTGACATTCCGGGTTCTACTCACACCTGGTGTCCTCTGACATTCCGGGTTCTACTCACACCCGGTGTCTTCTGACATTCCACATTCTGCTCACACCCGGTGTCCTCTGACATTCCGGGTTCTACTCACACCCGGTATCTTCTGATATTCCGGGTTCTACTCACACCCAGTGTCCTCTGACATTCCACGTTCTACTCACACCTGGTGTCCTCTGACATTCTGGGTTCTACTCACACCCGGTGTCCTCTGACATTCCGGATTCTGCTCACACCCAGTGTCCTCTGACATTCCACGTTCTGCTCACACCCGTGACATTCCGGGTTCTACTCACACCCAGTATCCTCTGACATTCCGGGTTCTACTCACACCCAGTGTCTTCTGACATTCCAGGTTCTACTCACACCCAGTGTCTTCTGACATTCCATGTTCTACTCACACTCCATGTCCTCTGACATTCCGGGTTCTACTCACACCCAGTATCCTCTGACATTCCAGGTTCTACTCACACCCAGTGTCTTCTGACATTCCATGTTCTACTCACACCCAGTGTCCTCTGACATTCCAGGTTCTGCTCACACCCAGTGTCCTCTGACATTCCAGGCTCTGTGTCTGGTCAGCTACTGTGTGATATCGGCTCTCCTTCCAGCGGCTTGTAGGTCTCCTAGCTCTGTTTCAAAGGAAAAGCATCTTTAGCTCTTGTTGATTCCATCAATGTTTGCATTGAGTCAAAAGGCTGTGACAGTGCTTGCCCTTGACTGAACTCAATCCCCTGGCTGTGTGTTAGTTAGATGACCACCATGGCCTCCCTGCAGTCTGTGAGCACTGATACAATCAGTCTTATTGCCAGGGCTGGACCCAGGCTCTACTATGGGCCTCCACCTGGGTGACCGGCCATCACCCTCCCATCACTCCTGCTCTGCTCTTTGTAGTAAGGCACATTCTGCTCCCACTGCTCCCGGAGCTGCTGTTCTACTGCTGGCCTGACCTCCTCTGGCCCAATCAATTAAAACCATTTTTCTGAGTCTTAGAAACAGTTGTCCCGCCATGATGGGGACATCTCAGTCACTTTCTTGGGAAGACCTTTTGGCTTCCTAAATGTGAAAGTTCAGTAGAGCTGCTATAACAAATACTACAGACTGGGTGGCTTGAGCAGAAGTTTATTTTCTCAGTTCTGCAGGCTAGAAGTTTGAGGTTTAGGCTCAGCAGGGTTGGTGTCTCCTGAGGCTTTTCTTCCTGGCTGGGAGGTGGCTGTTGTCCCTACATCCTCACAGGACCTTCCTCTGTGTTTGTCTGTGTTCCAGTCTCCTCTTCTGAGGACACTGGTCACACTGGATTAGGGCCACCACAGTGACCTGGTTTTTAACTCAGTTCTTTCCCTAAATGTTCCATCTCCGAACACAGCCACATTCTGAGGTGTAAGGGTTAGGATTCCACCATATGAAGTTTGGGGGGTGTGAGCAGGGGAGAGATGTGCAGACCCAATGTAACCCCAAGATTGTACTCAGAACTTTTCAGTTTTTGTTGTACCTAAACCTTCCCTCCTTGCCGTGGCTGTCTGGCTCTGGCATCGAATGTCTGGAGGTGCTGTGGGCGTAGACAGGCAATAGTTCAGGCCAAGCCTCATATAAACCACCGCTAGTTAAAAGGGATTTTGAAGTGACTGCCCCAGGCTCCCTGAATGCTGTCCCACCAAAGTCACACTGATCCCCAGAAGGGATCCTCAGAAGCTGAGCCATTCCAAGGCACACCTATTTCCCAGCACAGAGTTTGTTCCGGAAGGCCAGAGGGAGTACCAAGCTGGTACCCGAGGCTGGAGCTCACCAGGCAGAGAAGGGACAAGCTGGCCTCTGCTGCACCACGTGGTCTTGGTGGGTGTTTTAATGAGCACTTACTATATTCCAGATACTATGGTAGGCATTTACTTTCTCCTAAAAAGAACAAAACAAAGAAGATTGAAAAACCCACCATCTGCTATTTTATTTTTAAATATAACACTCACATTCACGCCCAAAATGCAGTGCAGACAATCTGGGAGTGAACAAAAGTCCTCTTCATGGAAATAATTTAGCTCTATACACACTATACTCTCCCGTTTTTCTCATTCTGCTGTGAACCAAGGACTTATTTATAAAAAATTATTATTTGTCCTTAGCTTTGAAGGTGAATAGAAGAAAGATTGGTGTAGGCTGGGGGAAAATGCCAAGAAAAAGAGTGGAGTCCTTAGTGTTACAGAAAGAACACGAACTTTGGAGGCAAAGATTGATGGGTTGGAGTCTGACTGCAGCGCACACCGTGCCGGACCCTGTGACCCAAACGCAAGCCGTGGAGTGGGCGTTCCCTGGGGTCTGCATGTGGACGCTGGGGTATTATGTTGCCCCTGTGATTGTCAGGGTGGAGTTAGGGAGTCTGTTACATCAGGAGACCTCTGGTGTCTCCCAGCATCTGTGACACGGCCTCAGAATGCATGCACAGTTGTCCTTGTTGAAGTGACCATGACACACAAATGATTATTGGCAACATGTTGCCCATTTAGGAAGCTGTGTCCTGTCTGTGTGGCTTTCTTGGTTCCCAGTTGGCATTCTGGGCCGTTACAAGCAGGCACAGCTGCATACCTGTGGAGGTGACACCCTGCATGTGAGCCCATTGTCATAGTCCTCGGAGGTGAAATCAGTGCCAGAGATCAGCCTCATTTCACAAAGTTTAGGAAGAAATAAGCCTTCATCTAATTGTTAATTAACTGAGATGAATTGACCTCAGAACCAGGGAGAGATTTACTACAAACTGAAGAACTCTTTTCTTTCTTGTTCTTCTTTTTCTCTTTCTAAATCTTTCCCCCTCCCAATAAGAAGTATATCACATCTTTGAAAGGGTTTATTTTTTATTTTTTTGGTCTTAGCTGGGAAGAGACTTTGAGTTTGTTCACAGAGCCGCAGGAGCCAAGTGAGGGGGACCGACAGATGGAGTGAGACCTTGGCAGAAGTGGGAGGCAGTGGGTGGGGAGACTCACGGAGAGCTGTCCTCTCCTGCCACCATCCTGCCCACATCCACCCCCTCGGGAGGAAAGTTGGCCCTCAAGGTACGATGAAACACACATGCACCCTACATGGAGGCCCCTTGATCTGGGTCCTCTTCCAGCACATTTGAGAAATTAATGATGCCATAGCATCTTCACAAGTGACAAGGAAATATAGGGCATGCCACGCCCCTAACAGTACATATGGCCGATACTCGAGAATCACAACTCTCCTAACTGTGAGCGCATGGATGTGCATGCTCTAAATTCATCAGATACAAAAGCAAAGTTAAAATGCTAAATAATCCATCCTAATTACTGTATGTCTATATTTGTAACTGGGACACGTGGCGCACACTGCACCCTTCTCTGGTTGTCTCACTGGCCATTGGAAACAGGATATTTAGGAAGAGTCTGCACAGCGTGGAAGTGGCCAGCCTGGATCCCCAGGGCTCACTGCTGCGGTTTGGGTTCTGCACCACCCAAACATCAGCATTGTGGGCCTTGTGACTCAGCTTCTCGGTGCCTCAGTTTCTTCACTCGTCACTAGGATGATGGGATGCTGCTGCCTCTTTGGGAGGACTCGTGTGGTGTTGAGAACTGGGGCAGGCACACCAGCTTTCTGGTACAGGCGCCACACAGACAGGGAGCCAGGGCAGCTGTGGCTGCTCCAAGAGACTGCAGGATCACACGCCTTCTCTAGGATCTGCTAATTGTGGTCACAGTCCAGGTTTGAAGATTTTCCATCTTTGGTTCAAAACCTGAGCAGTGTGTCCCTTTAGTGTGTATTTTCCAGAATTCTCCAGAGAAAGGGAATCCTTAGGTGAACAGCCGAAGGTGCCAGGGGTCCACTGGGGTGGGCAAGGTCACCCAGGTAACAGAATCCAGAGTAGCTTTGGCCAAGAAATGTGAGGCATGTCCTGGGTGTGCTCGACTGAGGAGCAGATGAGAAGTGGTTAGCATGTGGGTCAGTGTCAGCCTGAGGAACGTGCTGGCCGTGCAGCCAAGCTTCACCTCTGCCCAGGGCGGCCAGAGTCGAGCCTCTCCGCACCCTTCCTGCACCTGCGCTCTGTCTCAAGGTCAATGAGTTTGGCCCATGCTCCATTAGTACTTTCTCTGCCCACAGTCCTGTGGACTTGAACTTTGCCCACCCGAATGCTACCTCAGTCCTGTGCAGCACCCAAGGACGGACCTTCTGAGACTGGGGACTCTTGGATAGAGAGCTTTAGTCTGCATTCAAGAGTAGGATTGACTCAGCTGTGTACCTGCTGAGAAAGGGGTCTGTAAGGAAGAGCCAGTGCACATGGTGCATATAAAGGGCACGAGCCCAGAGTCAGTGTGCCGGTGGCCCTGGGCGCTAAGGCCACTGGACCCATAAGTACCCAGCAGTTCCTAAACTAGTGTCAAGACATGACTCCTAAGGGTGGGGCCAAAGCTGCTTCTAAGTTATTGTAGGGATCTCAATCAAAAACAGCATTGATTTACTTACTCCTATGCTCTGAACTAAGCAAAATTTTAATCCCAGAAAATATGAGATCCTACTATGTGAATACAGTACGAAAATCACAGGCAGAAGTTTCACTTGTTGTTCCCCAGACTCACTGTCCACACGTACAGGTGTGCACATAAACTCACTGTCCATACACAAACACTCGTGCACAAACGATGCATACACATCCCCCACGTACACAGGCGCCCACACACAAAGCTGCGTGTACACGTGCACCCACACACAGGCTGGCTGAGCGCGGCTGGCTCTGGAGAGCCCCACCTTCCCTTTGCTAACCATACATTCACTTAATTGTCTCAGGACAGGGAGCAGACATGACAGGTTTAACTTGGAGAAACGTATTGTTTCCCTGCCAACTGAGAAAAGGCCACAGCATGCCACCTTAGCAGGACACCTCTCTCCACCACTGAAAAGTCCAAACACTGGTGTGCACAGAATCCTGAGGGGTGGAAAGAAAATTCAGAACATATTTCTGGTACTTTTTTCCTGGAGCAGAAAGTCCCCGGTTGTTGCTGGATATGGTAGCTGGCGTTCCTTGCCCTGTTTGCTGGCAGATAAAGGCAACCCCTGTTCACTTCCTCACGTGACATAGCCACGTTGTGAATTACGCACAGCACATGTGCAGGGGGCTGCCCCAGGTGTGCCCGCTGGGCCATGCTGTGAGTCTCTGCCCTGTGCCCGCTCTTGCACCTGGGCAGTTACCTTATTTCCCTCCCAGCTTCCTCACCTGTAAAGCTGGTCAATCCCGGCCCCCAGCTCGGAGGGCTCCAGTGAGGACTAAACGAGAAGGCATACGAAACAGAAGGGCAGCTGGTACAAAGAATGCTCTCGTTAATGTTAGTAATTACTGCAAACAATAACAGCAGGGAGCTAACTCATGTATCATTAATGAATGTTCTCTGGGAGCCAGAAAAGATATTTTAAAAATTCTGCAAAATCCCAGGTGAAAAGGCTGGGTGGGAGCGCTTGTCTGGGACGTTGGGTGCCCTCTCTGTGCACTCAAATGAGGGGGGCCGGCGGCAGGGTGGTTGTGATGAGGGGAACCCCAACTTCTCTTTCCTCCCTGAATACATCTAACACCTAAAACCCTGTTTCAGGCGACCTGGGTGTCCACAGTGGGGAGGAACTCCAGCTCACCACCACCATCACCCACGTGGACGGGCCCACAGAGATCTACAAGCTGACCCGCAAAGAGGCCCAGGAGTAGGAGGCCTCAGTGCCCGGCAGGGACAGGCTGTCTGCCCCCCAGCCCTCTAACTAGGGTGGGGAGGTGCTGGGGAGAGCCCAGTGCACAGATGGAAGCCTCCCGTCTCTGAACTGTGGCTCCTTGGACCAGCAGCATGGATGTTTTTAGTCTGCCTTCTGACGGTAGCTTTGGAGGAAGATTCCTGCAGCCAAGATGTTGTGTATGATAACAAAAACTCTAGTATGACACGTTTCCTGTGATCATTGTTAATTAGTGACATAGTAACATCTGTAGCAGGTGGTTAGTAAACTTCATGTGTTGGGGGTATACTCCTTGGGGGATGGTTTGCACGGATGGGGAGTGGAATATTTGACTTTTTTCCTGTTTTAGATTCTAGGGTAGATGTTAACCTCCTCGGCAGCCCCGGTCCAAGGTAGGCTGGTGTCACAGTTCTCACTCCTAACCCATGACCACTTTTTTTTCTTTATTTATGTCACCAGCTGGCCTACTGAGTTCATATTTAAGTTGTCAATAGATATGTGTCCCTACTTTTGTGGCATAATAAGAAATAACTGAATTTCATGAGAAGGTCTTTCCCACCAGGGGTATTTCAGCTTTGAAACCAAATCTATGTGTTCAGTACTAACCCAGCTGTTGGATGTGGGTTTAAAAAATGTTTGCTAAACAACCCAGGTAGGATTTATCATATTAAATGGCCTTTGGGTCTGAAAAGCTTTTTTAACCTCTTGCTTAAAATGTGTTTTATTTTGATAAGGTGCTTCGAACCGTCTCCATGAGTGTAGACCCAATCATTTAAATAAACCTGCATGCCTGCATACACTCCACACATCCCGTCTGCTCACCCTGCACACTGCACGCCACCCTCTTCAGGTTAAGTCTAGAGCTGGGGGGAGGGTGGGGAAATAACTTTATGAAAAATTAAAGTATTTTGCCATCAAATCAAAGTGTTTGGGGACAGTATCTATTCCATGAAAGAGGAAACATTTTTGTGCTGGGTGGTTGACCCCCCTTAAGCTGGCGATCATTTGCACAGAACATCATACGCTTTAGAAGCAGACTCTCCCCCACCTTCAGATTTCTCCAGCCTGTTTCCTTGTATTTTGATGCTGTCATCGGAGAGGTGACATGGTGTAGCAGAGAAGATGGGCAGCTTCCTGTCAAAGGTCTGCCATGTACTGGTCGTGTGACCTTGTTCAGGCCATCTGACCCAACTGTTCCCTCACCCACAAACTGGCATCCTGGTCTTACAGTAAAAATTCAGCCTGTGTATGTGGCACACGCTTTGTGAACTGTAAGCCATGTAAGCACGTTTTTCCTGGCATTTAAGACCAATTTCATGAGTGTCTTGTTTTTCAAATGCTGATGCCTGGAGGTTTGGGACACAGTCCATTTAACCCAGCACTCGGCACCCCGAGCCGCTCTTTTCCCTGATTTTGGCTAAACTGTGGTAAGCAGTGGTAGGAGGGAATACAGGCCCCTGCTGTTATCTCCAAGGCCCTTACGTCACCTCAGGTGGCATGTGGTCCTGGGCACCCTAGGTCCACCCACCGACCCACTGCCGGGATGAAGTGAAGGTGAAGCACTACGGGCACGCCTGCCCCCAGAGGAGGGCACCGTCCGCCGCCTGGAGTGGAGAAAGGGCCTGAGGGCACCTTCAGGAAGAAGCAGGACTTTCCCCGGGCCAAAGGACCAAAGTGTCAGTGAGACCAACATCCCAGAAGCAGCGCAGCTTTGTCACCCGGCCTGGCAGGCACAGGGGGTGGGGAGGGCAGACGATGAGCTCCAACGAGAAGGGTGTTCAGTGCCATGGCAAGAGTCACAACACCTGGCTTTGGGTTCCAGGCAGGGAAGTGCTATGACTGGAATCACTACTGGAGCCAGAGGGACACTCCCACCTGGGGACACTCCCACCTCTGGATACTCCCACCTCGGGACACTCCCACCTGGGGACACTCCCACCTGGGGACACTCCCACCTCTGGATACTCCCACCTCGGGACACTCCCATCTCGGGACACTCCCATCTCGGGACACTCCCACCTCGGGACACTCCCATCTCGGGACACTCCCACCTCGGGACACTCCCATCTCGGGACACTCCCACCTCTGGACACTCCCATCTCGGGACACTCCCACCTCTGGACACTCCCATCTCGGGACACTCCCACCTCTGGACACTCCCACCTGGGGACACTCCCACCTCGGGACACTCCCACCTCGGGACACTCCCACCTCTGGACACTCCCACCTCGGGACACTCCCACCTCGGGACACTCCCACCTCTGGACACTCCCACCTCGGGACACTCCCACCTCTGGACACTCCCATCTCGGGACACTCCCACCACTGGACACTCCCATCTCGGGACACACCCACCTCTGGACACTCCCATCTCGGGACACTCCCACCTCTGGACACTCCCATCTCGTGACACTCCTACCTCTGGACACTCCCACCTCGGGACACTCCCACCTCTGGACACTCCCATCTCGGGACACTCCCACCTCTGGACACTCCCATCTCGGGACACTCCCACCTCGGGACACTCCCACCTCTGGACACTCCCATCTCGGGACACTCCCATCTCGGGACACTCCCACCTCTGGACACTCCCACCTGGGGACACTCCCACCTCTGGACACTCCCACCTCCGGACATTCCCACCTCAGGACACTCACCTCAGGACACCCACCTTAGGACACTCCCACTCAGGACACTCCCACCTCGGGACACTCCCACTCAGCACACTCCCACCTGGGGACACTCACCTCGGGACACTCCCACCTCAGCATACTCCCAGTCAGCACACTCCAACCTGAGGCAGGAGGGGCACAGCAGGTGGAAGGTGAGGGAGAAACCCAAGGTCCAAGGGCCAAGGTTGCAGCTGGTCCTCCTGGGTGTCCTGTCTCCTCCAGCCAGCTGGAAGGAGTGACAGCTCTGCTGAAGAAGCTCCCTCCTCAAGGGTGCAGGTGGGGCACAGCCCACCACAGTCGGTGGGAAGGGAAGTGGAGATGCCTCCTGAGGTGAGAGAAACTTTTATTATGGACCATCCCATCTAGAGGAAATAACATTATTGGCCATGCATACCAATTTTTTACATCAACATAAAAATCTTTCATGTTGCTTTAAAGAATATTAAGGAAGGAAGTATAGAATTGACCAATTGTCTATTTTTTAAAAATTAAGAATAGTCCCCAAAGTATGACATAAGTGGTTCCTGGAGTTATCACTCATGATTACCCCATGTAATTTTAATCATTTCTCAGAACTGAGATAAAGCACTTTGACAATTCTGATGCCTGGATCTCAGAGCTGGTGGAGCCCTTGGAAGTTACACTCCTGGGGTCTGGCTGATACTTTTGAGAAGATGAAGAGAGGTGTCAGTGAGTCAGAGAACCTCACACCGTGGGCTTAGGTCTCCTCCTCATCTCAGCAGTCCTAGAAACTCTCAAACTAGATGGGGCTCTCAAAGGCTGACTGTGACTCTGGGGAATCTATGAACAAGGACTCCTGTGCAATCTTATACAACAAAAAATAAATCGTGTGGCTCACCCACCAAGTTTCTTCCTAGAAACTTCTAGAAAAACGGGAAATAGAAGGGCTTTTTTTTTTTTTTTTTTTTTTGACAAAGAATAGATGCACAGAGCAATTTTGGCACCTTGAAAGAGATAAAGTCCTAACTTTTTGCCTCCCAGGAAAATGCACGCCACTCCCCAGACAGTGCCTAGCCCTTGCACACGTCAGCAATCCCTGTCCCTCTTTCTGACAGCTGCAGACACCTATGTTCTTTGAGATCCCCTTTTCTGAATTCAAGCCTGCTTTCTCCATCAGCAGAGTGTTATGGCACTCTGACCTGGAGGCTCTCCCTGTGTCCCACCTGTCAGTCAGCCCATTCTGGCCCCGTGGGGCTGTGGGCCACTTGATCTCCGCCAGCCTCCTCTGCCACCACACTGGGACAGTCGATTTTGCTGTGTAGGGTGGCTCAGTTTCTGAGACGACATCAGCAGCGCCTTCCTACTGACCTCAGAAGGGACTTTCAGGTACATCTTGAACCCTAAGTGTGAGGAGCTTCCAGTGCCCTGCACGTGAGGAGCTTCCCAACCCCCTCTGGGGTTGAGGCCTCCCTTATAACGCCTGCCAGTTTGCACTGACAAACTGGGTCCTGCCCCACTCAGCTCTTCCCTTGGTGTCTCTGCATCTCAGTCCTGACCCTCCTCCAGACGAGGCTTCCTGTAGCTCTCCCATGACCGCTCACCGGTCACCTGTATCCCGGTTTCTCACTGTCCCGAAATCCAGTATCCAATGCAGTGCTCCCTCCAGCCGCACAGAGGGTGTGAAAACTGCGATTTCCTGCTAGGGGCTCCTTGTCCTAAGAAAAAGGCACAGGGTTTTTTAAAATGTCCGCATCTTACTACTTTTTTTTTTTTTTTTTGCTTCTCCTGATCATGTAACTACTAAATTTAGAGTTTTAAAAATTAATATTATCAATACTTTCATATATATATATATATCCCTGTATTATTTTACTTTTCTCACACAAAATATTCAAGAGGTAAAGGACATCTTTACCTTAAAAAATAAACAGAGTTTGATAGTCGGGCATTGTGGCGGCGCCTGTTGTCCCAGCTACTTGGGAGGCTGAGGCAAGAGAATCGTTTAAGCCCAAGAGTCTGAGGTTGCTGTGAGCTGTGATGCCACAGCACTCTAACCAGGGTGACAGCTTGAGACTCTGTCTCAATAAATAAATAAATAAAATAAACAGTTGGAAACAAAAGAGTTTGAAGTAAAAGTAATAAAGTCTTTTCCAAGTACAAAATGGATTGGTTCCAAGTGCTGGAGAATTCACAAATACATATTCATCAGAAAAACCTCCCTCGGCCTGGGCCTCACTCTTTTGTCCAGACCTTCACACACACACACATGCACACACACACCATGTACACACATGCACACCACAAACACACCATGCACAGTGGACACACGCCACCCACACACATGCACACTGAAAGTTAGACAGCAGTGATGTGTACTGTAACATGTAACTTTATAACTGACAGACTCCCCTGTCCCAGGTCAGACTCCATAGGAAGGCAGTGCAGCCAGACAGGTCAGGCTCACACACACTGAAAGTGTCGCAGCTGGAGCAAAAGAGAGCTGCAGTCTCTGAAGCTGGCTCTTTTCAGCAACTATTTACAGCAAAGAGCCAAGCTGCTGCACAGTTGCTGTGAGCTGCAACTCCCTCTAAAGCCAAATGACCTTATTGGGACATGTTATTCCAGCCTTAAAAAAAAAAAAAAAAAAGCTAAAAAGCTAACTGGCCTCTGCTCCCCTCCACGTGCAGCCAGTGCCTGCCCTCTTCCGGCCAGAGGCAGAATGACAGTGACACTGAGCAAACTCCCCTGGACAAAAGTCAGAGCTTGCGCTTCGGAAGGAGGTTTAGTAGTCCCTACAAAAAATACTTGCCGCTTTTGGTGAGTTCTGGTCCCAGCTCTGCCTCCACCTCTCACTCTGGGATCTCGGCACAGCCTCGCCCTGCCCCTTCACTGGGGATGTCTGAAGTCCGCCCTGGCCTGATGCTGAAGGACCATGAGGGCGGCCACCTGGACAGTGTGGGGCAATGTGCTGGCATCACAGTCCAGGAACGGACATGAGTTTGCAGATTCTGCAGCCCGCAGACCCCTCCCCGTGGCACAGCCCCTCGCCTCCAGCTCCCCAGGTGTGGGGAGCGACCCTCCAGCTTTGAGGGACACATTCTTTTCACCTGCCAGAAGTCACGTAGCCCCTACATACTTTCCTTATTATCGGCAAGTACACAGCTTTTCCTCCTTAAGGTTAATCCTCACCCCAGGTGTTAAGATTTACCTTGGTAATGACACCTTATGACCGAAGCTGCTGCACAGCCCGCTGCTGGCTGCAGACAGGCCTCCCACCCCACCTAATGACTGAAGCTGCTGCACAGCCCGCTGCTGGCTGCAGACAGGCCTCCGACCCCACCTTATGACTGAAGCTGCTGTGTCTTGTCTGTCTTTCTCGTTTCCCATTTCCACTCAGGTTATTTCTCCTTCCTCGCGCTGGGTCACAAGACCCAGGCTGACTGCTGCAGCTGGACACTCTGTCCTTAGGGATGAATCAAGTCTGGGGAGTCGTCTCCAAGCAAAGCGGAGCTTCTCCTCAGTGCTCAGAGAGCTAAAGGAGCTGCGTGCGGGAGCAGTCAGGACACAGCTCTCTCCACAGCCTGTGCTTGGCCCACGGCCCCTAACCCTAACCCTAATCATGTGGGCTTCGGGGCAGTGCTGTGCTGGTGGCCACAGACACCTGTGCCCAGATCCAGGCTCTTCTAAGCAAAGCACCACGGTTAGCAGATCCTACCTGTCTGTAGAGGGCTTGACAAAAGAGGTGGTTTTAGAGGCATGGGGAACATTTTAAAAATAGTATTTGTGCCTCTTAGTCTAGAGGCCTCCTTAAAGCAGACCCAGAGGATTTGTCTGCAAAAAGTTGTCCTGGGACCCACTGAGGGAGGATGGAGAAGTAAGGGTGAGGAGAAGGGAAAGCAAGGAAGGGCCTCCAACGTGCCAGGAGTGTGCCACAGGGCCACCAGGAGGTGGGGTCAGCACCTGCTCCCACCCTTCCTAGGCAGAGGGTCACACCTGGACTTGTAGCCACTTGGAACTGGGGCAACCGTGGGGACTATGGCTGGGGTATCCATGGCTGTGCTACATTGTTTTTATCTGATCTCAAAAGGGAAACAGTCTTAAGACAAACACTTTGCAAAATACATTGAAGAGTGAAAGAAAAAAACGGTAAACTTTTCACGATCATACCACCCAGAGATATTATTAAATACTCTGAGCGTGTTCTCACCCCAGGTCTCCCATGCATATGCCCATGTGTGTTATATATGTAGAAATTAATGTTGTATTAAACAGAAAATACATTTCTGGATGGTGTTACGTGACCTTTTCACAATGTTTGTAACTAGAAAATATTTTCATGTTATTAGTTGTCATCTATAACATGATTTTAATGACTTTGTTATCGTAGTCTCCAATAAGGATGTGGCATAATTTATTTCTATTTCTCTACTGTGGGACATTTAAATGGTTTGCCGTTTCACTATTACATATGTTGAAATGAACATCCTTGGATATAAAATCTTTTTCTGTACATCTCTGATTATATACAAAGGACAATTGCCTTACGGTCAATTCCTTAGAGTTATTGGTAAAAGATCAGTTATTCCTTGGTTACATTTATGTTCAGCATCCCATTGTGGGCCAGGTGCTAATCTAAGCACTTGAGGCACAGCAGTAAATGACGTCCCCTTCACCGTGGGGTGTGTTCACTGGTGGGGGACAGGTGTGAGGAAGGTGACAGGGAACAGACAAGCACAGTCACAGTGATGAAGGCCAAATGCATTCAGCGAGGGCATCTGCAGGCTGACACTGCAGTTCTGAAATGTGTGACCTCAAGAGGCAAAATAAGTTGAATTTTGTATTTGCTTCGTTACTGGCAATACGGAGCATGTCCCATACTCCCACGAATTTGTGTTTTTAGGTGATCAGGTCAGCTTCCTTGCCTATTTCCTTTTGATGTTAGGATTTAGGGTAAATTTGTCACTTAGTTTTAATTTTGATTTTGACATTTGCTGCAACAGAGAGCTTTTCAATTTTTTATGTAACCAGCTTGCAAATCACTTAAGGAGAGCTTCCCTAAGATTATAGGTTACCCATGGTTTTCCTAGTTTTAAAAAAAAAAATTTTTTTTTTTTAGTTTTCTTTAACTCATCAATTCATATGAGATTTGCTTTTCAGTAGAAATCTCAGTTGAATATTTTTCCCAAATAGTTACCCCTACATGATTATTTGGATAATCACTGGGGAGGGCGGGATTTTGAGCAAGCTGGGCGATGGCGGCAGGTGCTCCTTGGAGCAGGGCGGGCTGAGGCCACGGAACCATTGCAAACACTAGCCTGCCAGGAGGTGCCAGCAGGAAGTAGCCTCGGACTATGCTGGGGACTCCCGGGGAACGCGCCTCCAACTCTGCCCCCAGGTGCCAAGGACACGCACATCTGGGACGGTGGACTTGCCCTGTGCCCCACGGCAGGGGCTGAGCGAGCTAAGGGAAAGAGGGCCGCGGTGGCCACCTGACCGCTGTCCCTGGACCTCCCAGGAGCTGCCCTAGACGCGTCCTGCCTTCTGCCCCTCCGTGCTGCAGCGCAGGCCGGGAAGGCACCAGCTAGAAGCAGATGGCCGTAATGACTGCGGGACAAACAGGGACCACGCGAGCCACCTCTGCGGGCACAGAGAAAGCCGTGGTGACGAGGACTCCAGCGCGACTGCGGGTGGCTGTGTGTCCTGGGCGGAGCAGTCCAGGTCCCGGAGTCCGTGGCCCGTCCCGGGCTCGGAGTGCGCGCGGCAGGTGCAGGGTGCGCGCTGTGCACTAGCTGGGGGCAGGAGAGAGAGCGTGTGGGGTAGAGAGGGAAGCGCACAGTTAGAGAAAGAAGGGACTGGGAGGGAGGGAGGGAGGGAAGGAGGGAGTTGAAAATGCGTTGGGAAGAATTTGAACCTAGATTTGTTGTGAGTTGAAATTTCTGCCAATAATTCGGGGGGGACCTGCTGGCGCTGAAAACCGCACCTGCCCGGAATTAGTCGCGGCTATTTGCTGCCCTCTGCTGGCCACAATGAATAATGGCTGCATTGCGACAGTCGTACCTGATTGAAAGAACAGTGTTACTCTTTCGCCAAAAAATAGTTATCCAGTGTCCATTAAGTGCCAGGTACTGTTCTATCCAGTACTCAAAATAGACAAAGACCCCTGTCTTCGTGAAACTTAATTCAAAAATAGCAACAATAATAATATTAACATGTGTAGCTATTTATATGCCTGCCTTTATTTTAATAGCTTCATACTTACCAACTTTTTTTTTTGAGACAGAGTCTCACTTTTTCACCCTCAATAGAGTGCTGTGGCATGGTAGCTCACAGCAACCTCAAACTCTTGGGCTCAAGCGATTCTTTTGTCTCAGCCTCCAGAGTAGCTGGGACTACAGGTGCCCACCAGAATGCCCGGCTATTTTTAGAGACAGGGTCTCGCTCTGGCTCCGGCTGGGCTCCAACCTATTTGCTCAGGGAATCCACCTGCCTCGGCCTCCCAGAGTCCTGGGATTATAGGCACCAACCACCGTGCCCAGCTTAATTTAATCCTCAAATCAATTCTGTGGTATAGGTACAATTATTTTCCCCCCAGTTTACAGATGAGGAATCTGGGGCACAGAGAGGTCAAATGATATCCCTACAGTCACACAGCTAGGAAGTAACTGAGCCTGGTTTAACTTGGTTTGGTTCCAGACCCTGTTCTTAACCATCCCATACTCCACCTTTCAGGTTCTGGGAGATGAATCCCTCTTCCCAATTGGAATATGTAAACCAGCATCGTTTCTAGATGGGGAGGCAAAATGCTGCTCTTTTGACTTAGCCACTTGTCGATCTCAGCCACCCTGTGGCTCCGAGCCAGTCCCTGACCCCATGAGGTTGTCAGAGAATTAGTATGTGAGAAGTGTGTACTTACAGCCGGGGTCCTGCCAACTGTCGTCCCTCTCTGCCTCCCTCCCGATGCTTTGCCCTGGGGCAGAGTGTCAACACAGCCAAGAAGGGGCTGAATCTCTGGGCTGTGGTCCCAGGTCTCAGTGGTCCCAGCTTTTCCAGCTTGGCATAACACACGGGCTAGCCTGGGGGTGAATGATGGAGGATCTTCCCTGTTGGCAATGGGACAGCTCCTGGGAGAGACGGCAGCTGCTGTCCAGGAGAGGAGAACTCTAGTCTCCAGGGAGGGCTGTGCTAAAATGCCAGTGCCTGCTGCTGGGAGGGAGAGTGTCAAAAGAAGCAGAACTCAGGTGCAGTGGGGGAATCCTCAGAATGTTTTTGAAGCCCTTGATTCCTATTTGTAAGTTTTAAAAATCAGGTATGTCCACTCTCATGCAAAAAAGATTAACTTTAGATCAGTGGTTCTCAACCTTCCTAATGCCGCGATTTACACAGTTCCTCATGTTGTGGTGACCCCCAACCATAAAATTATTTTCGTTGCTACTTCCTAGCTGTAATTTTGCTGCTGTTATGAATCGTAATGTAAATATCTGATATGCAGGATGTATTTAGACGACCCCTGTGAAAGGGTCATTCAACCTCCCAAAGGGGTTGTGACCCACAGGTGGAGAACCACTGCTTTATATGATCATGTTTTTAAATTTTGTTTTTTAAAAGTGCCTTCAGAGGCTGGTCACAGTGGCTCACCTGTTATCCAGCACTCTGGGGTGGATCACTTGCATTCACGAGTTCCAGACCAGCCTGAGCAAGAGTGAGACCCTGTCTGTACTAAATATAGAAAAAAATTAGCTAGCCACTGTGGTAGGTGCCTGTGGCAAGTACTATCGGGGGGCTGAGGCAAGAGGATTGCTTGAGCCCAGGAGCCTGAGGTTGCTCTACCCAGGGCAAGAGAGTGAGAATCTGTCTCAAAAAAATAAATAAATAAAAAATAAGCAAATAAAATATGCCTACAGAATAAGACATTAAAAAATAAGCAAATAAAACATGCCTTCAGAAATATGTAGATGTTTTTTAAAGGTATCCTGTCATAATATGATAGCCCAGAATTTTCTCTGTAACCAATGATGTCCAAATAACAATAACAATAGCTACCCCACATGAAGTAACAATAGCGACCCCTGTGTGAAGCACCAGCTATGAGCCAGCACCTCCCACCAGGCCCATGACGTAGGTACTTTTATTCACACCGCTTACCAACAAGCACACTGAAGTTCAGAGAGGTTAAGTCACTTGCCCTAGGTCACACAGCCAGCACACAGGGCTGTGCCTGACTGACTCGTCAGCCCTACCCCACCTGGCATCCCAGAATGAGGGAGACATGAACTGAGCAAGCCCCTCTGGGCCCTGGGTGCCAGCAGCTGCCAGGTCCTTGCTGGGGATTTACACAGTCTGAGGCATCGAGACCATCTAGGTCTCGAACACACCGCCTTCTGAATCTGCAGGGGGCTACAGGATGTGCTCTTCTCCCAAACACGTTCGGTCACTGTGCTCCCTTCTCCTCACAGCATGGCTGTGGGACTCGGTGTTCACAGCAGGGTGCACAGCTCACTGGGGTCTGAGAAAGTGAAGGTTCTGAAAGACGATTTCTGATTCTGAGGGTCTGGAGAGGACCCTGAGATGGTGCCTTCCCACCATGCTCCCAGGCAGTTCTGGCTGCCAGCCAGAGCACACTTCACACTGTGAGGCATGGGAGCTATTTCTTTTATTATTCTATCTTTTTTTTTTTATACAAGAGTTTCACTCTGTCACCCTTGGTAGAGTGCCACGCATCAGCCTCACTCACAGTAACCTCAAATTCTTGGGTTCAGGGATCCTCCAGCCTCAGCCTCCCGAGGGGCTGGGACTACAGGCACCATCACATCTGGCTAGTTTTTTCTATTTTTAGCGGAGATGGGGTCTGGCTCTTCCACTCCTGAGCTCAAACGATCCTCCTACCTCCTAGAGTGCTGGGATCACAGAGTGGAGCTATTTCTAGAAGACACATCTGCTGTGTGCCCCATCCTGGAAGTCCCGTGACATCCCTCTCACAGGCCCAGGAACCACAAGGCACTTGGATCATCTGAAAAGCAGCCTTGGCCATGGGCTCATGAGATCTCTGTCTGTCTCTGTTCCCAGCTATCTGCTGGGGACGCAGAACTGTGCCTGGAGCACCGAGGGGCTCAGTAATCAGCCAGGGAGTAAGGGCAGGGTCAGGGCAGTTCCCCAAAGATGCCCTTTCCTGGGCATCCTGCCCTTTCTGAAACTTTCATTGTGCTGAGTTGTGATGACTTTGAGTCCAGGACTTCCACAAACTCACCAAAGATTTTAAAAAGCATGTCTTTCTTTTCTTTTTTTTTTTTGTAGAGACAGTCTCACTGTACCACCCTCGGGTAGAGTGCCGTGGCGTCACACGGCTCACAGCAACCTCTAACTCTTGGGCTTATGTGATTCTCTTGCCTCAGCCTCCCGAGCAGCTGGGACTACAGGCGCCCGCCACAACGCCCGGCTATTTTTTTGTTGCAGTTTGGCCGGGGCTGGGCCTGAACCCGCCACCCTCGGCATGTGGGGCCGGCGCCCTACTCACTGAGCCACAGGCGCCGCCCTAGCATGTCTTAAACTCACCTATCCGACCCCTCTACCCTCTCTGTAAGGTGTTCACCTAGAGGACACGGATGTCTTCATGGTCACAGGAGGCTGGATGGCCTGGGTGTGAGTGAGCCCGGGCTTCCACAGATGTGGTCTCAGAGAGGCAGGTGGACAGAGAAGCTTTCTGCTCTGACACTCAGGGGTGGGCTGCAAGCTGACAAGGGTCCCCAGAATGAAGCATTTTCTTTAAAATGAGACCAAACATCCCTTCTCACGGATTCCTGCCTCAACCTTGTCCTGATGCTCTCACCACCAACTTAGGAGCCGAGTTTCTTGCTCTTTAACCATCTGTCTGTTTTGACCCTGAGGGACAGGGGGAGAAGTTATTTGTCACCATGGCCATTGCTTACGTAGTGGGGTCTGGGAGCCAAGTTTCCTCACGTTAGTTTCCTGCCTTCTCAGGGATCCAGGTCCCCAACACTGAGCAGGCAGTGCCCTGGGGGAGGCACAGTGACACTTTCCGGGGACCCTTGTGCAGGGCAGTGCCAGAGGGCTGCCCAGAGGATAAATAGGCAAGTCTCAACGTCACTGGGTAAAAGGGGAGGAGGGCAGAGGGCCGTGTGTGTGTGTGTGTGTGTGTGTGTGTGTGATTGTACAAGCATTCTTAGGAGGTGATGACCAAACAGCCTGCTTGGACGAGTCTCTGGGGTGCAGAGGGCAGGAAAGCAAAGTGGAGTCCGAGTGTAACTGCCTTGAACATCAGGCTGGGGGGGCCGGACACCCAGACCAATCCTTTAGAAATAGAGCCTGGGAGGCTGACACACATGCCAGGGAGACAGGATCCCAGTGAAGCTCAGAGTGGGTTCATGAGCTGGCAGATAAGGAGAGGGTCCGGCCTAGCCCAGAGTGGGTTGATGAATCAGTCTATACAGAGGAGAGGGTCTGGTCCCCAGGGACAGTTGTGCAGCTTGTGCACTGCACAAGAGCACCCAGCCAGGAGAGCGAGAAAGGATGCGGGTCTCCCCTCTCATCAAGCTATGCACCCTGGTGTGGGGCTGCCTCCCCCAGGCAGATCTGTCCAGTGTTCACACAGGAGCCTACACAGGCTTTCCTCCTGTGGCCACGGCAAGTCTGAGCTGCAGCCATGCACATTCCCGGAGTGTCCCAAGGAGGGCGCTGCTCAGCTGTGCACGGCTCTGAGGATGCAGTTAGAGCTGGAAGCAGCTGAATCTCTTGTCCGCTGGCGGTCAGAGTGAGGGGGCAACGGTTTGTGATGGTCAGCAACCGAATCCAGCCAAACCTCCTGCCTGCCCAGGACCACTCATCCCCCAAGCAGGATGGTAGGGAGACAGGGTGCCTGCAGCCGGGAGACCCTGTGAGGCCCTCAGAGGCTTGAGTAGAGAGTAGAGACTGTGCTTCACGCAAGGGCCCAGAGCAGCAAAACCACGTGCAGACCAGAGGGCTGGCTCCAAGGGCCTCCGAGGCAGTGCCTCTCCACGGGAGCCCACTGGCATCCTGCATGGGACTGTCCAGGCTCCGTGTCTCCATCTTGTTGGCATTTAGCTTTAGACTGCAGCTTCAGTGTCAGCACCAATACCTGCCTTTCTCCTGTACTTAACACTAGTAGGTATCCCTGGCATGTGGGCACACACAGGTACACACAGACGCACAGCACACATACAAACATGTTCATGCACACACGTGCACATAGGTGCACACAGGTACACACGTGCACACATGCACATACAAACACGTGTGCACACATACCCGGGCAGCCCATGTGAGAAGCACTGCCCTTCCTGCACCCACGTGTCAGATGCCCTCGAGTAGCTGCAAGTGCCCAGATCCCCCGGGGACACGGACTGCAGTGGAGGTCTGGTCCCTTGGCCTCCTGGATGGAGTGCAGCCACAGGACACTTTCCTAGCTCTTGCCTTGGAGTGTCCGAGACCTGGAGGCCACTGGCCTGTGTTTTCCCTTCTGCCCAGGGATGTGTCCCCCTCCTCCAGACTTCTTTTGGGTAGAGTGAGGCTGCAGAGATCACAGAGAGACGCGGGCATCCTCAGGACACAGTCTTCCAGGCTCGGGCTCCCTCCGGCACCCCCATCCTCCCAGGCTCAGCATCCTGTCAGGTCTGGCCACTCCACCCATCCTGGCTGCTGGGTCAGGCTGCCTCACGCCATCACTCATCTCTCCCCAAAGGGTGCAGGGCGCTAAGTGCCTTTTAATAAGCCACTCAAGAGCAGGTGTATAATTGATGCATCTACATCTCAAATAGAGAGCTGAAACAGCAGTTACTATTGCTCGTTTTAGCCGTGATTCTTCCAGTTCCTACTCTGCACCAAGGAGTTCTGGACTTTCAGAGCCATGTGCTTAGTTTTCCATATGAAAACTTTGAGGGCAGCAACCAGTGTTAAGTTTAAGGTTTTTATTCTGACAGAACAATGTAGAAATGTGATTATACGTTACCATCTTTTTTCGCACTGTCATAACAATCCTCGTATCTGGAGCAGAGGGCATTTCTTCCTTTTTCCTCTTTCCTCCTGAAGTGTCCCTGCCCACGCTTCTGACATTAGGTTCCCAGCACTGACAGGTTCTCCCAAGATGCAGCCTCGGAACCCGGCCTGTCTTCCCCCTCTATCCTAGTTCAGACAGGTTCCAACTCCTTTCCCCCAAGTCCAAATCTAACACCACTCACATTCCAAAAAATACTGCCTTGTGTATTCCCCACTATTACACGGAAATCACTTTCCCAATAAACTTTGCACAGAATTCAGAGAGAAAACCAGGATGATTTCCTGGAGTGCTAAGGACCTCCAATTTCTGTCTTCATCTCGTAATTTGGAATTGCAAAGTTGCTACTTGGGACCATTTATTTCTTCCTGGACTTCTTCTACAATGAGGCAAACCTTGGTGATGGCTTTGTGGTACATAAAACTATACTCTCCATAAGAGTAATGCAAGGAGAATTTATCACCTAGTGCTCACTTTCATAGACTGTAGACCTTTGCATTAAAATCAGTTCAGTAGCACAGAACCCAGCAGTACTGCACAACATAAAAGGGCTATACAGTATAAACGCTTAGCTTGGAAGTCTCTTCTCAAAATCCTGAATAGTCACCTCTCACAAGGGTGATCCATCGTTTGATAAACTAATTAAGCTGCATCGGCAGGCTAAAGAAAGAGCAGAACCCCTCAGCTGTCGCCTCTCCTTCAACTCTTCTGTCAAGGAGTTAGAAAAGAGAGAACAACATTGACATAGGGTAGAAGAGACACCTAACTTCATTAAACTTCCTGGTCTAGATGAATTAGAGCTGAAGGGAATGGACTGTGCAGTGAGATCACCTGTCCACAGGCAGTGACCTCCTGGGACCTCAAAGCCCAAGACAGGTGCCACAGAACCAGAGGCAAGGAGGTGCAGTCCATGGGAGCTCGTGAACTTGACGGCAAAAGCAGGCAAGGACCTAGGTGGGACCCTGGATACCCGTGGTCCCAACAGAGCTGGAGTGGGGGGACCATGTGTTTTTGCACCAATAAATGAGAGAGCGCCCGGGCTTTCCCACTGACGGTGACATCCAATGCCAGTGGGACACAACTGAATGTCACAGTCAAGTGCATTCACAGAATTGTAGCGTCTCCACGAGACAGCGCTGGGCTTAGCAGACAGGCTGCATCTGGAGGGCTGTGCCACCCTCCGTAGATAACGACAGTGGTGATTCTCAAAACCACACTGTATAAAGAAGACTCTAAGGGACATTTACCTCAAGCAGCAGGGTCTGCATCTTGATTCTGTTTTAATTACATGAGACAAACGTTTCCAGACCCTGAGAAACGGAGACTGTTCTTTATTCCCAGTCAATCATCACGTGAAGGACTGTACTGTCCTCCCTGCTGCCTGTCTCTCTGCCTGAAGCTGGGACTCCTCACCTGTCTGCACGGCCCTGAACCCTCGGGCCAGTGTGGCTTGTGTGGTCATGGGCACTGTGACAGAGGTGGGGCCTGTCTTATAAACACAGCTCTGTGAGCTCAGCCAGTCCACTGCCTCAAGAAGGAAGTGTCTCCAACATGGCAACTCGTTTTCCAGCTCAATCTAAAGCAGATTTTCTAATCATCAGGGCTGTTTTAAAACACGATGGGCTACCTTAGGAAGGAGTGAGCTCTTTGTCACTGGCAATGCCCAAGCAGAGTGTTGGGGACCTCAGAATGCCATTGTGGGTTAAGGAAAGGCCTGGCGGGGGCAATGCAGGCCCTCCCCCAAATCGGACTGTTCCTACACAGACGACCCAGGTTTTTCCTAATGATGAGACTTCCCAAATATCTTGATTTTTCCCATTTAGAGTCAGCAGCCTCCTGCAAACGACCATTTTAGCATTCTGAGTTCATGTGAAAGGCCCTGATCTCACCGCCACTCGCAAGACAGGCCCCGTCACCAGACTGCCGGCGACAGTGTTCTCAGGAAGGGAGGGGCTGCCCCGTTAGTTAGGAGAGCACCCCATCGAGCTTCCTGCCCCTTTGGTTAGGAGGCACCCCGTGTTTCTCTAGCTCCATCTTTAATCCCTCGCTTTCTGGCAAAGCAGTGGGAAAAAACACTTTTGGAGGAGTGAGCAGGTGGCTGCGGGAGCGCCCTGTAAGTGTTCCTTCCTCCTCACCTGCTCCCAGCTGGCTCAGTCCAGATCCTTCTGAAGCAGGAGCATGAATAGCTGCTAATTTAGGGCAATTACAGGATTTACAAATTAAATATGTCTCCACTGGTTTCCCTGGCAACCGAGTCTGAATCACACAATGGGATAAAATGATTGCTGTAGTTAATAGAGTCCAGCATTAAGGGAAGCATGGCCACGAAATTCACAGCTCTGTCCACCCTGGTGTGGCAGAAAGAGCTCCGGGCAGGGAGGCCACAGGGGTCAGATCCAGAACAGGAACACATCCCAAGACACTGGTGACAGTGCCCTCAGCACAGGAAAAGGACCATAACAGTGCCAGGGGGAGGAATATGCAGGGGTTTCTAAGTAAGGGGGAATATTAGGCACAGAACAGTGAGGCAGGGGGTCTCCCACACAAAGCACAATGCAGTCAGATGCAGGCTGCTCCTGCCCTGTACGGGGCTGCGCAGCTCCAGCGGGGCCAGCGGGGCCAGGACAGGGAAATCACAACCTTGGGCAACACACATCATCTCGCTGCTGCGACTTGGTGGGGGCCGGGAGAACGGCCCACCTGAACGGGCGTCCAGTTCTTGAGTTTTGCCTGCCTGGTAAGGGGTTTGAACATTTTTTAAAACTTCCAACTCCTTGGGGAGTTAGAGCTTCTTAGGCTGTAGCCCAGGGGTCCTCAAACTGCGGCCCGCAGGCCACATGAGGCGGTGTGATTGTATTTGTTCCCGTTTTGTTTTTTTACTTCAAAATAAGATGTGTGCAGTGTGCATAGGAATTTGTTCATAGTTCTTTTTTTTAAACTATAGTCCAGCCCTCCAACGGTCTGAGGGACAGTGAATGGGCCCCCTGTTTAAAAAGTTTGAGGATGCCTGCTCTAGCCAATAGAAACACATACGGGCAGCCGGATAGAGATAAACGTAGAGGCTTTATTGGTGCCAAATTGGAGCCCTTACACTGGACCCACAACCAAATGGCTTTCAAAATGGTGTGACCCCACCAGGCATGAACCTGCACGGAAGAGGAACTGGGTCTGCCCTACCCTGAGACATGGGGAGGTTGGCGGCCCACCTCAAACGGATGAGGACTGGAGAGCCGGAAGACAGGCACCAGCCTCCAGACCCCGGGCTGGGACCCCACTGTGCTTCCCGCAGGAAAGCAGAAGCTGGGAAGCAATGTCCTTGCCTTATGCCCAAACAGCTGAAAAAGAGAGAGCAGGCTCAGGACCCTCTCCAGCCTCATCGGGAACAGAGATTATCCCTGCCTTTGGGAGAGGAGGAAGAATGGACAGGAACTAACTTCTCAGTCCCCCCGAGAGAGCAGAAAGTCCTGTGTCACAGGCTGGCAGGAATGCAGACGGGGACAAATGGCCCCCCCAGGGGCGGGAGTGTTGAATGTAACACTGAGGCACGAAGCTGGCCCAGGGCCCTCCCTGCCAGGCCTCGCCTCCCAGACAGCAGGGGTCTGTCCGGCCACGCCTGTGCATGCAAGGGACCCGTGCTCCGGAAAGAGGACATTGACTGCCACCTGCCCACATGGGTAATATCCCTTTGAAATCAAAATCTGAACCAAGACACTTCATTTCCGTTCACTATCAGTTTATTAGAATGGAGATATTAAGTTATTGAAATTGTAAAGGTGTAAACATTTTTATTAAAGTCGTCCAGTGTTTCACACTAGGATTGAACTGTACAATGTTATCACTTTCCTTGTAGGAGGGAGAGGAGGGATGATTTTGCAAAGCCTGTTGCCACCCGTCTTTCTGAGCTTTCACCACAGGGAGCGTCACCCCTGATTCATGGGCTGTCTAGATGTGGTGCAGCATTTCCAAGTTCCCTAATTAGGAATCAGCATTTTAATCATGATGTGAGCCACGTCGTGTGGCGTATTTTGGGCACCGAACAGTCACATATTTGTTTAAGGGGCAGAAAGGGATGCCAACGTGCTTGGAGCCAGCTAGGGTGAGGGACTGAGTGGGGTAGAGCCTTTGTCCGTGCCCAGCACGGCTGCTCAATGAGGTCTGGAGTCACCGGGCCTTCAGACTCTGTCTTCACAGACATCCTTTTCACCTCCCGCTGGATAACTGGCTCATGCAAAAGGAAGGCCACCAAATAAAACTTTTCTGGGGTACAATAACACATGGCCTTATTGGGGGGGGTGCATAGGAAAAACATCTCTCTTATGACGGACTGCAGATGCCTGTAATAATCATAACAGCCACGGCACCTGGCAATTATTGGCCTGACTCTGCGCCCCGCCTGGTGCCTGGTGCTTCATACCACTTCATTGCATCTTCACGGCAGGCAGCCCACGAGGAGGGGATTTTTTTATCCCCCGGTTACAGAAGAGGAAAACGGGGGTTGGAGAGTCCTAAGTAACTCTGTGTGCCGCCTCACAACTGGAAAGTGGTGGGATTTGCCAGTTCAGACAATTTAATCTTAAATTTCAAATATAAATCTCTGCTTCCTACCTGCTCATCTCCCCTCCTATCCAAAGTCAGAGATTCATTTAAAGGAGCCCCACTTTGACTTTGCAGATCCCTTAAAATTTTTGGTCAATGGGTCATTCTCACTTGATTTAGTCTTTACTTTCTGGACTTAGGAAGACATAAGGGTTTGGTGAGTTAAAGGACAGTTGGCGGAAGGTGGGATTTTTGAATCTGTGGACCCTCCAGGAAGGAGAGGAAACAGCTGCCTCTCTGCACCCCTGGCTCACCAGCTCTAGGAACCTTGGGATGAGAACAGGAGCCTGTAGGGGCCAGAGGACCTGGGACTCCAGCGACCTTAACTCCAGGAGCGCAGCCACTGCACTCCCCTCTCCAGGTGCAGTCTTCCTCACTCTTGCACAAGTGGGTTGCAATTGCTGGATTTCAAATTTCCTCTGAGCTTTCAACCTAGGAAATACAATCCTACATCACTCAGTGAGAGAGACTGCTAGGAATGCGGTTTTATCTGAGAACATTTTTTGCTTGTTTGTCTGGCAAAAGCTTATATGACACTTAAGCACTTTATGTCAACGTACCTAGTCCTCCCAACATGCCTGTGTGGCACGTGTCACAGGCACGGGTGTCATCCTGCTCACAGGCCGGGGATGGAAGCCTGTGATGAGTCACTAGAGGTCCCACAGCTTGTGAGCGGGAAGCCACGTGGGGCCTGAGCCATCTGACTCAGGTGCTTTTATCTTGATGGTGCAGGGAGCCTTCTGTGCCATGGACTCTGCAATCGACTGCTGATTGAAAATACTTTAAAAAATAACAATACAACAAAAAATGATACAAATGGAAAAAATAGCAGTGTAACAGCTATTTATATAGCATTTACGCTGTATCACATAAACTGGCGTGTAAGTGACCTAGAGACGATTTAAGTGTGGGGAGGATGTGCAAAAATTTGATGCAGCCACTAATCCATTTACATAAAGGATTTGGGCATCCAGAAATTTTGCTGTCTGCAGGGTTCTGGGAACCCACCCCTGCCGCACCCCCTCACCCCCCTGCAGATATTAAAGGATGACTTCATTCCTTTTTGTCTCCTAAACAATAGAATTGTGTACATTATCAAACTCTTTACATTGACGTCCCAGTTACTTCTCACCTTTCGTGAGTGTGCAAATCTTGGGAGTGTTTGGGGTACCACGTTCACCCCCAGCCTGTTTTCATTTCCCCACCAGATTTTTTTTCTTATCTGTGAGTATATCGCTTTCACTTCACCAAAGCATCATTTTTGGAAGATGGTAAGACGTAAAAAATGATCATAATAATTTATATAAAGACAATGCAATGATACAAGTTCGGAATCCTCCTGAGTGACTTGCTGGAGCCCCCAGGCCTTCTGGGGGGTTTACACAGAACTGGGGAGGAAGAGCAGGTGTCGGGGAGGCAGCTCTGCCTTAAGATGAACTCAGCACAGGTTCTCAGCTAGTGTTCCTTGGAAGGCGCCAGTGTTCAGTGTAGTGTTCCTTGTAAGGCATTGGAAAATTTGTTGGGCATGGAGAGATTAATTGTCTCCATGACTGGGGAAGGAGGTGCTACTGGGATTTACTGGGCAAGGGACAAATCTGCTGATGTCCTGCAGTGGAGAAGATAGTCCCACATGAATTCTAAACACCCCCCTGAAAATCAACGTGGGTAAAAATCTGTATGGTTACCTGAGTTCCTAACTTCCATTTTACACCTTTTTAAAAAGATATCATGCATGGTTTTAATATATATTGAATTTTCCAGGAATGCAACTCCCATGTAAATTGAAGGAAGATTGCACTTTGTTTGCTTCAGAAATTTACCAAGATTTTTCACCGCTTGGAAATTTCCCATCATCAGTGACAACCCTGCTTCTGGTATCTGAATCAACAACATAGCGCATCTGGGTCAGTCGACCTGCGCAGCCCTCACATTCACGCTGCTTCTGCTCCTGTACGCACACAAATGTGCTCACTTAGCCTTTACATCCAGAAGTGAAATGTAAGGAAAAAGTGTCTACGGTGACCCGGAGCACAACGTCACTTCTCTGACATCCATATTTACTCAATAGACGCAGAAGCACCTGCCAGCCAGGCATTTAGTGTACTCACAGCTGAGCGTTTTTAGATTGAAAAACGTATTTTTCTGTTAAAAATTACTTTTCAGCTACTTATTCTTTACATAACAGGATATTGTATTATTTTCTAAATTTTTAGATTATCTGTGATTTTTTTCATGAAAGCAAAGGGAGCATTACAAATATTAATTTTAAATGATGTTATTTCATCTGCTAAGGTTTTAGAGGCGCTTGTTTCTGGCACACTTAAGGGCCTTCTTCAACTTCAACCATATGATTCCCAGATTAGCATAATCAATGTGCTTTCATGTGTCTCTGCTTCATCCAAATTCATTCATTCATCAAATATTTATTGCCTTCCACTATGTGACAGACCCTGTGGCCACCTTGCTCTGCTCTTTCCTCCACAGAACCACTCAAATTGGGATATGATCAAAAACATTGGATCTGATCAATATTTACTTAGAATAAGTGTCATAAACTCTATAGAATGGGACTGTCTAAGAGAAATATAACATGAACACTTTCATAATTTAAAAGTTTTAGAAGCTACATTTTAAAATAAAGAAAGAAAAAGGCAATATGTAACTTGTATTATCTGCATAAAATTTTCAATGAACATATTATAACATTAAGTAAATGCATCAATAAAATTATTCCCATTGAATCAGGCCATTGACATCAACTAGATCAGTAGTGGTTCTCAACCTTCCTAATTGACGTGACCCTTTAGTTCAGTTCCTGGGGGTCGCGACCCACAGGTTGAGAACCACTGAACTAGATGGTAATGTTTGGGTTAGAATCACTCACTAGCTTGACACAGGACTGCAGTCCAGCATGAATATCTTATCCAGTTCTGTAGTTTAAAGTGAAATCCAGCCCTACCGAAACAATCAAATTGTGGTCAACTGAGTAGTTGACACTGGTTCAGTTTTTAATTGTGAATAAAATAAAATAACAATTTTAGTTTCTCAGTTGCTATATTTCAAACACTCACTGACCATCTGTGGCTGGTGGACGCCACATTGGACAACACAACCAGAGAACATAAACACACAATAGGACTTTGCCATGGTAATTACAAAAGTCACCTGCAGTCTGAACAACATGCGTCGTCAGCCAGAAGTGGGTCTAACTGGACAGACAATAGATGCTCCAGAGTAGAGGGCTTGAGGACTAGACCAGGAATTGTTCATCATTTCAAAATATTTTTGTCAATAATAACAACACTGCTGCCAGAATTGAGTCAACAGCACGACACACCTGTGCCAGGTTGTGTTTGAAGCTGTCACATTCACATCTGTTCTACTTATGTATTCACAGAAATATGCTCATTTAACCTTCATTTCAAAATGTTAAATATAAAGTGTGAACAATAAATACTCCTTAAGTATTGTCATGTCTGACACCAGATTTGCTGCTATGAGTAGAGCAAGTGCGCACCAGCTTCATTACACATCTGGTGCAATCACGACTGAGCGTCTCCAGACGGAAATATGTAATAGTTTAATACAAATTACTTCCCATTTATTCTTTACGTAAGAGGATATTGTGTTATTTTCTAAAATTCTAGATTATCTGTGAATTTTTTCCAGAACAGCAAAGGGAGCATTATAAATATATATTTAATGTCATAATGTTAAATCTGTAGGGTGAGAACCACTGTTTTCTGGCAGAGGGAAGGGCTGCTTCACCTCTGTGGTTCCCAGCTTTACATGGCAACGGGAGAAGTGGGCAGAGCTGCACGGCAGGGCAGGACCAGAGTCAGGCAGGAAACCAGAGACACGAGCGTGGGTCGTCCAGCTGCGGTCCATGGGAGGCCAGCTCAGATGGAGGCGCCTGTGAGGCTGAGAAGCCAAACTAACTTTGGAGAGACACGTGAGGCCCAGGGGACAAAGATCAGAACTCAAGGCCCACCAAGGAAGCTTTTGCTTCGGATCCTAAAGGACTGACGTCCAGAAGTAGAGGGGAAAGGTGAACGGACTTACCACGCTTGAGATGGAGGCCTCCTTTTGAATCATCCAAATTTCGGATTGAATTAACGTGATCTGAGGTTGTTAATGCCTCCAGTTCCCTGCCAGTAGCAAACAAAACCATCTCTGGGAAAGGCAATATCATCTCCAGCCTCAAATATCTTTAGATTTTTTTCACACTCAATGAAGAATAAAGAGGTACATGAAGAAATACGCTGTGGGTGGTTGGTTCAAGCCCAGCCCCAGCCAAAAACCGCAAAACAACAAAACAACAACAAAAAAACAACACAAAAGAGAGCTGAGAGGCAAGAAAAAATAGATTCACGTACAGAAGATTATACGTTTCAGACATAAACCTAAAGTAGTTATGCTCACAGCGTTTAAGAATATAAAATAACACATGAGAGTTTTGGCAAAGACCTAGAAACTTTCAAAACCAAATGGATAGTTTAGAGCTCAAAGAGTAAAATAACTGAAATTCAGAAGTCAATGGATTTGTTTAGCAGCAGATTGGACAAAGCTGAGGAAAACGTGGATCAACTAGAAACAATCAAAAGAAAATACCACAAGAATTGAGCATGAACATTAAGGAATAGACTAGGCAGGGGGAAAAGAGAGAGCGAAACAAGGGATATGGTTAGAGAGTCTCAGATTTGAAGTTCCAGGAAAAAGGGCAAAGAAGAGAGCATAAGTCGGATTTCAAGGTATAATGGCTCAAAAATTTCCATAAGTGATATCAATTCATGTAATCAATTCACAGTTTTACTAAGCTTAGTAAAACTGCTAACTACAAAGAGAAAAAGCTTTAGAACTGCCAGAGCAAAACAGAAAAACTGCTTTCAAGACAACAGAAACAAGAGGACACTTTGTAAAAACTGATAAGTTACATAGGAGATTTAGCTATTGAAATAGTTCAATTATTCATTTATTTAATTACTTACTTAGAGTCTTTCTCTGCTGCCCAGGCTAGAGTGCTGTGGAGTCAGCCTAGCTCAGCAACCTCAAATTTGTGGGCTCAAGTGATCCTCCTGCCCCAGCCTCCTGAGTAGCCGGGACCACAGAGGCCTGCCACAGTACTGGATAGTTTTTCTATTTTTAGTAGAGACAGGGTCTTACTTTGCTCAAGCTGGTATCAAATCCTGACCTCAAGAGATCCTCCTGCCTCGATCTCCCGGAGTGCTGGGATGACATACGTGCACCACTGCGCCCAGCTATTTTCACTTTACCAATGTTCTCTTTGTGGGCAACTCTTCCCTGGCATTTTAGTAGACGGGTGTGGCTGAGAGAGACTGGGAGTAGGGCCAGGGAAGGATTGGTCGTGCTCAGAACCATTAAGGAGGCTGAAGAGGAGCCGTGAGTTCAGCACTGAGTCTAACACCCGTTCGTGTTGTTTTGTGAACATCTGATCTTTTACTTTCAATTTCTGCGTGACGACACTCCAAGGTGACCAGCCCAAGAAGACCCTTCTCTGCCCATCCCACTCTCCTCCCACCACTCCCTTCCTCAAGGTGAGAGTTGGGTTCAATTGGCTGGTGCAGTCTGGGGAGTCTAGAGCCTAAGTATTCACTTGCACAGACCTCATCAAAAGGAAAGTTTCCAAAGAAATATTCTGGCTCATTTAATCAACAGAATATGCTGGCAGCTTTTCAGAGCCATAGTTAGTGCCTCTCTACAAATCCTCTGTGCCTCCTGAGAAGATATCGCTTCTGGTTCCCACAGAAGCTTTTGTCCCTTGACCCCAGAGGACTCTGTCAACTCCAGTAAAATATCCATAGGATTTCTAAGCATTCATTAGGAAGGGAAGCACCTTCCATTCCTTCACAGGCTAGGGTATATGGTAAGCCTGTGAAGGAATGGAAGGTCTTCCCTTTTTTTTTTTTTTTTTTTTTGTTTGTTTGTTTTTGGCCGGGGCTGGGTTTGAACCCACCACCTCCGGCATATGGGACCGGCGCCCTACCCCTTGAGCCACAGGCGCTGCCCGGGGTCTTCCCTTTCTAATTAATACAAGGGATGGAAGGTGGAGGAGCTGGGAGACAGAAGGAAAGGCTTTGTCCTGGCTTGTGCCTACGTGGCTGGGCCACCCTGAGCAGGTGCAGTCTGCTGGGGAAGGGAACATACGCTCCCTTCCTCTTCCTCCTGCATCTGAACCCCAGCTCTGCAACTTTCCAGCCACATAATCTTGACCAAATCACACTACCTACCTAAGAAATGAGGGAATTCGCCCACAGATGATTTCTGGGACAGGTTTCAACTCAACTACTGTTTCATTAATAGATTCTTTCCTGGCTCGGGCTCTCTTGGGGTCACTTTTCTGTCTGGAATGCTTTTTTCCAGGACTATCCTCTCCTCCCTCCCAGGTTTGTGCCAGGTGACACCACACACCCTCTATGAAACTCTTCCTCGTTCCTCCAACCCTATCCCCTACCAACCCCTGAAAAGTGGGAGAAACCCCCAGCACTGTATTTCCATCATAAATATGGGGCCAGCTAATGATTAAATGGCACTGACAAGCCAGGGCCATTATTACATCTGCTGCATTATTTAAGAAAAAGAAAACTAGATCATTGCTTACCACACACAAAGTTAAAGACTTAATTCTGAAAGATGAAAGTAAAGTTAATCCCCCAAGTAGGAGAGTATGTTTGTGGCACAGAGGTAGGAAAACAACTTCACCAGTGTGGTGTCTCCCTGAAGGGAAGGTCAGGAGCCAGCTCAGACCCTGTGTACCATTCTATTTCTCCTAGACAGATAAAAAATAAAAGTAAAGGATGAGAAACACTTCTGAAGCTCCAGGACTCAGGCCCCTAGAGAATGGACATTTAAACATAAGATTATAGAATTCCTTCCTCTACTACGCCCTGTCACTGCAGCAACAGAGGTCCAATTTAACAACAGTGGATTGTCACCAAAAAGGCTGCAAGATCATTTTAAAAGGACCTCTTAGGGAAAAAATAAGAAAATAAAGGATGAAAATAGAATAAGGACAGCAGAGGAAACTAAAGCCTCTGCACCCAGAGCTATAGCCAACATCAAACATAGCCAACCTGTAATCAGACTGACACAGAAGCTCACGCTGAAGGCCTGACCACCTGGGTCCAACTACTGGATACGAGACATCTGGCTTTCAACAATAGTTCACAAGGCATAGTAAAAGGGGAACTAAAACCCCATGTGAAGAAACAATCATATTCAGATATGATATAGATTTTGGAATTATCAGATAGGAAATTTAAAATAAATGCAATTAGGGAGGGGGTGGGGCCTTGGTGTGTGTCACACTTAATGGGGGCAAGACATGATTGCAAGAGGGACTTTACCTAACAATTGCAATCAGTGTAACCTGGCTTATTGTACCCTCAATGAATCCCCAACAATAAAAAAAAAAAAAGAAATACTTTTGATATATAAAAGACAATTGGAAATTTATTTATTTATTTTTTTATGGAGTGAATTTACTTAATTTTTATTAGTAGACAATTGGAAATTTAAAAATAAATAAATAAATAAATAAAAGAATTTCTGTCAGTTTTAGTTACCCTTCACCATTATGTGACTGCCTCTTGCCCTTGGGTGAAAGCCTTAAAACCAGGAAACTCAACTACTGATAGTGCCTTCTTCTGAATTTTAATTCCTCTTCAAAATCTACCAAATGGTATTTTCAGTTGTTTTTTTGTAGGGTGGTCAGTCTGTTAAGATACTACTTTGCATATCCAATGTACTCAGTACTACTATGAAACCAATTTACAATCACTAACACATTCATATGAAGAATAGATCACAACTATGGCCCAAGATGAAGGAAGGAGGAGGGGGGAGGGGGAAGTCAGATAGAGGGAGGGTGAATGGTGGGATCACACATATGGTGCATAATGCAAGGGTACATGTCGGATCTATTAGTATAGAGTATAAATGTCTTCACACAATAACTAAGTAAATGAGATGAGGTATATATTAACCAGTGTGATGTAAGCATCCTAATTTTATATGAAATCAGCACATTGTACCCCATAAATGCATTAATGTATACATGATCTATGTGTTTGTGATTTAATAAAAAAAATAGAAAACAAATAAAATAATAAAATAAAATAAATGCAATTAATATGAAGGGATCTGATGAAAAAATTTAAAATAGCACGCAAGAGTAGATGGGCAATGTAAACAGAGAAAAGGAGAGTCCGAGAAAGAAGCAAAAAGAAATGCTAGAAATAAAAAACGCTGCAGAGTAAGTCCTCAATTAACATCATGAATACGTTCCCGGAAACTGCAACTTTAAGCAAAATGAGGCAGGAACATAATTTTGTTTATATCAATTAGCCTATGATTATAAAACCATTTTATAATGGTTTCTTTATGCTGTATGCTGTTTCACTTAAAGTTGCCATTTCCAAGAACCTATTGACAATATTAAGTAAGGACTTACTGTAACAGAAATTAAGAATGCTTTTGACAGGTTCACCAGAAGACTAGACACAGCTGAAGAAAGAATCAGCAACTTGAAGATATATTAATAGGAATGTCCCAAACTTAAATGCAAAGATCAAAATAATAATAATAAAAAGAACAGAATGTTTAAAAGGTATAAGACAATTAGAAAAAATCATAACATATATGTAATTGAAATGCCAAAAGTAGAAGAGAGAATATACCAGACAAAATTTTTGAAATAATGATGGATGAAATTTTTCCAAAATTGGTGATAGGTACAAACCACAGATCCAGGAAGCTCACAGAACACCAAGCAGGATAAACACCCCAAAATCAACACCTTGGTGTATCACCCTGAATCTAAAGAAAGACAAAGGGAAAATCCGAAACCAAAGGCTTGAGAGAAAAAAGAAAACCTCACCTTTAGAAGAATCAGTAAAGAATCAGACCAGACTTTTTTTTTTTTTCAGTTTTTGGTCGGGCCCGTGTTTGAACCCACCATCTTCGTTCGGTATATGGGGCCGGCACCTTACTCCTTTGAGCCTGCCCTGGACCAGACTTCTTGTCAGAAGAAAAGTTGAGTGAAATATTTAAAGTGTTGAAAGAAATACACTGGCCAATTGGGAATTTTATATCCAGAAAAATTATTCTTGAGAAGTACGAGAAATGAAGACTTTCTCAGACTCAAACAGTGGAAATTCACCATCAGAAGAAGAAATTCTTCAAGGAGTGGGAAAATAACAGAGGACAGAACTCAGACTTTAAAAAGGAAAGGAATAAGGTTGAAGATGGGGTAAATGACAGTAAATAAAATCTTTTAATTTTCTTACTTTTAATTGAGCTAATAAATAAATGTTCCGAGTAATAATAGTGTATGAGGCAATGATAGCACACAGATAAATTTAACAGCAATTATAAATTATATAAATAACAATAGAGATTTTATAATGAATGGAGATAAATTAGGAATACTGTTGTAAAGTACTTGCATTCCATGTGAAGGTGGAGCAGTATTATTTACAAGTGAACTCTAATTATAAATACATATTTTCAATGTTAGGGTGATTACTAAAAACCTAACATTTTTATTTGTCTTTTTTTTATTAAATCATAGCTGTGTATGTTAATGCAATCATGGGACACCATACACTGGTTTTATATACAATTTGAAATATTTTCATCACACTGGTTAACATAGCCTTCCTGGCATTTTCTTAGTTATTGTGTTAAGACATTTATATTCTACATTTGATAAGTTTCACATGTACCCTTGTAAGATGCACCATAGGTGTGATCCCACCAATCACCCTCCCTCCACCCATCTTCCTACTTCCCCTCCCCTCCCTTTCCCCATATTCTTAGGTTATAATTGGATTATAGCTTTCATATGAAAGCTATAAATTAGTTTCATAGTAGGGCTGAGTACTTTGGATACTTTTTCTTTCATTCTTGAGATACTTTGCTAAGAAGAATATGTTCCAGCTCCATCCATGTAAACATGAAAGAGGTAAAGTCTCCATCTTTCTTTAAGGCTGTCAAAAACCTAATTTTAAGTGTAATTGATATGCTAAGAGAGAAAAATGGAATCATATAAAATGTATTAAAAGCAGAAAAAAACAGAAAAAGAGAGAAATAAGTGTGGCTTGGTTAAATTACAAATCTTCTGCACAGCTAAAGAAACAATCCAACATGCAAGTTACAGAATGGGAGAGAATATTCACAAACTGTGCGTCTGATAAAGGTCTAGTCATCAGAATCTACAAAGGACTCTGGCAAATCAGCAAGGGTAAAACCAAACAACCCATTAAAAAGAGGGCAAAAGATGCGGACGGAAGCTTTTCAAAAGAAGTGGAGCAAAACCCCCACTTGCTAGGTGGGCTGCACACAGTGACTTCCTCCGAGGAGGGGAGAGCAGGGGAAGAAACTCTGCAGTGGAGAAGCTGGACAGACTCTCAGCCCGGTCGCGGAGGTCACGTCAACCTGTTCACAGCACGCGCCCTGGATGTGCCTAATGCATACAGCACATTTAAAATTTTTTTAAATTTCCGATAAATATGAGGGCACAGATGATTAGGTTACACTGCGTTCCTACAAGAAAACAGACAAATGGCCAACAAACACATGGAGAAAGGAACACAGGGGAGGTGGCGCCTGTGGCTCAGTGGGTAGGGTGCCGGGCCCATATACCAAGTGTGGCGGGTTCCAACCCGGCCCTGGCCAAACTGCAACAAAAATATAGCTGGGAATTGTGGTGGGCGCCTGTAGTCCCAGCCACTCGGGAGGTTGAGGCAAGAGAATCGCCTAAGCCCAAGAGCTGGAGGTTGCTGTGAGCTGTGACATCACCGCACTCTACCGAGGGCAATAAAATGAGACTCTGTCTCTATAGAAAAAAAAAAGGAACATAGTAGTTTTCTTCTGGGGTCTTCCTCCCAAAGACCTATAACCCTGACCTAATCATGATTTTTTTTTTTTAAGTCAGACAAGTTGCAATCAAGGAGTGCCCTACAAAGTACCTAAACGCCATTCCTCAAAACTGTCGCAGGGAAACAAGGAAGCCCTGGGAGGCTGTCATACCCAGAGGAGCCCAAGGAGGTGTGACAGCTGTGTGTTATTGGGTGAGACTGCGGACCACAAAAAGGACACGCACATCTCCACAAACTGAGATGTGCATGAACTACGACTTTATTAATTACAACAAATCTAAGAAAAAAGGTCACCAATGCAAGTAGTGTACGTACGAGGTACTGCTGGGTTGTAAATGTGTTAACATTATTCATCACCACAACGCTATGCTGTAAGACCTTATATAGTAGGACAGAAGGCAGCCAGGTGTATTTATAAGCTAAGAGGAAGAATGTAATTGACAATGAGAGAAAAGGTGACAGGTTGGGGGGTGGGATGATTGCTCAAGTGTGTTTCTAAGGTTAGTCCTGAGCTGGTCTCTGCTCTGGCACCACCTGAGGGAGCTTGTTAAACTCCGGCACTCCCTCCTTCAGACCCCACATTCTGATTCTGTAGATGTGGGACAGGTGTTTTTAACAGGAATTCCAGGAGATTCCAACTCAGGTGAGCCTAGGAACACAGGTTGAAAAACAATCCAGGGTTCAGATGAAGCTACTGATCTTGGACGGAGCTGGAGCCTGGTCGGGGGCCAGGAGCTGCTGAGTTTTATCTGTCCCATTTCCCTGTGAACTGGGGCATGATCTCTCTGGCAGCAGGGAGCTGTTTAGAGCAGCCAGGTGCTAGGAGAAGGCAGACAGGTTGGGGAGAGACCTGGTAGGAGCCAGAGAAGACACTTAAGTGGGAAAAGGGAAGGGATTTTTATGCATCTCTGATCCAAAGTCAAAAGCTGTAAAGATTCTTTTTTCCTTGTGAAGGATGGGAACACAACTGCTGTTAGTTTTCTACAGGGTTTTAAAAAGGGAGTAGGAAAAATTTCGGCAAGCTGAAAGAAAGCAGAATCCCAAAATAGTAATTAGGAAGATCCAACACCACCCCCACCCCCAGAGGTCTCTAGTGGAAGGCAGTGTGGTCTGAAGGCTCAAGTCTCAAGGACTGAGGCGACTATCCCTCCCCACCTCTGCCACTAACCCTCTGGATGCTTAGGCGCCTCCCCCGTGAAAGTCACAGAGCTGCGGTCTCCTCCCCCATCATGGTAAGATTAACAGGCGGCACGTGTAAATTCATCCAGCACCTCAACTCCATAGATGACACCCTGCTTGAATGTTGTGCTGTCGCATTTCAAAGGTGGTTTCACACTAATCATCCAATCTTACTTCAAATATAAATACTTTGTCTCCATTTTACAGATAAAGAAACCAAATGTAAAAGGAAAAGAAGTTGTTTGCTTGAGTTCATACAATTAGTCTGTGACCGCATGGGAAACAAAAACCAGGTCCCCCAAATCCACCTGTGTTTTCTGAGTGTGTGTCAGACGCCATCGAGGGAGGTGTTTTTAACACATCAGCACTCTCGGGTACTACCCCACTGCCAGGTGAAGAAACTGAGGAGAGAGTTAAAGGGCAAATGAGAAACGGTACTTTCGCTCTGTGGACAGCACCTGCGCTCCCTGATACAGTTGGGATGCTTGTTCCCTCCAAATCTCAGGTACAAATTCCATCCCCCGTCTTGGGGTGCGGCCAGGTGAGAGGCTTCTGTGCCGTGGCAGCGAATCCCAGTGAACGTCTTGATGTCCCCTGTGCGAGTTCTCACTTATTACTTAGTCCTCACTCAGTACTTAGTACTTAGTCCTCACTCGCTCAGTACTTAGTACTTAGTCCTCACTCAGTGCTTAGCACTTAACTCGAAAGCGGCTGTTTAAGAGAGCCCGGTACCACCTCCTCATCTTCCTCCTTCTCTGGCCACGTGACTCCCCTGCTCCCCCTTTGCCATCCACTGCCTTTGGGAGCCCCTGAACTCTCACCCGAAGCAGCCGCTGTTGCGATGCTTCCTGTACAACCTGCACGCAGAACCAGACCCGAACAGACGTCTTTATAAATCACCTGCCTGGAGACTCGTTCGCGCAGTGCAAAGCGGTCCAACCCCCCAGCCTCGAGCTGCCTCCGAGCGCTGCGTACTGGCGTCTCTAGCACCCACGAGGGATCAGAGACAAAAGAACTCAGTCGGGTCCAAGAAAAGCGTACAGGTTTGTGGAGAATATAAACCGAGTCCGCACCCGGCTGCAAGTCGAGATGAAAAGGTACAGGAGCGTCCTCCCAGCAGGCGAGGACGGCCGGGGAGCAGGATTGGGGCGGTGCAGGAGCGGACGAGGGTGGGCGAGGCGAGGGATGGGGACAGACGCAGGGGCCTCCCAGGAACAGCCGGTGATTAAGCCATACGTGCGGAAGGCTTCTGGAAGGTCAGATTCAAAAGAGAACTTGAAATCTGCTTGCAAGGAGCTGGGAATCCAAAGCTAGAGGGTTTGAACCTCATTTTTATAAGCAACAGGAAGCCATCAGAATTGCATTGTTTTTTAAAATAATTTTTCAAATTAACTTTACTTTGAGATAATTGAAGGGTCTTACGTAGTTGTAGGAGATCATAGAGAGGTACGTTTTACCCAGTTTTCCCAAAGCAAACTACAGTCAGTATCACAACCAGACTGTTAACACTCAGACGATCCACTGACCCTGTTCAGTTCCCCGGTTTCACTTGTGCTGTGTTGTGCGTGTATCTAACTCTGGGAAACTTTGTACAGCGGTGGGTTTGTGTTCCTACAACCACTTTGGAGCCGCAGAGCAGCTCCATCAGCACAGGAATCTCTCTTGTTGCCCTTTACAAACATGTCCACCTTCATCCTGTGCCCTCGGCTTCACCCCTAACCCTTGGCAACTAATACACCATTTCTATTATTTCGTGATTATAAGAAAGTAACAATTAAGCCTAAATTAAGTTGGGCTTAATTGTCCCTCAGTGTTTGGACAGACCTGTCCTGGTTGTCCCTGCCCCACGTCCAGGGGAAAGAATGAGGATATAACAGTATACGACCTTCTGCAATTGGCTTGTTTTCCACACAGCATAATTCTTTTGAGATTCATCCAAGGTGTCACACATTTCAGTAATGCCTTTTTTCCCTCTAAGTCCATAATGTGGATAAGTTGAAGTCAAATAAAATACAGAGATAAATTTCCTACCTTAAAAACTTGCATTGGCGTAGCAAGAATGGCAATCCAGAGCACACCTATAGTAGACCAGGTGGTCTTTGATATGAACAAAGAGAAGTTGAAGCTTTTACAAAAATGAGAATTATTTCATATTATTGTGAAAGAAAGCTCATTGGTAGGCAGCGCCTGTGGCTCAAAGGAGTAGGGCGCTGGCCCCATATGCCGGAGGTGGCGGGTTCAAACCCAGCCCTAGCCAAAAACTGCAAAAAAAAAAAAACTCATTGGCCCTGGTAGTTTGGGGGAACTGGAAAGTGCTAATTGGTGATGGTGGTGGTAATACAAGTCTTAGGGAAAAAAAAAGAAAAGAAACACTGCGTTGTTTCAGTAGCTATTAGCTAAAACTGGTTGCAGGTTATAATTTTATCAGCCAGGCTTGCTGAGAATAAATTCTTGGAGTAATGCTGTGTTCTCTAAATGGTTTTCCACCAGCCCCCACAAGTGATTTAGTTGGATATGACAAGAATTACCCAATTTGTGTGATGAACTTTCACATTCATACCTTTTGGTCAAGATCTTTCTCTGAAAGCATCACTGACCAACCATCTTGAAGTTAGGCTTAATTGTCCCTCACTGTTGGGATAGATATGTCCTGGTTGTCCCTGTCCCATGTCCAGAGGAATGGATAGGAATCCATGTCAGGGACCTGGGCCACATTGGAGTTACAAAGAAAAAGTTTTCTCAGAGTAGGTTTGTCTGGAGTCCAGCATCAAGTCCCGTCTTACCAGTTCCATAGACACCAGCAGACATCCAACCCACGGGGGTAACATCATGTCATGGGCAGAACTGGCCTTACAAAGATGAGACAGGCAATAAGAACAAGGTTAAAAAATCATAAGGCAAAAAAAGATAATGTAATAAATCCAGTTTGATTAACAGTGATAAACCATAAATCTGATTTTGAAAGTTACCAACTAAAAAGATTGTGGGGAAGATGTTGTGAATCTGTTGTTGCCCTTGAGTTACATTTCATAAGTGGGAGAAACTAAGCAGAGAATGCCAGCTCTCCAGCAGAGACCACTGTACAGTTTGAACAAAAAGCATGCCAGGAATATTGTCAAGGTTGCCCACTAGGTACTCTAAAAAGATCTTTTAGGTCTGATTTTGTCAAGTGACCTACAGCAGTTGCTGACTGTGAAAGTTTAATGGTAGCATTCCTCTGTGAAGTGAAGACGCAGGCATTCAAGGGGTGAGTGAGGGTCTCACTACAACATGCGGTCTTGTTTCAATGTCCTAGTAAAAGCTGCTCACAGCAATTTCTTGTCTTAACTTGCATTACAAGGTCTCTGGCTATGACGTTGAGCAGTTTGACGGGCTTTCTCTGTGGCCTACACCTCAAACTCAAGAACTGTTCCTTAGAATGCATTTAGGTTCATCTCATAGGGCTGTAGGGCAGTTCCCATTTTAGCAATCGGATGTAGTAATTGAGTAGCTGGGCTGGAGGAACTTGGAAGAATTTAGAATCTAGTCTATAGGTAAATAATGAGAACTCAGCAATGTACAGAGCTACAATCTGATGACAGATATATTATAGTTTTTCTTTAAAAACATTTTTTTCCTCTACGTTAATCATATAGGAATTTTACATTTGAAAACCTCTCAAGTACTTTGGGAGGAAGAATACAGAGATGGCTTGAGGCCAGGGGTTTGGGACTGGAAAATCTCATCTCTACAAAAACTCTTTGAGACTAGGAAGGCAAACCAAGACAGACGTCAGATTTTATTTACAGTCTTAAGGTCCCTAGGCCCACCAGAAAAGGACAGTTTTTATTTACTCATCGTAAGGCTGGGAACCCTTGAAGTCAGGCATTTTATGCAGACTTTCAAGTCTTACGACTTCAGTCAAAGCCTAACTAAAGTTTTCAATTGTATCTTACGACTTCAGTCAAAGCCTAACTAAAGTTTTCAACTATATTCTGCTATAAAGAGAGAGCAGATTTTTACTGAATTTATGTAAATGACCAGATAGCCATATGAATATTTACAAATAAATTTTGAACTCCAGGGAATCAAGGAGAGAAAAACAAAAATGAATGTATTTATCCTTGTTTACTGAAGTATATTTTACCAAATTGCTATAAATTATAGACAGCTTGAGAGAGAAAACGTTCTTAAATCTGGAAAACAAAATCTTTGATCAGAGGGCCAGTGTTTCAAACAAAGGCATAAGAACATTATCTTCATCAGTTATTCAGTCTCCTGCAGTCAACTTTAACTCTGCTTGACCTCCATCAATAGTGTCATGAATCCATCTGGAAATTGTTTTTAGTTTGTTGACCTAAAAGTTATCAGAAACCTGCCTTTCCTAAGCCTCTTCTATAGGTTCTTAATCAAGATGGAAACAAAGTTGATGGAAAATAAACATTAGTATCTTTAAAATAAAATCTACTAGAAACCTATATTAAAGCCAAGGGCAGTGGTTCATGCCTGTAATCCTAGCAATCTGGGAGGCCGAGGTGGGTAGATTGCCTGAGTTCAGGCGTTAGAGACCAGCCTGAGCAAGAGCGAGACCTCATTTCTGAAAAAAATAGTTGGGTATTGTGGTGGGTACCTGTAGTCCCAGCTACTTGGGAGGCTGAGGCAAGAGAATTGCTTGAGTCCAACAGTGTGAAGCTGCTGTGAGCTGTGACACCATAGCACTCTAACGAGGGCAAGAAAGTGAGACTGTCTAAAAAAGAAAGAAAGCTGTATTTAAAAGTACATTTTGTAGTCTTTTCCAATAATCTAATTGTAAACATTTTTAGAGAAGGATTCAAAATAACCACAGATAATAAAACTTAGAATAGTTATAGTTAAAAATCCGATAAAAATTTACAATTAACAAGGAAATTTATTTATTTTTATTACTCATAGCAATTATTCTAGTTACAATTAGTGAATTTAATTATTTTAACAACTATGTAGATTACTTATAAAAACTGAAATATTAAAGCTAAGTCATTATTTCAAGTTTTTTAAATTAACCAATGTTATAGCCTGTTAATATCAGATGTTTACCTGAGTAAGAACTTAAATACATGGATATCTTGTCAACTCAGAAGAGACAGCTATTTTTATTAAATAATATTTTTTTAACTTCAAAGTATTAAGGAGGTACAAAAGTTTTTAATACATGGATACACTCTCTAATGCTGAAATCGGGGCTTTCAATGTGCCCACCAGCACAGCAGCATTCATCGTAACCAGCAGGTAAGTTTTTATCCCTCGCGCTTCCTATTTCTTAGTTTCCAATGTCTTTGGAGGGCACATGTGTGCCCCTTGTTTAGCTCCCGCTTATTAGCACATGTGACATCTGCTTTTCTATTCCTGAGATATTTCACTTAAGATGAAGGTCTCCAGTTCCATACAAGTTGCTGCAAATGATATTATTTCATTCCTTTATATGGCTGATTAGTATTCTATGTGTGGTTTATAGAGAGAGGTGTAGAGAGGAAGTATACATTTATGTACACATACCACATTTCCTTTACCCATCCCTATACTGATGGGCACTGGGGTGATTCCACATCTCTGCAGCTGTGAACTGTGCTGCAGGACTCATGCAGGTGCAGGTGTCTTTTTGATAAAATGATTTCTTTTCTTTTGGATAGACACCCAATATTGGGATTGCTGATCAAATGGTAAGTTTCTTTTTAGCTCTTTGAGGAATCTTCACACAGTTTTTCATAGAGGTGGTACTAATTCATAGTCCCACCAACAAGGTATAAGTGTACCTTTTTCTCTGAATCTGTGCCAGCATCTGTTGTTTTTAGACTTTTTAGGAATGGTCTTTCTGGGTGGCGACTGTGGCTCAAAGGAGTAGGGTGCCGGCCCCATAGACTGGAGGTGGTTGGTTCAAACCCACCCTGGCCAAGAAAACTACAAAAGGTTAATTACTATTTGTTTTATATGAATGTCTCTTCACTTAAACCAATCAGAATAAAAACTTCTTGAGGGATTTCTGGCAAATTGGGCTGGATTTTATAAGTTCTATGAACCAAATTTTGGGCAATGCAACTTGAATCAGTTACCAAGACAAGGGATTGGACAAAGAAAGCCGATAGGCGAGGAGCCACCGGTAATTCCAGCAGGTGGCGCCTGCCATGGGGGCGGAGACACGGGGGCGGGGGCAAGCCTTAGGATGCATTTAGGTACCTGGAAGGAGAGAGCTAGGCTGGGCTGACAGCAACTAAATCTTCTGCGCCAATTGCAACGTACAGGTACAGAGGGACTCCAGGCACTGAACTATCCATCGTAAGGCACTTGCGGTCTGGGAGATGGGGACAGCCAAGAAACGGAGGGCAGGTGTGCTGGGGGAGGGCCTGGCAGCTGGAGGCGGCAGGACTTGGAACCCCCAAGCGAGCTGAGGCTCCTAGGGGACCTTTGGGAGCCCTAGGACCACCGGGCTACCTAGTGATGGAGACGCGCCAGGGGGGTGCCAAGGACGGAAGTGGGGGAGGCTTTGAGAATTTTTCCTTTTTTCTTGTACGGGTACCATGTACCACATAAATGCATTGTTTAACCTTACAAAATTCAGTTTTCAAATGCCTTTAGAAATTTGTTTTGAAAATTGACAAGATTTGTACTAAGAGCATTGCCTAGGCTGGAGTGCAGACGCCATGCCCGCGCGCCCGCGCGATTGAAACTGCTGGGTACAGACAGCAACCACTACACCAGGACTTGGGGTTAGTTTGGTTGGTTGGCTTGGTGTTGTGTTTTTTTCTCTGATAGAGACAGAAGAGCCTCATTCTGTCTCGCAGAGTGGAGCAAGTGGCATCATCATAGCTCACTGAAACCTCCAACTGCTGGGCTCAAGCGACCCTCGACTCAGCCTGCCGAGTCGCTGGGACTGCAGGTGTGCACTAGTACATTTATTTTTAGTGGAGACGGGGGCCTCACTCTTGCTCGGGCTCGGGTCTAGAATTTTTGCTTTTATTAGCACAGCTGCTTTGCATACAGGGTAGACTTTTCTCAGAGTCCCAGGGAGCAGCGGGGCCGGGAGACGGGTTGACTGTGCTGTTCACTCTCTTCCTTCCTTCCCAGACCCCCACCTAGCGCCAGTGAAGCCCCGAACCATCCCAGCGATGGGCAGCTCAGGCTTCGGGCCCCAGGACTGGGTACTGCGAAGGCTGCAGCTCCTGCGCTCCGCGCTGGTCGTCCGCACGTCCCAGGCGGGTCAGCGCCCCACCGAGTACCAGGTAGTGGTGGCGGGCTCGGCTGGTGTTGGGAAGAGTTCCCTGATGCAGCGCTGGGCGCGGGGCACCTTCGGGAGCGCGCACCCAGCGACCGTTGAGAACACCTACTGCAGGCTGCGGGGCTGTGACCACGGCGTCACCACGCTGCGCGTCACTGATAGTGCCAGCGGCCACCACAACCCGGCGATGCAGCGCCAGGCCGTCACGGAGGGTCACGCATTCATCCTGCTCTACTCGGTCACCAAGAGAGAGACCTTGGAAGAGCTGAAGCCCTTCTACGAGCTGATCCGCAAGATTAAAGGCCGTGACTTGTGCAGGGTCCCCATCCTGCTGGTGGGCAACAAAAGCGACGCGCTGGGCCGAGAGGTGGCCCTGACCGATGGCGCCACCTGCGCGTCGGAGTGGAATTGCGCCTTCATGGAGATCTCGGCCAAGATGGAAGTGAACGTTCAGGAACTGTTCCACGTGCTGCTGACCCAGAAGAAAATGTTCGCTGCCTGCTTCCAGGGTCCCCGAAAGAAATCCCACATGCCCAAGGCCACGGAGAAGCTGCTCGGCAAATGCATCGTCATGTGAGCCTTGGGCCTTAGGAGCAGAAGTCGCCTACCCTACAGTGCGCAGAAAACCTGAGCTGATACGTGTCACCTGTGTGTGTGTGTGTGCGTGCGCGCGCTTGGTCACGTAGCGTCCAGCAGTTTAAACAGTAATAGCTGGGTGTCAATAAATGTACCTTGTGAGTTAATAACATTTTTCTCAGGCGAGAGAACTCAAATGGTTAAAACACGTGGCATTTGAGGAGAATGAAAAAGTAGCATGAAGAATTTTAAATAACATCTTTAATAATAAATTTAAGAAAATGTTCTGAATAGAATAAAACACCAAAATGAATTCAAAGATGCCACCATCCTTTTGCTAACCCTATTATTGTGTATTATTTTTAGACATTTCAATTCCTGTGTTTAATCATATCTTTTCATTGTGTATTTAATTTAAAAATGTGTTTTCACAACAAACACTTCACCAAATTGCTGTGGGCAGATAAACAAAAGATTCTTCTATAGCTGACCATGGAGGTGGGGCAGAAGCCCAGAGAAAAGTGTGATGGTAGAACTCTCTCACCAAAGACATGTTGTTTCCTGTGTCATTTAAAAACGTTCCAGTGTTCCACACAGCAGTGTTTAAAAGTGTTCCTATTTCTTTGACTCAATAAAGCTTTTTTGCCTGCAGTCAGCTCTAAGAATTTCTTTCCTACTGGACAAAAAATTGCTGTTACATTAAAACTTAAAGCACCTATGTTAATGTTTCCAGTAAGAACTTCACCCCTGGACATCCTTGCCTTCTTGAAATTAGCCAATGGCAGAGGGGGCCCTGCAGTGCAGAACTGTTTTGTACCCTTCTCATTTCCTAGACCCACCTCTGGAAGATCTTCAAAGACCACATTGCTGTGTCAGGGGAAGCAGGTAAAAAGCAAACTTCAGCCTTCTGATGTCCCAAAAGTCTTTCCTCAAAAGATAGGTAATGTAGAGAGTAGGATGGAAGGTGAGAGGAGGCAGAGATGGGTGGGATTTGAAATTTAAGGAATCTTTTTTAAAGATTAATTTTGTATTTGGACCTATTTTTTTTTTTTTTTTTTTTTTTTGTAGAGACAGAGTCAAACTGTATGGCCTTCGGTAGAGTGCCGTGGCCTCACACAGCTCACAGCAACCTCCAACTCCTGGGCTTAAGTGATTCTCTTGCCTCAGCCTCCCAAGTAGCTGGGACTACAGGTGCCTGCCACAATGCCCGGCTATTTTTGGTTGCAGTTTGGCAGGGGCAGGGTTTGAACCCACCACCCTTGGTATAAGGCCGGCGCCTTACCGACTGAGCCACAGGCGCTGTCCCTGGACCTAATTTTTTTGAGTGAGGAAACACTTCGAGTCCAAGCTCCTACCACTTGCTGTAGGACAGCCAATAAGTTGAGAGACAAGGTGCTGGGGCAGGAAAGGCGACTTTTATTCAGAGAGCCAGAAAGCCGAGAGGATGGTAGACCAATGTCCTAAGGAAATGTAAGTTACCATGAACTTAAGACTCCTTCTCCTCTTATGGGAAGGGTGAAGTGGGGTTGTAAGAGGTCCCAGGGACTGCAGACATCTGAGTGTCAGTGAGGGTCTGAGGAAGCTGTAAAAGCTGCTGATCCGTTACCTCTGTGTGATGGGCTCAGGTCGTGATGTTCCTGTGAATCTTTAACAGCATAGATACTTGTGTGAGTACTTTTTTTTTTAAATCTCCTCAGGAGTTAGTTTGGGGAAAGGGAAATTTTCTTTCTTTTAGAATTGAACTACAGCCTAAATTTTTTCTATAATCAGTGCAGAGTGAGGCAGAAGCTTTTAACCTAAAGGATGTTATTGCAGGGCTCAGAAGCACAATGGAGCTTGTTGTGTTAAGCCTTGTCTGCCCTGTTAAAGGTTCACTCCACAGCCTTGTGGAGCTGGGACCGTGTAGCTTCCTCTCATACCCTGTACTTCCTGTACACACGCGGCTGAGGACTGAAGCTGTCTGACCTAAGGACACACTTGCTAGTGTCCTTTGAAGCCCTCTCCTCTTTGCTGCCTTGGTTGTGGTCAGACATACAGAGTTCTTGGTTGTAGAATATATGATAAGTTTGTCAGTATGTGTATCATCATAAGCAAACGGTAACAGTGAGATCTAGTTTAAGAGTGCTTCTCAGGATTGACCAGATTCCACTATAAATCCAAGAGGTTAGGTCTGTAACCCAGTCACTAAGAGTGTCCGGACTACACGACTAAGTTACAGAACTAATCTGTCTGTAACTGATTCATCCTGAAATAATAAACATCCTGATTCATTCCTTGGCTTACTGATCTCTTAGTTCTGGTTTTATTATAAAATTATAAAAGGGAAGAGGCCATGAATTGTGGAGTTAAAGGCTTCGCATAGATTGGGAGGGATCCCCACAGCTGTACTATTTTGCAGGGTGAGAGATCTTAAAAAGTATAGGGGACTTGGTCTGAGAAGAGTCACTACAGTTCTAGTCTATATAGGACTTGGAGAAAGGAGATGAGAGTAGACAGAAGTCCCGTACCAGTTTGGTGTTAATAACTGAATAGGTTGTACCTGTGCCCATTAAAAAGCTTGTTCCTCACTGTCAAAGGTGCTTGGGGCTCCTTGGGGAAATACAAACTGGGTCCCAGCCCTGTAGCCTGCTTGCCGTAATGCCATTGGTAGACTTGTTTTTATCTAAAATTTTAGAGCAGTACATTAATCTTGGCCTGCCATGTCCTTAGGGTCTGCTTATAATTTGGTATCTTATCATCACAAAGACTCCATTCTGTCAATCTTAGGATCTTTATCTCTCCATTAATGCTGGTCAGTTGTGCCTAAACCCTAAAAGGAAAAGCGTGCACGAGGGGTGTCCATCTCCCTAACTTTTATGGCCAGGGACTCAATTGTAAGGTATTTCTGGGGTCCCTTTGGCCAAGAGGGGGCCCATTTGGGGGAGACTTAATATTTTATTCTTAGTTTAAAGAATCATAAGCATACATTTTACAGTTGTATATACAAAGTTTCAAGCTTAGAAAATCCATTCAGTGGCTCCTTTTTAAATAGTTTATGTAAAATCTTCTCTGTTCACTTCCATAGCAATTATTCTCAACCACTAGACACTATCTAAATGGTTCTAACTTATTGCTTTTCAATGAATTCTATCCTTAGAAAATACTTCTTAACCAAACTCTCTAATGGATTCACTCCCTTTCTAAAATAAAATACTCTACCTTGGCTATTTTCTAGGGGAATTCTTGGAAAATGTGTTACATTAATTGCTCCTTGTAGAGGAACAAAGGGATTGCTCAGAACTTGAGTGGCATATAGTAACCTTCAGAAAGGGTTCCAGGGAAGAGTAAAAAAGTGAGACTATTTATCCAGACCATATGCATGCCAGTATCTCTATATTATACAAGACATATCATCTTTCCACTGCAAGTAGAGTACTGTGGTGTCATATTCACAGCAACCTCAAACTCCTGGGCTCAAGCGATCCTCCTGCCTCAGCCTCCCAAGTAGCTGGGACTACAGATACTACCACAATGCCTAGCTAATTTTTCCTATTTTTAGTGGAGAAAGGGTTTTGCTGTTGCTCAGGATGGTTTCGGACTCCTGAGCTCAAGCAATGCATCTGCCCCAGCCTCCTAGAGTGCTGGGATTACAGTGTGAGCCCGGCCTTCTCACATACTTTTCATCACATTTAGTGCAGTAGCACAAACCTTGATAAACACCAGGGGATGCTTAGAAAGTGTCAACAGTGGTGCAGGAAGTGCTCCCAAAGAGCAGAGAAAAGTCATGACATTACAATCGGAATTGCTTGTTATGCACCGGACTTCACGTTATCTAACTCTGCTGGCCAAGGCTGCACCACACACACTTCTTGCACCTTAAGCCCTGCAGGCATGCTTCTTGAGTGGAGCCTGCACATTCCCAGGGTGGCTGTTGGAACAAATTTGCAATTTCAGTTTGATTAAATGTATTAGGCAAAGGCCAACTACCAAGAGTCTTGGGAAAGTGACAGCACGTATGTAAACTCTGCATTGTCAGATGCTGAGGAACTTCATCGGTTCCAAGATTAACTGAAGTGTAGCAAAATCCAGTGAGGTGTGTCTGCATATAAATGAACTCAGCAGCGTATCTGTAAGCTATATCTATAAAAGGGCCCACAGGCCCATAGCTTGGATAGATAAATATGTGAGACTCAATGAATTCAGAGCGTTGGTGAGGATTATAAGTGAAAATTGAAAATATTTCCACTGCACTGATAGGGTGCTACAGACACTGACTCTCAAACCTGCCATCCTTTGACACTGAGAAGAGGAAAAAGTGGAGGAAGGAAACCAGTGTGGGGATAAGGATTGTTCTGCCTGTGAGAGTCAATAACTTTACCTGACACCAGGATGGAGGGAGTGTGTGCGTGAGCTCACAGATGCCTCCGGGTTAATGGTCACGTTGGGGACACCAGGCTGGCAGGTGTGTGTGGGGGAGCTCACAGATGCCTCTGGTTTAATGGTCATGTTAACCCAGTGTCTGGTGCGTAACTTGGCACAGCGCTGGATCCCTTGTCTTCTGCCTGCCGGTTCCCTTGCTGGCCCCTCCCTGAGCGCATCGTGACACACACCCTTTCCCCAGCCAGCCTGGATGATGCATGGCCCCCCAAACACCCAGCAGTCTCTGCTTTGCTGTTTGTCACTAAACAGTGTATTTCCTTCCCACTGATGATGATTCACCCTTTAAGACCCAGCTCAAATCCCAAATACACTCCCATCTAAGGCTTCCCTGTTTTTCAGTAATTCATTCACAGACGTTATGAAGAGTTGACCAGATGCCGGGCCTGTGTCAAGCCCTGGGGTTGGGGGTCCCTGCCTTCACAAAGCTCATAACTCCAGCCAAGCCCTGGGATCTGGGGTCCCTGCCTTCACAAAGGACACAGGCAAGAAAACTCTTCTAGAATGATATTCAAGTAATTTTTAATAGGCATTGGCTCTGAGAAGGGAAAGGATAGTTTAGGGGAGAAAGGAGACCCACTTTTCTTTTACACTCCTTAATACAGTTTGAATTATATTCCCGCGTGCCTATTTGATTTTTTAATTATTAAAAAAACAAAACAAAACATGATTTCCTTCTGAGTCTTAGCAGGAAGTCTTCTGACACCAGCCCAGTGCCTTTCCAGTCTTAGTAAGAGGGAAGTAGTCCCAGTGAGGAGGCAGGTGCCTAGCGAGGCAGGCAAACCCCACCTGCACTGCGCAGCCAGCACACGGCCGGGCAGGAGATGAAAGCTACGAGGCTCGGAACAGGTGAGTACGTGTCGCAAGGTTACTGCAGAGATCGCTGGAGCTGAGAATAGCATCCAGACCTGTCTGCTGTCACCAAGACAAGCCCAGAGTCAGAAAACATGGATTTAAGTCCTGTGTCTTGTCTTTGTTGTGCAACTTTGTGAGTTGTGCAAGTGAAATTAAACAGCACCTGTGAAACCACTGTTCACAGGGCCCAGCATCTAGAAAGCCCTCAGCCCGTTAGCTGACATAAACGTCTCCTTCCCTTTCTAGCTGCTCACAGATACTCTCTCCATGGCTAAAGCAAACATCATTCTGCCCAACATCCACTGCTGCTGGACTCTGGATTGTGTTGGCTGCTATTTGTAAGAGAAGCACTTCTTAAAAATCCCATTTCTCAAAGCCCTGCTGCCAGGCACGGAGGCAGCTGGCCTGCCGTGCTAATGCAAGTCCTCCTGCTCACGGCTCGTGCTCTGAAAGCTAATGCGGCCTCCCTGTGAAGGCTGTCATTACCCCCTGGAGAAGGAGAGGGTGTGGGGGGCGATGACTGGGAATTGCAGCTATCACTGTTTTTCTCTGAAACCTGGAGCTGAACATTGCGAAATGTATTTGTTCCCAGTGCAATTTAACTGTGAATAAGGCAGTGCTGAAGGGCTGGGCTATTTGAGGACAAGTCAGTTCTTCACATGTTTGGAACTGTGCCTGAAAATGCCCCTGCCTTGACGGTACGGGTGCTTTAACATCAGCTCTGCTGCTCTTAACTAGATGGTGCCCTCTAGAAACATCCTGGGCTGCAGTTTCTCATCTTTGAAATAGGATCTCAACTCGAGGTCCACAGCAGCCAAGGACAGAGTCTAAATGAAGACCACATACAGGGAAGGTTACCCAACACCCACTCTGTAGCCTCTAGAAACATGGGTCCAGTGTTACAACATTTTTCTAATTTTAATGGGGAATCTACTAATTTTTATTTATTTTCTTTTATTAGAGAGTTTCACTCAGTCACCCTGGTAGAGTCCTGTGGCGTCACAGCTCATAGCAACCTCAAACTCTTGGGCTCAAGTGATCCTCTTGCCTCAGCCTCTCGAGTAGCTGGGACTACAGGTGCCGGTCACAATGCCTGTGTAATTTTTCTACTTTTTACAGAGATGGGGTCTGACTATTGCTCAGGCTGGCCTCAAACTCCTGGGCTCAAGGGATTCTCCTGCCTTGGCCTCCCAGAGTGCTGGGATTACAGACATAGAGCAACGAGCCCAACCAAGAGTGAGCTTTGCCATAGATTTTAGCAACCTCAGCATACAATTTCTTTTCTTTTATTATGTATTTTCACCTTTTCATTTAAAGGGAGCACTTTACAGCTTCTCTCTGGCATATCTGAACTGCCAACGTCAGTACTGCTACGCGTGGGGCCATTAGTGGGTAAAGTAAGGGAGACTTGAACATGGTGACAAGGCCACACAGAAGGCTACTAAACCAAGGGGGGCAGAGTGTGGACGGGGAGATGCTGGACAATGGGGCGATGGTGCCTCGGGCAGGACGGAGCCAGCCAATGTAAGATTTCATTACACTGTTCAGGAAAGCCCAGATTTTCACCCCTGTGAATTGTTTATTCCTGTAATTTTTCACTTAATATTTTCAGACCATGGTTGACTGAAACTGTGGAAGGCAAAACCTTGGATAAGAAGAGACTACTGGATTAAAAGTTGTATGTTGAAAAGTTCTATTTGGGCCCAACTAAATCAGCTGTGCCGGCCACCAGCTAGAGACCTCAGGCTACAGTGTGGAAGATCCCTCTCTCTGTAGGGGTTTGTGACAGCCTCATTTCTAGGTGGGGGAATAAAGTGTGCACTCGCTCCCTTGCAGGTTCAGAGGGCCCCATGTGGCTTGGAGGCTGTAGGCAAAGGCTCGTGGTCCAGCCCCATCTCTCCTCTGTGGTAGCAGAGGGATTTATCCGCAGCTTCTCTACATGGAAAATGGCGAACCAGCTGCTTCCCCCACATCACTGGGCCGTGTGAAATGTGTTTCAAACTTTAAACTTGACACAAACAGGTTACTAGAATTGCGGACAGCAGGTGAGCATGGTTCAGAGTGTGGAAGTTGCTGCCATTTGTGACAAGAGCACTCCAGACCGGGTTCCCTCAGTTAGGGTGGTGACAGAGCCTACTGGTGACAAGCAGGGACTCGGGGCCAGACACCTGAATCTGACATCAGGCTCTGTGCTCACTACCCAGGTGAACTTGGTGGAGGGCCTGTTTCTAAATCTGTAAAACGGGGAAGAATAACCATTCCCCCCTGAGTGAGGCTTTTCCTGAAGGTGACCCCCAAGCCGACGCCTGGAGCAGCAGGGGAACTGAGTGGGGGAGGGGGCAGAGAAAAGGTCACGTGACCAGGGAAGCCACAGGGAGCTGGGGAGACATAGTGAGCATGCTCTGGACGGCTCCGTGCGGCTAGAGCAGGGCAGTGGTCCGCAGCTTTTTGGTCTTGAGATGCTTTCATAGTATTAAAAATTATTGAGGACCACACGATTTTATTGATGTGGACTATATCAATAATTATTGGCATTTGCCATATTCTAAGTTGAAATTGTAAGATTTAAAAAATATATTATTTATTAATATCATATAATAATAAGCCTATTATCTGCTAACATGGTACAGAAAATAAACGTATTTTTCAAAACAAAAACAATTTAGTGAAAACCTGGCATAGATCTACAGTCTCATAAATCTCTTCAATGCCTGGCCTAGTCGAGGACCACTGGCTGGACTCCCACACCTACCTCTGCATCTGACCTCTTGAATAGTACGTGTCTCGTGTCTCGTGGCTTCGGGAAAATGCACCTGTGTTCAAGAGAATGAACATGAATAACAAGGCAAATTATGCGTTAGTATTGTTATATTGAGATAATTTGGTCCTCAGACCTCCCACTCCCCTCTGCCCCCGAGAGAGAGGTGGGGATTCCATGGGTCCTCCGACCACATTTTGAGAAGCTCTCAGGCAGCATGTGAAGTTCCACGTATGTAGCATGTGCAACCTCATAGCACCTATGACCAACAATTTGGTGGGTGGAGAGAGAAAGCTTGAGAGAGAAGTGGGAGGGAGGTGGCACCTTATGGAGTTCACAGAGAGCAACTGAGGGCTTAAAAGCCAGAGAGTGACAAGGTTATGTTTTTACTTTGCAAACATCATGGACTGTAATGAGAAAAATAGATTAGATGGGCCGAGGAGTGGGGATGGGGGACGTACAGAAGGTTTTTACCATAAGGCAGATGAAACATGAAGGTGGCCCCAACTGAAGTCGCGGGTCTGGAAATCAAGGGGAAGCCGCCAGGGGTTAGGCAGGAAGAATCTGAAGGATTTCTTGAGAAGTTGGGACGGTGATCCCCAGGTTTCCGACTTGGGCAGCTGAGTGGATGGTGAGGACACAGAGTAGGTTTGGGATAGAGAATAATTAACTCCACTTTACACATGAGAGTAGAGCTCTCCTTTTTTTTTTTTTAGGCAGAGTCTCACTATTTCGCCCTCAGTAGAGTGCCGTGGCGTCACAGCTCACAGCTTCAAACTCTTGGGCTTAAGCGATTCTGTTGCCTCGGCCTCACAAGTAGCTGGGACTACAGGCGCCCACCACAGTGTCCAGCTATTTTTGTTGTTGTTGCAGTTGTCACTGTTGTTTTAGCTGGGCCTGGCTGGGTTTGAACCTGCCGGCCTCAGTGCATGTGGCTGGTGCCGTAACCACTGTGCTACGGGCGCCGAGCAGAAAGTAGAGCTTTCTAGTAGGCAGACAATGGATGGGCACAGAACAGGAGAGGTATCTGGGCTAGGGAAATGCCAGGCAAGCTTCAGAGGGACAGATCAGTTTGACTGTGGACACACTATTTCTAAGTGTGTTTTACATTTTTAACAGGACACACATATGAAAAGGGCATCACGGTACCTGGAACACAGTGGTCATTCAACTCAATGGCCTATTTTTCCTTCCTTTGTGGGTAGGTAGATGGATGGGTGAGTGGGTGGGTGGGTGGATGGATGGATGAGTGTAGGAGGGTGAATGGGTGGGTAGGTGGATGGATGGGTGGCTGGGAGGATGGATGGATGGTGGGTAGGTGGATGGATAGGTGAGTGCATGGATGGATGGGTGGCTGGGAGGATGGATGGATGGATGGTGGGTAGGTGGATGGATAGGTGAGTGCGTGGATGGATGGGTGGCTGGGAGGACGGATGGATGGATGGATAGATGGATGGATGGATGGATGGTGGGTAGGTGGATGGATAGGTGAGTGTGTGGATGGTTGGGTGGCTAGGAGGATGGATGGATGGATGGATAGATGGATGGATGGATGGTGGGTAGGTGGATGGATAGGTGAGTGTGTGGATGGATGGGTGGCTGGGAGGATGGATGGATGGATGGTGGGTAGGTGGATGGATAGGTGAGTGTGTGGATGGATGGGTGGCTGGGAGGATGGATGGATGGATGGATAGATGGATGGATGGAGGGTTGGTAGGTGGATGGATAGGTGAGTGTGTGGATGGATGGGTGGCTGGAAGGATGGGAACACAGGGAGAATTAACTTACAAAATAAGAATCATATCACTTGTAGTTTGGGAACCTGGGTTTCCTTCATTGTTCATGTCGACAATATTTTTCCCATACCATTAAATATTTAAGCAACCAGAAATTGGAATGCTTGGAATACGATAAATGTGAATTAGTGAATGTTTTTTTGGTTCCTGTTTTCTTTTTGTACCTGCAAATAGTGCTTTGGGAACAACCTTAGCAGGTGCAATATTTCCTATGAGTGAGATTATTGGGTTAAAGGATATGGGCCTTTTAAAGGTTCTTGATCAATATTTCTAAATGGCTTTCCAGAAAGACCACATTAATCTGCACACCCCCAGCCCTCCAGTGGATTTCATCAGTTTATGAGCGCCTAGCCCTGAATCACAGGGATCCTGCCTGACCACAGTTCTAAACTGATTTCAAATATTTTGACTTGGATTGTATTTCATATCAGGACAGTTTCTTCCTGAAGCCACATTTTCTCAGTGCCCAGGGACTGGGTAAGCAGCAGCTTATATTGGAGCAGAAACGCAGGCTGACATCACTGAGTTCACGGCCTGCCAGAAAGGAACACGACCTGGAGAAGGTTCTTTAAGGAAACGGAGGACTGATGTATCAGACACTTGTTGCGTAAGCTTCAAAACAGGTAACCACAATTATCTGGGGCCTGATTACCCTGAATTTTTATCCCTTTTCTATCTGCTCCCCATAAGCTGGGGTGTGACCAATTCTCTTTCTGTTGACACCCCCACCAGAGGTCTGGAAGGAATAGAAGGAAAAAGTCAAAGCTGCCGGAGCTTCTTTTTTCTGACTGGTGGGAGGATAAAACCAGAACATCAGTGGGCAGCCTCATGTTCTCTGTTCCCTTTGCCCCCCGAATCGCAGAAAATTCAAAGATTGTCTTAGAAATGATCAGGAAGGCTTTTCTTTCACTCACAAAGATGCAAGTTTTCTAGGTCTGGATATTGTATGTGTCATCTTGATAAAACCTCTGACGTGTAGAGACTCACATTTCCTCAAGAGGCTCCCAGCATTTCGTTCTGACTCATCCACTTGCCCTCAGCAGCCCCGTGTGAGTATCTGTATGACAAACAGGAAGCAGCAAATTAGATCACTGTCCACTCGAACCCCAATGATTCTTTAATTTCAACAGGCACCTTAGTCCAGGATGAATCTACCTGGTGAGGATTAGGGGAGCAGAAGACTCCCAATATGACCCTTTCTACCAGCAAGCTATAGTTTTTTTCCATAACAACCGCATTTGATCTAAGGCTCTATAAATACCACAACCCGTCCTCATGAAAACAAGTACTAGGTCAGTTTACGGATGAAGAAACTGAGGCACAAGTTTAGGCAATGTGGCCGAAGTTTCACCCACTCAGCTAGTAAGCGGCAGAGAGAGACTGCAGAGCAAGCCAGCCTGGCCCCAGGGGAGAGCTCTCAGCCACCATGCTGGAGCTCGGCTGATAGGAGCCCTCTGCTTCCTCGGGACACTGCCTTTTCCCGCTGTCCTAACCCAGCCTGCCCTGCTCCCAGCACCCACCATCCCGACAGCCCCCACAGATCTGTCTCACTTTCCTCAAACCTAAAAGGGACACACAGAGGACACAGCCCACTGTCGTGGCGTGAAGCACGAACAATCTATTGCTTGTAAAATGACGTTATTGATTTATTGGTGTCTGCTAGCTGTGCGACCTTGGGCAAGTTCACATGCCCCCCGCACCTGTGCCTCAGTATGCCTCACTGTCAAACTCGAGAACAGTACCCATTTCGGGATGGGAAGCTGTAACAGGCCAGTGAGTTAGGACATGTCAAGTGCTCAGAATGGCACCTGGCAGAGAGAAGCTACCCTTCAAACATTTACTGTGATGCAAGGCAGGTCCGATTACTATAACATCACACTCTGTAATGCTATAGAATATTGTGCCAGGCACTGTGCAAAGCATCGGAGAAACAGAGTTAATCAAAAAGGTGGGTTCTTCCCTCAGGCTTGTGGAGAAAATATTTTGAACAAATAATGACAAGCGATGACTGTTTGGAGTGTTATCAGGGAGAGCTGCAGGGCATTTCAGTGAGTAGCCAGGACGAGGGTCGGGAAGTCCTGTCTGTAAGAAGCCCCGTGACACCGCACCGCCTGAACGTCCCTTCTCCCCAGGTCTTCCTCCCCTGCCTTCCCTCCCGCCCTCTCTCTTGGCTCCACCTGCACCATGCGATCTATCAGTGACACCTCCAGGATCTAATTCCCAAGTGTCTGGACTTCGCTTCCACCGACCCCGCCTCACCGGAGCCACCTCCTCACCTCCCACGGGATCACCCGAGGGTCCCCACACTCTGCTTTCTCTGCCATCCCCCCACTGCATCCAGAGTGATATTTTTTAATGTAAGTGTGAATTAAAATGTCCCAGTGGCTTCCATTTAAAGTCCAAGCCCCTTCCACATGGCCAAGAGTTCCTAGATGATCGTCCCCTACTTTGATCTGCCTGTTACCTCCAATCCCCATTGCTGTGTCCTAGGAACACAGTCTCCTTTTTGTTCTTGACTTTGGAAAGCTCATCCTTGCCCCAGGGGCTTTGCACTTGACACTGCCTTTCTGCAGTATCCTTTTTTATCTTTCAGGTCACACCCATACCACAAAAAGGTGATCCAGTCTAGCGCATACTGCCCTCTCCAGCCCCAGCACTGCCCTTCAGAAGCCTGGCCTGACCCATTACCCTTGTTCTGCCTGTAAATGCTCAGCACAGTAAGAACCACCGGGCTCCTTCTGAGCTGGCTCCGCATCTCCCCAGTGCTGGAATGTGAGCATCCCCGAGCAGGGCTCTGCCTCCTACTCACCACCTTCGGCAGAGTCAGGGACAGTGTGCAGCACACAGAAGCACCCTGGAAAGGCAGGGGAGCTGAACGCCTGACTTTGGCTTAAGCCAAATCCTAGAGAGGGACAAGAGGGAGAGGAGAGGCATGGGCTCCAGGGAGGCACAGCAGAGCCATGAAGGGGGCTGAGTGCTCCAGGGGGTCACAGAAGAGCAGTGGAAGGAGGTAAGTGCTCCCGATGGACACAGCAGAGCAGTGAAGAGGGGTGAGTGCTCCAGGGGGGCACAGCAGAGCAGAGGCCTGGGCTGGAGGAGCGTGTCATCTCCCACACTGAAGAGCAGTTGGGCTCTGGAGGGCAGAGAGCGAGCTGAGCCCGGGTGGGGAGCGAGTCCTGCTGGGCTGTGAACCTCTGTGAGGGCAGCAATTTCAGGCTTAAGCAACCTGTTGGATATTTTTTAAAGAACCCTGCAGAGCTGATGCCTGGGCTCAGGGTGGACAAGTAACGTCAGCACATCAACTTTCCCTCCACCCCAAACTAACAAAAACTCAGTGGGGCAAATATGATCCTTTCCAAACTACAGAAGGAAAAAGCAAAGATTCTGGGAGCATGAACAAGTTGCTGAAGGTCACAGTGACTTTACCCTGACCTGTCCTGGCTTGAAGCAGTCATGAACCACAGGAACCAAGAGAGCCCTGGTCTCTCCCTATCCCCCTGGTCTCTCCAGGTCTCTCCCTATCCCCCTGGTCTCTCCAGGTCTCTCCCCTTTTCCCTTGAAACCTCTTGTAATTACAGAAGCCAAAATTGACTTGTGTTCATCTTTTGTTATTGGTATATACTGAGCATTGCAATTTCAATGCAGTTTTTTCCCTTTCTTAAAATGTGCATACATTTTTGGCAACCTTTTTTCACAGAGACCTGGCCTCTTGCTGTCCACGGTTAAACTCTGAACCTTGGATGACAGAGTATTACACTGCTGGGCTGCTGGCGCCACAGGCCCCTCGCCCACCTGCCCTGAACAACTGAGGGCAGTCTTTTTCCAGGTAACTGATGAGCTAGCTGCCCGGGTCTGCTCCCACATCACTCTCCTCTCCTCCCTAGTTCTCAAAGTAGAGAAATTCTCTTCTCCACCCGCTTTGTGCTGCACCCCCCTCACCGTCGTTCATGTTGTACGGACCACTTTACTGGTGACTTAAGTCTTCGGTTTTTCTCCCAACTATCTCGTCCCTTGTGACCAGTCCACGCAGGTAGAGCCTGAAGGCAGTTCCCAGGTAACAGAAGTAGTTGGGTAGAATCTTTGTTTTACGCCCTTGAGTTCCATTTCAGGATTGACATTCCTTAATGTCGAGAAGCTGAGTTGAAATCAAAACTTCTCATATAGAATCACAGAAACAGTGGGTCTGCCAGTAACTCATGGCACAATATAGATTCAAAATTTCACCCCTCCATTTCCCAGAGCTGTCATTATTAGGGAAATAATGGGTTTAAGGAAAAAGCTTACATATTAGAATTTCCCAGTTAAACTACATCGCAAGACTGTGGCAGAGATCCAAATGGTCCGTCCTGTGCCGGCTCCTGATTCCACTACTAAAATCTCACCCAGTAAAAATCCCTCCTGTACTTCTACAGTTTCACCCAGTTCCCTGGCATTCTCAAATTCACTTTCAGGCTTAAAAAGTGTGGGAAGTATCTGTTTCTTGCAAAAAGTTCAGCTATACTTAGACAATAAATGAGCCAAACTAGAGAATTCTGGTCAGAGATCAACATGTGGGCTGCCATCGTTTGTTTGCTGAAAATATGTTTACTGTAGTGGAAATATTTTCAAGCTGCCAAGATGTGGAGTCCTCAACTCATTCTTTAAGTCTCCATCTGTGCAGTCCTCTGCCACTTTCATTTTTATAGCATGAAGAATCTCATGCTATAAAATTCAATCAATAGGCTCGGCGCCTGTGGCTCAAGCAGCTAAGGCGCCAGCCACATATATTTGAGCTGGCGGGTTCGAATCCAGCCTGGGCCCGCCAAACAACAATGACGGCTGCAACCAAAAGAAAAATAAAAATAGCCAGGTGTTGTGGCAGGCGCCTGTAGTCTCAGCTACTTTGGAGGCGGAGGCAGGAGAATCGCTTGAGCCCAGGAGTTGAAGGTTTCTGTGAGCTGTGATGCCACAGCACTCTACCCACGGTGACAGCTTGAGGCTCTGTCTCAAAAAAAAAAAAAAAAAATCAATCAATGGAACAAGAGATCAAAAATGAAACAAGGTGCAGATATATCATGGGGGGGGTGCAACAATGTATACACATTCAAAGGATGATATCTGTGTATTATATATGTTAGGTACATACTTTGAGCATCTCTTGTGATTACAGAAGCCAAACATGACAGGTATTCATCTTTTGTTATTGTATATACTGAGTATTGCGATTTTTATGCAATTTTTTCCTTTCTGAAAATGTACATACATTTTTGGCACCCTCTATACATACATAACTATATCTATAATATGTTATACCATGTGCATGTCCACATACAACATAAATATGATTATGCACAATACCCTTTGGGGGTTTTTTCCAGAATACAATTAAATTTTTTTCCTATTTTCCATTCTGAAGAGAAAACTCTATAGCCATGGTTTTCAAAATATTTGAAACCCATTTTATGAAAAAAAGAGCTGACTACAAAATGAGCTTGTCCAGGGGAGCAATTTGGATAATGAAAAGG